>NW_016803882.1:1496242-1541870 GCF_001698545.2 Rhinopithecus bieti | reverse complement strand
CCCTGTAATAACATTTTAATGAAATATAAATATATTTTTATATGTATATTTTATTTATAAATATATGTTATATATATACATATATGCATATTTATTTTATGTACATACACATATATATATATCCAGGGAGAGGCACTAATTGTGCAGTTTGGAAAAGTTTCCTAGTGATGCTGCAATGGCCCACTTTCAAAGCACTATGCTTAGGTTTACCACTTAAAATGTTATTACAGGGCCAGGCACGGTGGCTCACGCCTGTAATCCCAGCACTTTGGGAGGCCGAGGTGGGTGGATCATGAGGTCAGGAGATCGAGACCATCCTGGCTAACACAGTGAAACCCCGTCTCTACTAAAAACAGAGAAAATTAGCCGGCTGTGGTGGCGGGCGCCTGTAGTCCCAGCTACTCAGGAGGCTGAGGCAGGAGAATGGCGTGAACCTGGTAGGCAGAGCTTGCAGTGAGCCAAGACCGCGCCACTGCACTCCAGCCTGGGTAACAGAGCGAGACTCCGTCTCAAAAAAAAAAAAATGTTATTACAGTTTTCCAGAAGTACATTTTAAAATACTTGTTTTTAAAGTGAGGCATTACAATGGTGTCGTGAGCTGACATTCCCAACCTCTGACTAGAAGATTTGGGTCAATCCAGGGAACAGGCTTGGTTTAAGGGAGTTCTAGTGTTGGTGGTCTTTGGGTAAAAGTATATGTCTATGTTCGTATGTGGGATTCAGTGGGAATTTTCTTTAATGCTAAAAATTCTAGTTTCCTCAGTATTTGCTTTCCTTCTTCCCCTGTCCTCCCCCAGCCTCCACACACGTGTAACACATTTTATTTGCCAACAGGTCAAGGAGGTTAAAAAGACTTCATCAGGCTTGGAAGTCAGCATGGTTACTGCAGTTCCTGGTAGCCTACCCGTCATGACCACGATTCCAGATGTTGACTGCCTGCTCTGGGCCATTGGGCGGGACCCAAATTCCAAGGGCCTGAGTTTAGACAAACTGGTAAGCTGGCTTGGTCTACCCAAAACATTCATGAATCTACTAGGAGTCCTATGGTTTTATTTTCCCCCCAGACACCCAAAACTTGGGTGGATTCCATTGGATTCTTTTCTCTTTTTTCCATGTATTCAGTTTGTGATCAAATTTCATTGCTTCTTCCTTTGAAATTTAAAAAAAAAAAGAGTTTTCTTTTCTTTCCTTTTCCTTTCTTTTCTGATTTTGTTTTTTGTTTTTGTTTTTGTTTTGAGACAAGGTCTTGCTCTGTCACCCAGGCTGGAGTTCAGTGGTGTGATCAAAGCTCATCGCAGTCTCAACCTCCTGGGCTCAAGTGATCCAGCCACCTCAGCCTCTGGAGTAGGTGCGACTACATGTGTGCCACAATGCCCAGCTAATTTATTTATTTTTTATTTTTTTTAGAGATGAGGTTTTACCATGTTGCCCAGGCTGGTCTCCTCGGCTCAAGCGATTCGCCCATCTCAGCCTCCCAACGTGCTGGGACTATAGGCATGTGCTGCCACATCTGGCCTTTTTCTTTCCTGTTTTCTTTTCTTTTTTTTTGAGACAGGGTCTTGCTTTGTCACCCAGGCTAGTGTACAGTGGCATGATCATAGCTCACTGCAGTCTTGAACTCCTGGGATTAACTGATCCTTCTGCCTCAGCATCCCAAGTAGCTGGAGCTACAGGAGTGTGCTACCACACCTGGCTAATTTTTAAGTTTTTTGTAGAGATGGAGTCTCACTATCCTGCCCAGGCTGCTCTTCAACTCCTGGCCTGAAGTGATCCTTCCACCTGGGCCTCCCAAAGTGCTGGAATTATAAACATGAGCCTCCATGCCCAGCCAGCCTGCTACCTCTAACCTAGTTTCCTACTGGCCTCCCTCTTACAGACTTTGTTTTTGCTATGTGAATGTCTCTTTCAAGTCCTGTGCTGATCTCTTAGCATCTGCAGTAGGTAATCCAGATTGCTGGGTGGGTAACTGTCTTGTACATTGTACACAGGGATGGTAACAGATATGAAGCTAGCTGTCTCTCTTGGCTCTACCCACACTGTCTGTATTTGTGGACAGTTGGCATTTTTACTTGTTCTTTTAAATGTTGAAGTAAAATCTAGAGTGGAAGCTTGGGGAGTGGTTCCCAGAGTTTGACCCGAATTTGAACCTTAGTTCTTGCGACATAACAGTTGCATGGCTTTGAGCAAGCAGCTTAATTTCTGTGCTTCAAGTGGTTCATATTCACAATGGGAATGAAAAAAGTCCTTGCCTCACTGGTTTATAGAGAAGAGTAAATGAAAAAGCGCATGCAAAGCAATTTATAATTGAGACCCTAGCTTACGTTATGAACACAGTGAGTGTTCACTTGCTGCTGATAATGATGATGATTTTTCTGATATGCTATACTACTCTGTTAGTAATAATAGAATATTTTATGTTTGAGGTGCATATATTTATTTTGTTTTGTTTTATTTTTTTGAGACAGAGTCTTGCTGTGTTGCCGAGGCTGGAGTATAGTGTTATGATCTCAGCTGACTGCAACCTCCGCCTCCTGGGTTCTAGCAATTCACCTACCTCAGCCTCCCAAGTAGCTGGGATCACAGGCGTGCATCGCCACTCCCGTTGAAATTTTGTTTTTTTTTTAGTAGAGACAGGATTTCACCATGTTGGCCAGGCTAGTCTCGAACTCCTGACCTCAGATGATATGCCCACCGTGGCCTCGCAAAGTGCTGGGATTATAGGCGTGAGCCACTGCACCCAGCCTCAGTGTATGTATTTGATAGAGCTGCTTGAGCAGTGTATACCATTTTGATTTATGTTCTAATACTAAATTTCTGTTGTGATGTGGATTCCTTTCTGTTTCTGTAAAAAGTCGTTTTTCTGCATATTAACTTAGAAAATATTCAGGGAGATGTTTTGATTGTTTGTAATCTTGTTCAATGACAGGAAAACTGGTTGCCTATTTTCATATTAACAAAACTCGTCGGCCAGGTGTAGTGGCTCATGCCTGTAATCCCAGCTTTTTGGGAGGCTGACGTGGGTGGATCACCTGAGGTCAGGAGTTCAAGACCAGCCTGGGCAACACAGTGAAATGCCATCTCTACTAATAATATAAAAATTAACCAGGCATGGTGATGCATGCCTGTAATCCCAGCTACTTGGGAGGCTGAGGCAGGAGAATCACTTGAACCCAGGAGGTGGAGGTTGCAGTGAGCTGAGATCACACTATTATACTCCAGCCCTGGCGACAAAAGCAAAACCCCATCTCAAAAAAAAAAAAAGAAAGAAAAGAAAACCAAAAGAAAACAACAACAAAAAACTACTCATTCCGCTTTTCAAGAGACATTTTGCCATTGTACAGATATAAGCACTGGTAGGTCCAGTTTTCAACTACATTTGCTAACTTTTTTTTTTTTGTCACAGGGTCTTGCTCTGTCACCTAGGCTAGAGTACAGTGGTGCCATCGTGGCTCACTGCAGCCTTGCAGCATCAAACTCCTGGGTTCAAGTGATCCTTCCACCTTCGTCCACCACACCTGGCTAATTTTTGAAAAAAATTTTTGTAGACACAAGGTCTCGCTGTATTGCCCAGGCTAATTTTGAACTCCTGGGCTCAAACGATCCTCCCACCTCGGCTTCCCAAAGTGCTGGGATCACAAGCATGAACCGTTGCACCCAGCCTATATTTGCTAAATTTTTGAAGAATGAGGCAAAAAAAAAGGTTCAGTCTCATATGACATTAAGATATATAATGCAAACTGAGTGATTACTATGTGCTAGGTCTTATCAACATGTTGCTAATCTAATTTAATCTTGCCAGCAACCAGCAAGGTATAAGGAAGCCAGGAGCACAGAGATACTAGATAAGTGACCAGGCTGTAAACTCTGTGGTGTAGGGAGAATGTCTGTATTGTCAGTGATGAAGTCAAAGTCTCATTTGTAATAGAAGCTCAAATATTTGTTGATAAACAGGAGGTTATACAAGGTCTCATAGTTGCAGAGCTAGGATTTGAATTTTGGTCTGTCTGTACCAAAGGTTGTACTTTTTTNTTTAGGCAAAGTCTCGTTCTGTTGCCCAGGCTGGAGTGCAGTGGCGCCATCTCAGCTCACTGCAGTCTCTGCCTCCTGGGTTCAAGTGATTCTCCTGCCTCAGCTTCCCAAGTAGCTGGGACTTCCCAAGTAGGTGGGCATGCACCACCATGCCCGGCTAATTTTTTGTATTTTTAGTAGAGACAGGGTTTCACCATGTTGGCCAGGCTGGTCTCGAACTCCTGACCTCAGGTGATCTGCCCGCCTCGGCCTCCCAAAGTGCTGAGATTTACAGGCGTGAACCACTGCACCCAGCTGGTTGTACTCTTAGGCTCTATGGCTACTTACTTCCTACTTCTGCCATATCTCTGCTTCTCACATGTGCTTAGGATTTGCAAAGCCACATGATAAGCATTACACATCTTCTTAAAGCAAAAATTTGACTCCATGTAGGGAAAGATTTTTGGTTAAGGGAAACATCAGTATGTGGTTTTGTTTTGTTTTGTTTTGCTTTTATTCTGGGAGTCTGGAAAAAACATCAGTATGTTTTAGAGTAGAATGCAAAAGTTGCTTGGATTTTTAAAGATACAATGGTAAGCTTCATAGAGATGTGCTTTTGGCCCAGCATGGTGGCTCACACCTGTAATCCCAGTGCTTTGGGAGATCTAGGCGTGAGGATCACTTGAGACCAGAAGTTTGAGGTCAGCCTAGGAAACAGCAAGACCTATTCTATAAAAAAATGCTTAAAAGGCCAGGCGTGGTGGCTTACACCTGTAATCACAGCAGTCTGGGAGGTTGAGGCTGGTGGATCACGAGGTCAGGAGATCGAGACCATCCTGGCTAACATGGTGAAACCCTGTCTCTACTAAAAATGCAAAACAATTAGCCGGGCATGGTGGCGGGCACCTGTAGTCCCAGCTACTTGGGAGGCTGAGGCAGGAGAATGGCATGAACTGGGGAGGCGGAGCTTGCAGTGAGCCGAGATCGTGCCACTGCACTCCAGCCTGGGCGACAGAGCGAGACTCCATCTCATAATCAATAAATAAATGTTAAAAAATTATCCAGGTGGTGGCACATGCCTCTAGTCCTAGCTACTCTGGAGGCTAAGGCAGCAGGAGGATTGCTTAAGCCCAGGAGGTCAAGATTGCAATGAGCCATGATCACACCACTGCACTCCAGCCTGGGTAACAGAATGAGGACCTGTCTCTAAAAAAAACTAAATAAACATACAAATATGCTTTTGGTGACTGCTTAAGTCAGTGTGACTCAGGAGCAGTGCTTCCATGGGACAAGTTGAAAAGCTGGACTCCAGAGGGATTCCAAGTGGCACACCTGATAGTTGAGTGATTCCTCTTCATGTCTACCTGGCCAGTTGAATTGTACATTGCAGTGTCAAATCCCATTAAAACACCTCAAAAGTGGATAAAATACTACCTTGTCCATTAAGAAAGACATGAAACTTGACAATTTTTTTTTCTACTTTTTAAGTTTTTAATAGAGGCAGGGTCTCACTATGTTGCCCAAGCTGATCTCAAACTCCTGGGCTTAAGAGATCCTCCCTCCTCAGCTTCTCAAAGTGCTGGGATTACAGGTGTGGGCCCACTGTACCCCGCCTGAAACTTGCCAGCTGTAAATGCCTTCCATGTTGCAGCTGAGTCTTATGGTTTCTTGGAGATTCTGGCTGCAGTTCCCATGTGAAATGAGGGAGGGAGATCCAGAGGTTTGATCTACCTGTTTTTGTAGGTGGGCCAAGTGTTTACATGATGTCTCTTTGTAATTTTAGGGAATTCAAACTGATGACAAGGGTCATATCATAGTAGATGAATTCCAGAATACCAACGTAAAAGGCATCTATGCAGTTGGGGATGTATGTGGAAAAGCTCTTCTTACTCCAGGTAAGGTCTCTTGCCTTCTTGATGAGGGAGGGTCTGTGTGTTACCTGATCCATCCAGCTCAAATCTGTCAAATCTGCAGCCTGCTTAAGCAAAGTTAAAAGGATGAGTGTCTTTACGTTGTCAAAATGGTACAATGTGTTGAAATAGATATTGGTTGGATACCTGACATTATCTGAATAAAAGACTTAAAATGCTTAGCAGAGACTGAAATTTTCATGCAGACAATATGATGACCCTTTGCGGAACTCTCTTAAGTTAGGAGCAGACTTGTGCTTGGTGGCAGTGGAAGGAAGTGGCATTTGGAAGAAGTAATTTAGATTGCCTTTTTTCTTTTCTTTTCTTTTCTTTTTTGGAGACAGAGTCTCACTCTGTTACCCAGGCTGGAGTGCAGTGGCGTGATCACGGGCTCACTGCAGTTTCAACCTTCCTGGACTCAGGTGATCCTCCCACCTCAGACTCCCAAGTAGCTGGGATCACAGGCGCATTTTTTGTAGAGACAGGGTTTTACCATGTTGTCTTGAACCCCTGGGCTTAAGCAGTCCGCCTGCCTCAGCCTCCCAGAATGTTAGGATTACAGGCATGAGCTACCGCACACAGCCTAGATTGTCATTCTTGTATGACTGGTCTTGATGCAACCAAGACTGATTTCCTTCTCTCCCGCATCCCATACCTCAACCCGCTTCCTAAGCACCATTTCAAGCTCTGTCCCGTCTCTATCCATTAATGATGCCCCTTGATCTACTATTAATCTGTACCCTTCTGGAACCTCATCAGCGATTCCAGTATGTCCCAGGGCCTTATATCAGGATATGAAACCTATGCCAGTCACACACTCAAACCCTTTTAGTTCCTTTAGAAAGTTCTTGCTCTTGGCTGGGTGTGGTGGCTCCCAGCACTTTGGGAGGCTGAAGGAGGAGGATCGCTTGAGTCTAGTAGTTTGAGACCAGGCTGGGCAACATAGTGAGATGTTGTCTCTATTAAAAAAAATAAAGATTTGGCTGGGCATGGTGGCTCATGCCTGTAATCTCAGCACTTCGTGAGGCCGAGGCAGGCGGATCACGAGGTCAAGAGATTGAGACCATCCTGGCCAACATGGTGAAACCTCTTTTCTATTAAAAATACAAAAATTAGCTGGACGTGGTGGCTCACGCCTATAGTCCTAGCTACTCAGGAGGCTGAGGCACGAGAATTGCTTCAACCCGGGAGACAGAGGTTGCAGTGAGCCGAGATGGCGCACTGCTCTCCAGCCTGGCAACAGAGCGAGACTCCGTCTAAAAATAATAATAATAATAATAATAATAATAATAATAAACAAGAAGAAGCAGCATACTATGTATATTCTTGCATGCTTGTACTGAGGCATTAAAATAAAATTGATTGAATTTTAATTTAATTTTAAAATACACACATTTTAAGTACAAATAATCATTTCAAAGCTTAAACTCAGTGCACTCTCGGTTCCCACCTACCCTTCTCTAGAGGATGTTCTTAAAACATGCTAGTGCCAGAGAGAAGATAAAAGGTGCCTCTTGATGGTCCTTGTGCTAGTATTCAACCAGGTGTACTTCATTCACCCCGTACGTGTGTAATCTCTACCTTAGATGCGATACTCGAGGTCTCCATTCACTGTAGTCTTTTTTCATACACCAGACACCTACTCATATGTAACTTCTCTGAGGACATGTTTGAACTATCGGAGTTCTGGAGCTTCTTGGCTGCTTCTGCCTCCCCAAGTTCGACGTGTTTTTCTCTGGACCACTTGCGTAAATATTCTCATTATCGTCTTTCTTCTTCTTCTTCTTTTTTTTTTTTTAGGCGGAGTTTCGGTCTTGTCACCCAGGCTGGAGTGCAATGGCACGATCTCGGCTCACTGCAACCTCCGCCTCCTGAGTTCAAGCAATTCTCCTGCCTCAGCGTCCCAAGTAACTGGAATTGCAGGCATGTGCCACCACGTCTTGCTAATTTTGTATTTTTAGTAGAGACGGGGTTTCTCCATGTTGGTCAGGCTGGTCTTGAACTTCCGACCTCAGGTGACCCACCCATCTCGGCCTCCCAAAGTGCTGGGATGACAGGCGCGTGCCACCGCAACAGGCAGTCTTTCTTTTTCCTAATCCAGCGCTTAAGCAGGACAGGAGTAGGATGCTGGATACCAAATGCTTCTAAGACACCGAACAATTTCAAAGGCTATTCTCTGGAAGACAACGAATAAGAGCCTCTACTGTGGGATTTACCCAAGGTTTCCTGGATATTTCTGAAAACACCCCATCACCTAAAAGCAGAGTTTTGATAGAAATTTGTGTGTGCTCGTGTGTGTGTTTGCAGGAGGGAACGATACGGAGCAGTCAATACATTTATCCCCCAACTTTACTCCTTTGTCCTTTTCTGATATACCTATTACCAAAAGTCCTTTTAATGCCTATTTCTGTCTAGTGGGAATCTATTCTTTTCTTCCTCATTTTAGTTTCATGACTTTATGAAATTGGCAAATGGTGGCAGGGGTAAAAGTCTGTTATTTAGGAAGAAAACTATAGGCAAATCTTTTTTGTTTTTCTTAAATCCCCTGTACATCCTAAGGATTAGTAAGTGCTTATATGAGAGAAGTAAAAATGATATAAGAATGTCTAAGATGGTTACTTACTCTGAACTTAGCAAGGTCAACATAATACAATACATATATGTTAAGCTAAAATCAGAAAACAGAAAAAGAAATAAAGAAACAAATCTGAACACATTACTGGAAAAGTAGTTTAGTTTCCTACGTAAAAAGTGCAAGGGTGATCTTTTTTCCTTATCCAATGAGTTCAGCTGTGTCTGAGTCAATTTCATTATTAAAATTTTTTTAAAATGTAGAATTATACTTGACCAAGTAAATTAGAAGTATACATTTCATGTTTGTTGAACTTTGCACAAAATAGAATTTATACAATTCCACTTGAACATGTTCATAATATAATAATAATAATAATAATAATAATAATAAAGATTCTAGGCACAGTGGCTCACGCTTGTAATCCCAGCACTATGAGAGTGCAATGGCGCAATCTTAGCTCACTGCAACCTCTGCCTCCCGGTTGAAGTGATTCTCCTGCCTCAGCTTCCCAAGTAGCTGGGACTACAGGCACACACCACCACACCTGGATAATTTTTGTATTTCTAATAGCGATGGGGTTTCACCATGTTGGCCAGGCTGGTTTGGAATTCCTGACCTCAGCCCTGCAAAATGCTGGGGTTACAGGCATGAGCCACTGCGCCCAGCCAAGAATAAACTTTTAAGTAAAAAAAGAAAATTACTGTTGCCAGGTGCAGTGGCTCACACCTGTAATCCCAGCACTTTGAGAAGCCAAGGTGGGCGGATCACCTGAGGTCGGGAGTTTGAGACCAGCCTGCCTAACACGGTGAAACCCTGTCTCTACTAAAAATATAAGATTAGCCGGGCATGGTGGTGCACGCCTGTAATCCCAGCTACTTGGGAGGCTAAGGCAGGCGAATCGCTTGAAGCTGGGAGGTGGAAATTATGGTGAGCCGACATCACGGCATTGCACTCCAGCCTGGGCAACAAGAGCAAAACTCCATCTCAAACAAAACAAAACAAAACAAAACTAATTACTGTCAAGTTAATACAGTTATAAAATAGAACTAAAGATGCTCAAAACTAATATAGTTTGTTGCATAAATATTGTATTGAAAAGCTAGTATCTTAATTAAGTAGATTAACTGCCAGGTAAGTGAGAACTTGTGAATGTGTCCTTTGGGAGTGGGGCCAGACAGGTTGAGCATCCCTTATCTGAAATGCTTGGGACCAGAAGTGTTTTCAATTTCAAATTTTGGAATATTTGCATATACATAATGAGATATTTTGCAGATGCTACCCAAGTTAAAACACGGAATTCATCTGTTTTACATACACCTTATACGTATAGTCGGAAGGTTGTTTTATACGATATTTTAAATAATTGTGTGCATGAGACATAATTTTGCATTTTTGACTGCAACCCTTCACATGAGGTCAGGTGTGGAATTTTCCATTTGTGGCATCATGATGCTCAAACATTTTGGATTTTGGATTTTGAATTTCTGGATTAGAGATGCTCAACCTGTAATAGAATGTATAGAATTCTCATAAGCCAGTCATTTTGAGTTGTTTGCTGAGGCATGTATGTCTTCACTGTAATCTAGATAGTGTAATGAACAATGGCGTGAAACTGTCAGAACTAGGGCATTAAGCTAGATGGATAAATGGCTAGTGGAACAATTTAGCTATATTAAAATAGACAGTAAGATAAACACTGATTTTAAAATATCTCCATAGTTGCAATAGCTGCTGGCCGAAAACTTGCCCATCGACTTTTTGAACATAAGGCAGATTCCAAATTAGATTATAACAACATCCCAACTGTGGTTTTCAGCCACCCACCTATTGGGACAGTGGGACTCACGGAAGGTAGGTATTTAAAAACTGAAGGTAATTTGTAGTTTCCTTCCTCTTTCCCCTGCCCCCACCTTCAAATTAGGTCTCTGTCAGCTGATGAAACCTATCTCAGTCCCAGATTACGTTGCTTTTTGGTTCCTCTCTTGTCATAGTTCCAGTTTTTTCACCTACTACTTCTTCAAGTGTACAGTATCTTTCCTTAACACCACCCTATCTCTTTGATCTTTTTTTTCTAGCTTTTTTATTTGAACTAATTTTAAATTTAAAGGAAAGCTCTAAAAATAGTGCAAAGGACTCCTCTCTAACCTTAGTATTTTTTCTTTTTCATTTTTTTCACTCTACACACACATCACACACACACAAATATATCTTTCCTAAGAACTGGCCCTCACGTAAACCGAGTATCATTTTCTTTTCTTTTCTTTTTTTTTTTTTTTTTTTTGAGACAAGCTCTCCCGCTGTCACCCGGGTTGGAGTGCATTGGCACGACCTCGGCTCACTGCAACCTCTGCCTCTGGGTGCAAGCAATTCTTTGGCCTCAGCCTCCAAATAGCTGGGACTACCAGACCTGCACCACCACCATGCCTGGCTAATTTTTTATAGAGACAGGGTTTCACTGTGTTGCCCAGGCTGTTCTCAATCTCCTAGGCTCAAGCGATCTGCCTGCCTCCGTCTCTCAAAGTGCAGGGATTACAGGCACAAACCACTGTGCCTGGCCTTTCTTTTCATCTAGAGGCAAAATTCCTCAGCCTTTCTTTTGTCTTATATGACACTGACATTTATTTTGTAGAATGCCTCTCATTTTGGTGTGGTTTGATATTTCCTTGTGGTTTGGTTCAGGTTATGTTATTTCTGGCCATCTCCCTCTTTGATAATTCAGTGTAATTATTTAGTTTTCTGATAGATGCTTTTTTTTAATGTGCATTGTAGATGAGGCCATTCATAAATATGGAGAAGAAAATGTGAAGATCTATTCAACCAGCTTTACCCCGATGTATCATGCAGTTACCAAAAGGAAAACAAAATGTGTGATGAAAATGGTCTGTGCTAACAAGGAAGAAAAGGTAAGGAAAAATCCAGCAAACTAAATAGTGCTCTGCAAAATGGACAGGGATGGCAGTATTTTGCAGGGGTGGAAAGGAGGGAGACCAAGCCGGTAAGCCTTCTGATTCAACTGGGCAGGCCCACTTTGATCTGTCTTATATGTATTTTGGGGTTCTTCATAATATTTCATCTAGAAGGAGGTTCCACTCCTTTTAAAACATAAGGATGATGCTGGGCATGGTGGCTCACACCTATAATCTCAGCACACTGGGAGGCCGAGGCGGGTGGATCACCTGAGGTCAGGAGTTTGAGACTAGCCTGACCAACGTGGTGAAACCTCATCTCTACTAAAAATAAAAAAATTAGCCTGGTGTGGTGGTAGGCGCCTGTAATCCCAGCTACTCGGGAGGCTGAGGCAGGAGAATCACTTGAACCTGGGAGGCGGAGGTTGCAGCGAGCCAAGATCATGCCACTGCACTCCAGCCTAGGCGACAAAGCAAGACTCCATCTCAAAAAAAAAAAAAAAAAAAAGAGGAGAAACCAGGCGCTATGGTTCATGCCTGTAATCATAACACTTTGGGAGGCCGAGGTAGGCGGATTGCCTGAGCTCAGGAGTTTGAGACTAGCCTGGGCAACATGGTGAAACCCTGTCTCTACTAAAAATACAAAAATTAGCTGGGCATGGTGGTGTCATGAACATTCCTCAGTGGCCTATGATTTCTGGATATTGAATCATGAAGGCTCCTTCTTAGTTATTTCTTCATACCAGTTATCATTCATTTAGTTGACAAACATTATTAGTCCATTCTTCTCAAGACTAAGAACTGCGATATGGAGAGGAATAATATGAAGAGCCGGCCATCACCAGAGGCTCTTTATAGGTTCAATTAAGATCAGTTAAGATCACAATATCAGTCAGACAATGTGACTCACGCCTGTAATCCCAGCACTTTGGGAGGCTGAGGTGGGTGGATCACTTGAACCCAGGAGTTCAAGACCAGCCTGGCCAACAAGGTGAATCCCATCTCTGCTAAAATTACAAAATTAGCTGGGTATGGTGGTGCATGCCTGTAATCCCAGCTACTCAGGAGGCTGAGGCAGGAGAAGCGCTTGAACCCGGGAGGTGAAGGTTGCAGTGAGCCGAGATCATGCCATTGCACTCCAACCTGGGCAACAAGAGCGAAACTCTGTCTCAAAAAAAAGAAAAAAGAAAAGATGTTTCTCTTTTTTTCCCAGGTGGTTGGGATCCATATGCAGGGACTTGGATGTGATGAAATGCTGCAAGGTTTTGCCGTTGCAGTGAAGATGGGAGCAACGAAGGCGGACTTTGACAACACAGTCGCCATTCACCCTACCTCTTCAGAAGAGCTAGTCACACTTCGTTGAGAACCTGGAGATGCGTGTGGCTGGCAGCAGGACCCGTAGATCTTCTGAAATGAAACAATCACATTGACTTACTGTTTCAGTTTTATGTATTTCTTTATTTTAATAAGGATCTTCTGATAGTGGAAATTTTTAGTACATAGTAGAACTTATTTATGGAGTTAGAGATTTATAATGTTATCCAGGATTGATTTTCATTTGATCACATCTCACAATAATTAATATTTTCAAGTTTTTTTTTTTATTAACAGCTCTGTGCTAGTGTTTTTTTTTTTTTCTGTTTCAGCCTCATCCCAAATATAAAACTTTGTGAAGTACAATTAACTTAATGTACTTGAATGAATAGAACTTGCTATTTTTTTTTTTTGAGACAGAGTTTTGTTCTCATTGCCCAAGCTAGAGTGCAGTGGCACTACCTCGGCTCACCACAACCTCTGCCTCCCAGGTTCAAGCGATTCTCCTGCCTCAGCCTCCTGAATAGCTGGGATTACAGGCATGCACCATCACACCCGACTAATTTTGTATTTTTAGTAGAGATGGGGTTTCTCCATGTTGGTCAGGCTGGTCTCGAACTCCCGGCCTCAGGTGATCTGCCCACCTCGGCCTCCTGAGGTGCTGGGATTATAGGCATGAGCCACTGTGCTGACCTGCTAATTTTCATAGAAGTTGATGGCAATTCTTCACATGTAAACAATACCGGTGCACAGAACCTTTATATATTTTTTGAAACCAGTACTGTGCTCTGCATATAACAAAGCTTCTTCAAGGATGTGACCTTTTTCTAAAGGTATGTAATGTGAGAAGCCAGCCTGCCTTATTTTCTTTTTTCTTTTTTTTTTTAATCATTAAAATGGTTTATGGTCAGGCCCAGTGGCTCAGGCCTATAATTCTAGCACTTTGGGAGGCCAAGACAGGAGGATCACTTGAGTCCACGAGTTTGAGGCCAGCATGCATAGCATAGCAAGACCGCATCTCTACAGAAAGTAAAAAAAATTACCCAAGTGTGGTGGTGTGCACCTGTAGTCCCAGCTACTTGGGAGGCTGAGGTGAGAGGATCACTTGAGCTTGGGTGAGGTGAGGCTACAGTGAGTCCTGATCATGCCACTGCACTCAATCTTGGACAACAGAGCAAGACCCTGTCTCAAAAAAAAAAAAAAGTATGCATTATTTTTATGAGATGAAGTACATCAAACTTGGGAAAGATTTGAGGAGGCTGGGACCCTCCTGGAAAAACCCACCTTGAAAACAGATATGAGAGACATTTAGAAATGATTCCTACTTTCAGAAGGAGGTGGATTAAAATACTTCAAAAGTCCCTTCCTCTCTCGGTGTTTATAGTTCAATGAATAATTTCACTATTTGTATGTGTTCTTGTCATTTTATTTTTTTCTGAAAATCTTCCAAAATTTGAAAATAAAATTAACAGCTTTTCTTCTTATAAAATTTGTCACTGTGAGCTTTAACTGGTACACAGGAAATTGGTTTATTTTCTAAGGATATTTCACATTGGAGAATCAGTTGCCTGTGCTTACGGGGTGAAAAGAGAGTTCTTGTATAAAATAAAGATCAAAGGTATAAACGAAACATTTAGCAGATCAATGGTTGAGTTGGAAGAAAAGCCTAGAAATCATTTAGGTCTTTAACACTTTATTTCTATTAGGTTTTACCGGCTAGTTAAATTTTTCCATGATTTTCATTAGTCATCCAGTGTTACTGATTTTTTTTTTTTTTTTTTTTTTGAGACAGGGTCTCCCTTTGTTGCCAGGCTGGAGTGTAGTGGTGCGATCTCAGGTCACTGCTGCCTCCGTCTCCCAGGTTCAAGCAGTTCTCCTGCATCAGTCTACTGAGTAGCTGGGACTACAGGCGCATGCCACCACACCCAGCTAATTTTTGTATTTTTAGTAGAGATGGGGTTTCACCATGTTGGCCAGGCTGATCTTGATCTGTTGACCTTGTGATCTGCCCTCCTTGGCCTCCCAAAGTGCTGCAATNTTTTTGAGACAGGGTCTCCCTTTGTTGCCAGGCTGGAGTGTAGTGGTGCGATCTCAGGTCACTGCTGCCTCCGTCTCCCAGGTTCAAGCAGTTCTCCTGCATCAGTCTACTGAGTAGCTGGGACTACAGGCGCATGCCACCACACCCAGCTAATTTTGTATTTTAGTAGAGATGGGGTTTCACCATGTTGGCCAGGCTGATCTTGATCTGTTGACCTTGTGATCTGCCCTCCTTGGCCTCCCAAAGTGCTGCAATTACAGGCGTGAGCCACCATGCCGGGCCCACTGAATTCTTTACTGTGTGTTCTGTTAAGCTTTTACTGATTGTCTTTCTGGTTAGTGATGGCCAGTTACTGCACTTTTTTTTTTTTTTTTTTTTTGAGACCAAGCCTGGCTCTGTTGCCCAGGCTGGAGTGCAGTGGCATCATCTCGGCTCACTGCAGCCTCCGCCTCCCAGGTTCAAGCGATTCTCCTGCCTCAGCCTCCTGAGAAGCTGGGACTACAGGCACACACCACCACACCTGGCTGATTTTTGTACCGTTAGTAGAGATGGGGTTTCACCATGTTGGCCAGGCTGGTCTTGAACTCCTGACCTTAGGTGATCTGCCCACCTCAGCCTCCCAAAGTGCTGGGATTACAGGCATGAACCACTGCACCCGGCCTATTTATCTTGGTTAAATAACACTGGTATCTAGCAGTACATTAGGCACTGTGGAGATACAAACATGAATCTCCAAAGAATTTGCCTTTCAATTAATTGCAATAGTTTACAGTTGTTAGCGTGACCCACCACATCCAGCCTGCACTGACTTCTTAAGTAGGCCCAATGTCAATGAAAGAAAAATATGGTATTAGGAAGGAAGTTATATGTATTTATGGTGGGATAAGAAAATAGGATCCCCAAATTTGGGCGTGGACAAATGTAGCCACTTCTCCCCTCTTCCCCTAGCCTAAAAGACAGTGGACCAAGGTTCTAGGCTCCATTCTGCTGGTGGGTTTCTCACTCTGCACAGGCCCCAACCTTAAGATGTGCCTCTGTCAGGGAAATGGGAGGCCCTAGTAGCCATCTCTATTTTAACATCATGTGTTCTTAATCTCACGTTTATCCTTTCTGTTGCCTGTGTGCTGGTTCCATAGTAAACCAAAAAGAAAGTACAGTACCGTTATCTGAGTTCCTGTCTGCTTTCTCATGGGTCCTTGAACTGGCCCAGCCCTTGAGGTGTTGTGGCTTAACAACCTCTATTACTGAAAGCGCCAAAAAATGTAAAGATACAGTGGCTCATACCTATAATCCCAGGACTTTGGGAGGCCAAGACGGTGGATCACCTGAGGTCACAGGTTCGAGACCAGCCTGGCCAACATGATGAAACCCCATCTCTACTAAAAATACAAAAAATAGCCAGGCGTGGTGGCTGGTGCCACCCAGCTACTCGGGAGGCTGAGATAGGATAACCACTTGAACCTCGAAGGTGGAGGTTACAGTGAGCCAAGATGGCACTACTGCACTCCAGCCAGACTCTGTCTTAAAAAACAAAACAAAACAAAACAAAGCAGCACGTTGTATAATATGGACCACATTGTAGTTGCACAGTAGATGTTTACCAAAGGAAAGACATGTTACTTGCTTTCAAGTAATCTTATAATCTAGAATGAGAGAGCATTTCTATACAAATAAAGCAAGTACAGGATGACTATATGATTTATTGACTAAAATGGCACACTTTCAAGAGTGAAAGGGGTGTCACTGACAATTGACACAATTGGGACAGATTAGTACTGTCCTAAACAAATAGGAGATTGCCACCCTCATTACGCATTATTAGACAGGTAAAAGGATACAGGTTCAGAG
Source organism: Rhinopithecus bieti (assembly GCF_001698545.2). Taxonomy (NCBI): domain Eukaryota; kingdom Metazoa; phylum Chordata; class Mammalia; order Primates; family Cercopithecidae; genus Rhinopithecus; species Rhinopithecus bieti. Next base: position 1,525,271 of record NW_016803882.1, on the reverse strand, counting down.
GACCGGAAGTGCACTGTTGCTGGGAAAAGCGAGAAAGGGTTCACAAAGGAGGTTAGGTGAGATTTGAAATGTGGGGGCTGTAGAGGAAAAGGCCAGAGCAGGTAGAAAGTACAGTGAAGGAAGGATTGGATAAATGATTGTATTGCTGGATGGGCATGGTAGCTCACGCCTGTAGTACCAGCACTTTGGGAGGCTGAGGCAGGCAGATCACCTGACGTCGGGAGTTCAAGACCAGCCTGACCAACATGGTGAAATCCCATCTCTACTAAAAATACAAAAATTAGCCAGGCATGGTGGTGTGTGCCTGTAATCCCAGCTATTCGGGGGGCTGAGGCATGAGAATCACTGGAATCTGGGAGGTGGAGGTTGCAGTGAGCAGAGATGGCCCATTGCATTCCAGCCTGGGCTACAAGAGTGAAACTCTGTCTTAAAAAAAAGTTGCTGTATAACAAACTATCTTATAATAGAGACCATCTTAAATCTCATGATTTGTGGATCAGTAATTGGGGCTAGGCTCAGTGGCTGGTTCTTCTGTTGGTGTTGGCAGGGGTTATTTGGTGATATTCAACTGGCAAATGGGCTGGTCTAGAGTCCAAAAGAGAATTATTCAAATGTCTGACACATAGGCAGAGATGAGGGAAAGCCATGCCTACATGTTGCCTCTTCAGCATGGCGGTCTCAGAGCAGTGGACTTAAGTGGAACCTTTTGGCTGTCAAAGTGTTCTGAGAATCCCGGGCAGATGCTACAAGCCTTATGACCTAACCTTGGAAGTTCTAGAACATCACTTCTGCTACATAATATTGGTTAAGCAAGTCACTAAGGCCAGCTCAGATTCAGGAGGAAGTGAATTGAACTTCACCTCTAGGTGGAAAGGAATAGTAAAGAATTCGCCCCTGTTGGCTGGGTGCAGTGGCTCACGCCTATAATCCCAGCACTTTGGGAGGCTGAGGTGGGCGAATCACCTGAGGTCAGGAGTTTGAGACCAACCTGAACGACATGGCAAAACCCTGGCTCTACTAAAAATATACAAAATTAGTCAGGTATGGTGGCAGCCACCTGTAATACCAGCTACTCAGGAGGTTGAGGCAGGAAAATTGCTTGAATCTGGGAGGTGGAGGTTGCAGTGAGCCAAGATCGTGCCACTGCACTCCATCCTGGGCAACAGGGTGAGACTCCATCAAAATAAAAGAAAAAAAAAGGAAGAAGAAGAATTTGCCCATCTTTAATCTTTAATTGTACCTGGCAATCTCCTACTCATTTTATCAGACTGGACTAAAACATCACCTTTGTGAAGATGTAAGTAGTTTTGTGTGTTCTATTATGTGTTGCCATAACATCTTGTCACGTTGTAGGTCTGCACTACATATTCACTTTGTGTATGACATTTTTCACTTAGATTACTCTAGCTTCCCGATGTTGTGGTTCACAGTATCATTCCTGGGCTGTCAGGCAGCGGCTTTGGATACACGGCAGCAGAGTGTGTTACTATGATTTTTTGACACTAAGATCAAAAGTATTGGAAAAGTCAACATTTTAATTCTTTACCTTTTTGAAAAATGAGTAAGCAGGCATATTTGGATTCTTCAGAATAATAGGATATGTGAGCATGCAGAAACAGAGTTGTTACAAGAAATTCACTCATGCTATTACGGAGTTTGGGAAGTCCAAAATGTGCTGTGGAGGCCGGCAGGCTGGAGACCAGGAGAGCCAGTGGTTCAGACACAGTCTGAAGGTTGAGAGAGAGGCCCCCTTGCTTAGAGAAGTGGTCTTTTTGTTCTGTTCAGGCATTCAACTTACCAGTTAAGCACCCCACACATACACACACACACATAACGGAGGACAATCTGCTTTACACAAAGTTCACCAATGTATTGTGAGATTAGTATCTTATCAAAAAACACCCACCAAGTTGATACCATTGCAACCAACCATTCCAAGTTCACCCCAGTCACCTTGGCACCTATATACATTGTATATATAATATAAACATATATAATATATACGATATCTGTATATATAATTATATAATATAAATATATATAAATATACAATATATAAATATATAAAATATAACATATAATATACATTATATATAACAATATACATTATATAAAAATATATATGTAATATATGCATTCCTATGCCTGTAATAATGGCATAGGAATACTAAGAGACATCCGTGTGTGTGTGTGTGTGTGTGTGTATAATTTTCTTTCTTTTTTTGAGACAGCGTCTTGCTCTGTGACCCAGGTTGGAGTGCAGTGGTGTGATCACGGCTCATTAAAGCCTTGGCTTCCTAGGCTCCAGCAATTCTCCCACCTCAGCTACCCAAGCAGCTGGGACTACAGGTGTACACCACCAGGCCTGCCTAGCTACATTTTTTTTTTTTTTTTTTTGGTAGAGATGGGGTCTTGCTGTGTTGCCCAGAGTGGTCTCGACTCCTGAGCTCAAGTAGTCCTCCTGACTTGGCCTCCCAAAGTGCTGGGATTACAGGCACAGGTAAGCCACTGAGCCCAGTCCCTATATACATTTTAAACCATACTTAATATCTGAGTAAGACATAACAAGGTCATACTTTCACCTAACAGAATACAACTATCTTGGGTACAACCACAACACAAACCCTTTCCCCAGAAGAGGATACAAAGTCCTTGGTTGATGTTTGCTCTTCTTTTTGATATCCCATAATTCAAATTCTGTAATGTAAAGTTAACACTTAAATACTATAACATTAAATTAATACATCTTATGTCACATAGATGGATAAGGGAAAAAACATCTGATACATATGTGTGTGTGTGTGTGTGTGCACGCGTGCCTGTGCACAAACATTCATAATAAAATGAGGAAATATGACAGTTCTAGTCCTTGTTTCTGTAACGGGACACATGGTCATGGCTGGTACCTGTAACACCTTTCTTCACTACCAATTCCATTTTCCCTTTGCCTTCAGCAAGTGCCTTTAGCTGCTTTACTGGTTGTGGTTCTTTGTTTTTTTGTTGTTGTTTGTTTGTTTGTTTTGAGATGGAGTTTCGCTCTTGCTGTCCAGGCTGGACTGCAATGGCATGACTTTGGCTCACCATAACCTCCACCTCCTGGGTTCAAGCGATTCTCCTGCCTCAGCCTCCCAAGTAGCTGAGATTATAGGCATACACCACTATGCCTGGCTAATTTTGTATTTTTCGTAGAGATGGGGTTTCTCCATGTTGGTCAGGCTGGTCTCGAACTTCCAACCTCAGGTGATCCGCCCACCTTGGCCTCCTGAAGTGCTGGGATTACAGGTGTGAGCCACTGCGCCCAGTCAGTTGTGGTGCTTTACCTGTTGGGGTGACCCAAATCTTTGCTCTGGAGAGTCTGTGCGTTAGTGGTGCTGCCTGAATTGGGCTGTTGTAGTTTTCCATGGACTTTAGTAATGGCATAGGAATGCTAAGCAACAATCTAGCAGATCTCCTACAGGATCTCTAGGTTGTCTACTTTAGCTCCTTGGTGGACTAGCAGTCCAATTTCACCTTGGTGGTCATTATCAGTTACCCTCGCCAGCCACACGTGGTGGGACATGCCTGCAGTCCCAGCTACTCAAGAGGCTGAGGCGGGAGGATCACTTGAATCCAGGAGTTCCAGGCTGCGGAGAGCCAAGATCATGCTACTGAACTCCAGCCTTGGCGGCAGAGCAAGACCGTCTTTGCAAAAAAAAAAAAAGATCACCCCCGCTGATATAGTTTGGCTGTGTTCCCACCCAAATCTCATCTTGAATTGTAACTCCCATGTATAGAGGAAGGGACCTATAATCTCCACCTGTGGAGGGAGGGAAGTGATTGGATTCTGGAGGCGGTTCCCCCATGTGGTTCTTGTGATAGTGAGTTCATTCTCACAAGATCTGATGATTTTGTAAATGATAGCTTTTCCTGCACTCTCACGTCCTCTGTGTCTCTCCTGCTGCCTGGTGATAAGGTGTCCACTTCCCCTTCTGCCATTATTGTAAGTTTCCTGAGGCCCCCCAGCTGTGTGGAACTGTGAGTCAATTAAACCTCTTTTCCTTTTTTTTTGAAATGGAGTCTTGCTCATCACCCAGGCTGGAGTGCAGTGGCGCAATCTCGGCTCACTGCAACCTCCATCTCCTGGGTTCAAGCGATTCTCCTGTCTCAGCCTCCTGAGTAGCTGGGATTATAGGCACTCACCACCATGCCCAGATAATTTTTGTATTTTTAGTAGAGACGGGGTTTCACCATGTTGGTCAGGTTGGTCTCCAACTCCTGACTTTGTGATCCGCCTGCCTCAGCCTCTCAAAGTGCTAGGATTACAGACGTGAGCCACCGTGCCCAGCCTAGACCTCTTTTCTTTATAAATTACCCAGTCTCAGGTAGTATCTTTATAGCAGCAGATGGCCTGAGGCCAGGAGTTTGAGAACAGCCTGGCCAACATGGTGAAACACCGTCTCTACTAAAAATACAAAAATTAGCTGGGTGTGGTGGCACACACCTGTAATCCCAGCTACTCGGGAGGCTGAGACAGGAGAATCGCTTGAACTCAGGAGCAGAGGTTGCAGTGAGCCAAGATTGCACCACTTCACTCCAGCCTGGATGGCAGCAAGACCCTGCCTCCAAAAAATAAATAAATAAAGACCAGGCATGGTGACTCAAGCCTGTAATTCCAGCGCTTTAGGAGGCCAATGTGGGTGGATCACCAGAGGTCAGGAGTTCAAGAGACCAGCTGGGCCAACATGGTGCAACCCCATCTCTATTAAAAATACAAAAATTAGCAGGGCCTGGTGGCACATACCTGTAATCCCAGCCACTTGGGAGACCGAGGCAGGAGAATAGCTTGAGCCCGAGAGGCGGAGGTTGCAGTGAGCTGAGATTGTGCCACTACACTCCAGCCTGGGTGACAGAGTAAGACTCCCTCTCAAAAAATAATAATAAATTAATAAAATGTATATATATAGTGGAAAGGCTAAATCAAGCTAATTAACATAGGCATTATCTCGCATAGTTGTCATTCTTTTGTGGTGAGAAAATGTCTTTTTTTTTTTTTCTTTTTTGAGACAGGGTCTGACTTTGTCTTCCAGGCTGGTGTGCAGTAGTGCAGTCTTGGCTCTCTGCAACCTCTGCTTCTTGTGCTTAAGTGGATCCTCCAGCCTCAGCCTCCCCAGTAGCTGGGACCACAGGCAACCTGCCACCATACCTGGCTAATTTTAATATTTTTTGTAGAGATAGGGTCTCTCTATGTTGCCAGACTGGTCTCAAATTCCTGGGCCCTAGGGACCCACCCGCCTCATCCTCCCAAAGTGCTGGGATTACAGGCTTGAGCCACCATGTAGGGCCATTTTAAACAGTGAAATCGGCCGGGCGCGGTGACTCACACCTGTAATCCCAGCACTTTGAGAGGCCGAGGCTGGCAGATCATGAGGTCAGGAGTTAGCGACCAGCCTGGCCAATATGGTGAAACCCTATCTCTGCTACAAATACAAAAATTAGCCAGGCGTGGTGGTGTGCGCCTGTAGTCCCAGCTCCTTGGGAGGTTGAGGCAGAGGAATTGCTTGAACCTGGGAGGCAGAGGTTGCAGTGAGCCAAGATCGTGCCACTGCACTCCAACCTGGGCCACAAAGGGAGACTCTGTCTCAAAAAAAGCAAAAATAAATAAAAATAAAAATAAGAAACTACAAAAAAAATGTGAAATCAACAAAAGGCACAAAAATGGGGAAAATGCAGTGCTAAGTAAACTTGGAAAAGGACTTTTGTTTACAGTGTGTTAAAATAGAAAGGCAGAGAGCTGCCTTATTCTACGTGCATGTTGGGCAACTCCAATTTTTTCCCACTCTGCACATGTCTGCAAGTGACTATGAAGGTGCTGCAAGTATTGATTTCAGGCTTACAAATACATTTTAATGGGTAGGCAAATTGGCAAATATGGAATCCACAAATAATAAAGATTAAGTCTATTTAAATATACTGAAACTAAGTTTTTGGTTATGTTTAGTTTATCTTGATATGGCCCAAAATGTAATTCTTTTGTTTTGATTACTCTTAATTTTATTTATCTTGTTTTTTTCTTTTTTTTTCCTTTTTTTTTTTTTTTTTTTTTTTGAGACAGAGTCTCACTCTGTCACCCAGGCTGGAGTGCAGTAGCGTGATCTCGGCTCACTGCAAGCTCCGCCTCCCAGGTTCACGCCATTCTCCTGCCCCAGCCTCCCGAGTAGCTGGGACTACAGGCGTCTGCCACCAAGCCCGGCTAATTTTTTGTATTTTTAGTAGAGACAGGGTTTCACTGTGTTCGCCAGGATGGTCTGGATCTCCTGACCTCGTGATCTGCCTGCCTTGGCCTCCCAAAGTGCTGGGATTACAGGCATGAGCCACCGCACCCGGTCTATTTATCTTGATTAAATAATACTGGTATCTAGCAGTACACTAGGCACTGTGGAGATACAAACAGGAATCTCCAAAGAGTTTGCCTTTCAATTAATTGCAATAGTTTACAATTGTTAGCTCAGGCTTTAGAGACAGGCAGAAGTGGGTTTGGATCTTGACTCCTCCACTTAGAGTTGTATGTCCTTGGAAAAGTTATATAACACTTCTATGCCTCAGCTTCTCCATCTGTAAAGTCAGAGCATTTTTATCTATCTCATACCATTTTGGGAGGATTCAATGAGAAACCCTTCAAAAAGCTGTTAGTATTAATATTAAATATTAGTATATTATTATTTTCTTTTAGAGACAGGGCCTTGCTCTGTTGCACAGGCTGTAGTGCAATGGTGTGATCATGGCTCACTGCAGCCTCGACCTCCTGGGCTCAAGCAATCCTCCCACTGAAGCCTCCTGAATAACTGGGACTACAGGTGTGCAACATCATGCTCAGCTAATTTTTATATTTTTTGTAGAGACAGGGTCTTACTTTGTTGCCAGGGCTGGTCTCCAATTCCTGGGCTCAAGAAATCCTCCCCCCTCAGCCTCCCAACGTGCTGGGATTACAGGCATGAACCACTGTATCTGGCCCCAAGCTTCCTTTATCTTTCCATTTCACTATCCTTACAAGGTAGCTTTCATGCTTGAGTTTGTCACTTCATGATTGTAAAATAGGTCCTTTATCTCTAGTCTCATGTCTGTGTTCCAAAAGGGTGAAAAGGAGAAAGAAGTGGTATCTGAATCAGGAAACAAAAATTTACCCCAAAATTGCCAGGAGATTTCTCCTTATGTGGAAGCCATGTGTGTGTCACACAGACAAGCTAGCTGCAAGGAACCTGGCAAGGTAAGCATTTAAGCTGAATCCACTGCTATCTTGAACAAAGCCTTTAGCAAGAAAGTAGGGGAATGGTTGAGAAGGTAACCAGCAAAGTCTGACACTTGTTTTAAAAATATAGGTTTTATTATTATTTAATATGGCAGGGTCATTAGATGAGGAGCCAAGTGCCATTGAAAATATAGTTGTGGCTGGGCATGGGGGCTCACACCTGTAATCCCAGCACTTTGGGAGGCCAAGGTTGCAGGATCACTTGGGTCCAGGAGTTCAAGACCAGCCTGGGCAACATGGTGAGCTCGCGTCTCTCCTCAAAAAATACATAACTTAGCCAGCTGTAGTGGCAAGTGCCTGTAGTCCCAGCTACTCCTAAGGCTGCGGTGGGAGGATCCCTTGAGGCCAGGAGGCGGAGGGTGCAGTAAGCTGGATCGTGCCACTACACCCTAGCCTAGGTGAAGAGCCAGACCCTATCTCAAAAAAGAAAGAATAGAAAATATAGTTGTTATGCTCACAGATCCTATGAAGGGGTATATCACCCCAAGGAGGATGAGGAAAGACACCTAGGAAGCACAGGGGTTGGTCAGGAGGCAAAGAGAGTGGAAGGAAAATGTGGGCAAGATAATTTACTGTGGTTTCCATAGAAAGAAAGAGGCAAGGCTGGGTAAGCAAGTTTAGCATTGGCTTATTTGAATAATTTCTGTGGGCTCTGGGGGATAAGGGCTGGCCCTGGAGTGATTAGGGCAGGCAGATGGATAGTATGGACCCAATAAAGAAGGTGGTTGAAGTTGTAGGCCCTGGATTGGTTGGCATATAAAGGGCATAGTCCCCTAATCATTTACTGTCTCTAGAAATTTGCTAGCACTGGGACTGGGACAGGCAGTCCACCAGGATTAGCAAGGCTCTCAAATGTCAAAGTATCGGAATACAGAAAACAAAAGGCATAGCTAATACAACATGATAGGTCTCATTCCCTAGAGCAGGAGCACAAAATCATGAGCCTCAATTTAAAGCAGGGATCTTTCACACTAAAACAATATTTGGCGTTGATTCTGAATTGTCCCTCGATAACAAGAGAGGAGACTCCTTGTTTGAGTGCACATTTTATTGGTTTTTTATTCTTTATTTTCTTTTTTTGAGACAGTCTTGCTGTGTCACTCAGGCTGGAGTGCAATGGTGCGATCTTGCTTCACTGCAACCTCTGCCTCCCAGGTTCAAGCAACTCTCCTGACGCAGCCTCCTGACTAGCTGGGATTACAGGCATGCGCCACTGTGCCTGGCAAATTTTTTGTATTTTTAGAAGAGACAGGGTTTCACCATGTTGGCCAGGCTGGTCTCAAACTCCTGGCCTCAGATGATCTGCCTGCCTTGCCCTCCCAAACTGCTGGGATTACAGGCTTGAGCCACTGTGCTCACATTTTAGTCACTATGCTCACACTGAGTGCACATTTTAATCAAGCACTTTTTTTTATGTGCCAAATTTCTTTTAAAAATATATCAGGCTTTAAAATGTATTAACTTTAAGATATTACATTAAAAGGTATTCCTTTTTGTATATATGGCAATTACTTAACCTTTATGCTTAATTTTGTGCTTTAATGTTTGGTAAGCAGATCATTGTAGTCACCTAGCGCCCTCTTGTGGTCACCCGTTGGAAATAAAACTGTATCACCATCGTGTATGTGTATCCCTCTTCAAGAAAGTCCACAATATATGGCTAAAATCACATCGGTTGATCAGAATGGAGTCCAGAAATATATAATTATAATACATGATATGCTTAAGGCAGCATTTAAAATCTTTGTAGCTTCAGAGCTGAGATTGCTGAAAAGGACACCCAGAGTCTTATCCAGCAAGTGGCTGAATTACTATGCAAATCAAATTCCCAACCTCTCAGGGCATCTGCTGTCAAAGTGAGGGCATTGATTGGGAAGGAAAAGAATGAGATCCTGAAAATTGGAATGGGGATATATGGGAAGATCCTGATGAGGGTGTGGACACTGAACCCCTAAATTCTGCTGAGTCTTCTGCCAGTAGAAGCAGCTATTCCATCTCTGCTTTGCCTGAAGATATTACAATGTCCTCTTCTGAGGTAATTAACTTGCAAGGCTCTGCTGATTCTATTCAGGACACACCCTCATCACCTGTCTTTGCTTCTAAACCTATGACTAGACTCAAGTTCCAGCCAGCCACAAAAGGTGAAGTACAAAACATGACCTGTGAAGGGGTAAGCTGTACTCCAAAAGGAGTACATCATTTTTCCAATTTACACATACAGAAATCCAGGGCGAAATGTGTGGGAATGGATATTAAGACTATGGGATAATGGTGAAAGAAAAATAAAGTTGGATCAAGTCAAATTTACTGACACGGGCCCACTAAACAGAGACTGTCGATTTAATGGTTTGTTTTTTGTTTGAGATAGAGTCTTGCTCTGTTGCCCAGGTTAGAGTGCAGTGGTGCAGTCTTGGCTCACTGCAACCTACACCTCCCAGGTTCAAGGAATTCTCCTGCCTCAGCCTCCCACGTAGCTGGGATTATAGGTGCCTGCCACCATGCCCAGCTAATTTTTGTATTTTTAGTAGAGAAGGGGTTTCACTATGTTGCCTACTCTGGTCTCAAACTCCTGACCTCAAGTGATCCGCCAATTTAATGTTACAGCTTAGGAGGTTAGAAAGGGCTCTAAAAGTTAGTTTGTTTGGCTAAAACATGGAACAAGGCCAGGGATGGTGGCTCATGCCTGTAATCCTAGCACTTTGGGAGGCTGAGGTTGGGGGTGGGGGGAATCACCTGAGGTCAGGAGTTCGAGACCAGCCTGGCCAACATGGCAAAACCCTGTCTCTACTAAAAATACAAAAATTAGCTGGGCATGGTGGCATACACCTATAATCCCAGCTATTGGGAGGCCAAGGAGGGTGGATCATGAGGTCAGAAGATCGAGACCATCCTGGCCAACATGGTGAAACCCTGTCTCTACTAAAATAGAAAAAATTAGCTGGGCATGGTGGCGTGAACCTGTAGGCCCAGCTACTCAGGAGGCTGAGGCAGGGGAATCGCTTGAACCCAGTAGGTGGAGGTTGCGGTGAACCGAGATCACACCACTACACTCTAGCCTGGCAACAGAGCAAGACTCTGTCTTCGAAAAAAAAAAAGAAAAAAGAAATGCCAGTATTGCCTTGGTATACTCTAGAGAAAAAGATCTAAAGCCTTAAAGAGTATTATCCTCAACAGTAAAAAGATGGACTCTATCTGAGTGTCCTTCAACAGATGAATGGATAAAGAAAATGTGACATATACACACAATGGAATACTATGCAGCCATAAAAAAGAATGAAATTCTGTCATTTGCAGTAACATAGATATAACTGGTGTTCATGATTATAAGCGAAATAAACCAGGGACAAAAAGACAAGTACCATATGTTCCCACTTATATAAGAGAGCCATGTGACCAGTTATAGAAATGAGGACTGTAATTGCCATGATTACGTGTGTGTATGTGTGTGTATAAATTATCTTTGTTTTCTTCCATCTCTTTTTCCTGCATCATATAACCTAAGATGTATTGACTCGATATCGTAGTATTTAAGAATTGTTTAAAAAGTTATGAGATTTCCCAAAAGAAAAGAAAGCATTACATCGAAAAGATATTTACACTCGTTATGTTTATCACAGCACTACACACAAAAACAAGGATATGGAATCAACCTAAGTATCCTCAGTGGATGACTGGATAAAGAAAATGTGGTGGGCCAGGTGCAGTGGCTCACGCCTGTAATCCCAGCACTTTGGGAGGCCAAGGCAGGCAGATCACGAGGTCAGGAGATCCAGGCCATCTTGGCCAATATGGTGAAACCCTATCTCCACTAAAATACAAAACATTAGCTGGGCATGGTGGTGCACACTTGTAGTCCCAGCTATTGGGGAGGCTGAGGCAGGGGAACCACTTGAACCTGAGAGGCGGAGATTGCAGTGAGCTGAGATCGGGCCACTGCACTCCAGCCTGGTGATGGAGCAAGACTCCGTATCAAAAAAAAAAGAAAGAAAAGAAAGAAAATGTGGTGTGTGTGTATAAATAAAATAGAATACTATTCAGCTATAAAAAAGAATAAAATCGTGTCTTTTGCAGCAACATGGATGGAACTGAAGGCTACTATCTTTTTTTTTTTTTTTTTGAGACGGAGTCTTGCTCTGTCGCCCAGGCTGGAGTGCAGTGGCCGGATCTCAGCTCATTGCAAGCTCCGCCTCCCGGGTTTACGCCATTCTCCTGCCTCAGCCTCCCGAGTAGCTGGGACTACAGGCGCCCGCCACCTCGCCCGGCTAGTTTTTGTATTTTTAGTAGAGACGGGGTTTCACCGTGGTAGGCAGGATGGTCTCGATCTCCTGACCTCGTGATCCGCCCGTCTCGGCCTCCCAAAGTGCTGGGATTACAGGCTTGAGCCACCGCGCCCGGCCTGAAGGCTACTATCTTAAGTGAAACAACCCAGAAAGTCAAATGCCATGTGTTCTTATCTATAAATGGGATATAAATAATGTGTTCACATGGACATAGAGTGTGTAGAGTGTGAAAGAATAGGCATTGAAACTTGAAAGAGTGGGAGGGTGGGAGGGCAATGAGGGATGAGAGATTACCTAATAGGTGCAATGTACACTGTTTGGGTGATGCTTACCCAAAAGCCCAGACTTCCCCACTATGCAAAATATCCATGTGACAAAACTGTACTTGTACCCCTTAAATTTATACAAGTAAAAAAAAGTTATGGGATATCAAAGAGAAAACATGATACAAGGACTTTACCTTCTCTTCTAGGAAAGGGGTTAAATGTGTTTTTGTTTGTATGCAGGATAGTGGTATCATGGTAGGTGGAATTATGACCTTGTTATTGTCTTTATTTGGTTATTCAGTATGGTTTAAGGAGATGTGTCTGGGTGCCAAGTTGCCATGGTTACGTTTACTTGTCAACTTGACTGAGCCACAGGGTTCCCAGACATTTGGTCAAGCAGTATTCTTGGTGTGTCTGTGAGAGTGTTTCTGGATGAGATGAACATTTATTTATTTAATTTATTTTTTGAGACTCAGTTTCACACTGTCACCCAGGCTGGAGTGCAGTGGCATAATCTCGGTTCACTGCAACCTCTGCCTCCTGGGTTCAAGTGATTCTCCTGCCTCAGTCACCCAAGTAGCTGGTAGTATAGGTACCTGCCACCACAGCCAGCTAATTTTTGCATTATTAGTAGAGACGGGGGATTTCACCATGTTGACCAGGCTGGTCTTGAACTCCTGACTTCAGGTGATCCACCCGCCTCAGCCTCCCGAAGTGCTGGGATTACAGGTGTGAGCCACTGCACCTGACCAAAATGAACATTTAAACTGGCAGATGTATCAAGCAGATTCCCCTCCCTAATGTGGCAAGGCCCCACCCAATCAATTGAATGCCTGAATGGGACAGAAAAGCTGACTCTCCCGTGAGTAAGAGGAATGCTCCTCCTGCCTGACTGTCTAGAGTTAGGATAGCAGTTTATTTTCTGCCTTTGAATTAGAACTGAAACATTGGCTCTTCCTGTTTTGAGCCTGAATGACTTTAAACTGGAAGGACATCCTCAGTCACCTGTGCCTCCAGATTGGCTGCACATTTTGGGACTTGTTAGCCTCTATGATTATGTGAAAAATTCCTTATAATAAATCCCTCTCTGCCTGGGCGCATTGGCTCACACCTGTAATTGCAGCGCTTTGGGAGACCAAGGCGGACAGATCACTTGAGTTCAGGAGTTTAAGATCAGCCTGACCAACATGGTGAAACCCGATCTCTACTAAATATGCAAAAATTAGCCAGGTGTGGTGGTGCGCACCTGTAATGCCAGCTACTTAGGAGGCTGAGGCAGGAGAATTGCTTGAACCTGTGAGGTGGAAGTTGCAGAGAGCTGAGAACATGCTACGGCACTCCAATCTGGGTGACAGAGAGACTGTGTCTTAAATAATAAATAAATACATCTTTCTCTAACTCTGTCTCTATTTCTTTTTTCCCCCTCTCTCGGTCTCTCTCTCCTCCTGTCTACACACAAACACACGCACACACACATATCCTATTTGCTATTTCTCTGGAGAACTCTAATACACTGATGTAGCAAAAATCATGAATTATGTAAATGTTATGAGATATTATTTTCTTTATTATGGTAATTATTATCGAAGTTGATCATAAACACTTAGTATTGCATGTGAAGATATGACGGTTATCAAAGAGAAAACTTGAAAGAAAGTTTGAATTATGGAACGACTTTTAATTGTTTTTGCAAGGTAAGAAGCTAGTTTGGTCCTGACTTTTTGAAGATGTGAGTTCAGTCTTTGCTCCCTCATGTGTTCAAGGAAGGCTACTCCCTCCCCATCTCCAGAAAGGTGAACCAAAATTTCTTTCAGATTGTCACGGTAGTTTCTTTCCCTTTCATGGGGATTGATTAATTTAGACAAGGTATGTGACTCCATCCTGGTCAATAACTACCTGGGGAAAGTCTACGTGTGTGTGGGTGTGTGTGTGTGTGTGAGAGGAGAGTGTGTGTGTGTGTGTGTGTGTGTGCGTGTGCGCGGCAATGGGGTTTGGCTCTCTGGCAGAGGTTTTTTGCTTTTTTTTTTGGGACAGAGTCTCGCTCTGTAACCCAGGCTGCAGTGTAGTGTCACGATCTCGGCTCACTACAACCTCTGCCTCCCGAGTTGAAGCAATTCTCCTGCCTCAGCCTCCCGAGTAGCTGGGATTACAAGTGCCCGCCACCATGCCTGGCTAATTTTTTTTTTTGTATTTTTAGGAGAGACAGGGTTTCACCATCTTGGCAGGCTGGTCTTGAACTCTGGACCCCATGATCCATCCATCTCGGCCTCCCAAAGTGCTGGGATTACAGGCGTGAGGCACCCCACCCGGCCTAGCCTCAAAGCTTCTATCTCATGCCAGTATGTGTCATTGTGGATGGGCCACAGCAACACTCCAGGTTATCTTTGCTCCAGGATCAAGTGCCCCAGCCTGGAATACTGCAGAGTCTTATGGGCGAGGGACAGGCAAGACAGTGAATCTCAAACGAGTTCTTTATTTTATTTATTTTATTTCATTTTATTTTTGACATATAAAGTCTCACTCTGTTGCCCAGGCTGGAGTGCAGTGGTGCAATCTCAGCTCACTGCAACCTCCACTTCCTGGGTTCAAGTGATTCTCCTGCCTCAGTCTCCTGAGTAGCTGGGAGTACAGGCGCATGCCACCACACCCAGCTAATTTTTATATTTTTAGTAGAAACAGCGTTTCATCATGTTGGCCAGGCTGGTCTTGAACTCCTGACCTCAGGTGATCTGCCCGCCTCAGCCTCCTGAAGAGCTGGGAATATAGGTGTGAGCCAGTGCGCCTGGCCTGCCTAGTTCTTACATCAAAGCTTCTCCTTGGATGCCATATGTGTCCTGTTCATATTTTATTAGCCAAAGCAAGTCACATGCCACTCTTGTGTTCCACAGGGTGGGAGGCATACTCCTGCTTCAGGAAGAGGAAGTGAATAATTATGAGCAATTACACAACCTGCCACAGAGGCCACTGGATTTGGCAATTGGGAAATCACTGGTGACCTTTGAAAAAGAGTTTAACCTGGGCTGGGTGAGGTGGCTTATGCCTGTAATCTCAGCACTTTGGGAGGCCAAGGGAAGAGGAACACTTCAGGCTAGAGTTTGAGACCAGCCTGGGTAACCTAGTGAGACCCCTGTCTCTACAGAAATTGAAAAAAATTAGCCAGTTGTGGTGGCAGGTGCCTATAGTCCCAGGTACTTGGGAGGCTGAGGTGGGAGGATAGCTTGAGCCCAGGAGTTTGGGGTTATAGTGAGCTATGAGTGCACCCCGTCTCTAAAAAAAGAAAAACAAAAGTTTAACTGGAGAGTTGGGTTCTAATAATAATAACACAGGTTCTGTATGCCTAATCTGAGAATTCAAAATTTGAAATTCTCCAAAATCCGAAACTTTTTGAGCACCAACATGATACCACAAGAAAAAAAAAAAAAAAAAATTCTACACATAGGCCAGGTGCGATGGCTTACCCCTGTAATTCCAGCACTTTGGAAGGCCAAGGCGGGCGGATCACCTGTGGTCGGGAGTTCGAGACCAGCCTGACCAACAAAGAGAAACCCCGTCTCTACTTAAAAAAATACAAAATTAGCCTAGCATGGTGGCGCATGTCTATAATCCCAGTTACTCTGGAGGCTGAGGCTGGAGAACTGCTTGAACCCGGGAGGCGGAGGTTGCAATGAGCCGAGATCGTGCCATTGCACTCCAGCCCGAGCAACAAGAATGAAACTCCATCTCTAAAAAAATAAAATAAAATAAAATAAATTGGCTGGGCACAGTGGCTCACGCCTGTAATTCCAGCACTTTGGGAGGCCGAGGCGGGCGAATCACCTGAGGTCAGGAGATTGAGACCATCCTGGCTAACACAGTGAAACCCCGTCTCTACTAAAAATACAAAAATTTAGCCAGGCATGCTGGTGGGCGCCTGTGGTTCCAGCTACTGGGGAGGCTGAGGCAGGAGAATGGTGTGAACCCAGGAGGCAGAGGTTGCAGTGAGCCGAGATTGTGCCACTGCACTCCAGCCTGGGTGACAGAGCAAGACTCCGTCTCAGAAAAAAAAAAATAAAGAAAGAAAAAGAAAATGGCTGGGCATGGTGGCTTATGCCTATAATCCCAACACTTTGGGAGCCTGGGGCAGGTGGATTACGACCAGCCTGGCC
The DNA here is from genome assembly GCF_001698545.2 of Rhinopithecus bieti. Classification (NCBI taxonomy): domain Eukaryota; kingdom Metazoa; phylum Chordata; class Mammalia; order Primates; family Cercopithecidae; genus Rhinopithecus; species Rhinopithecus bieti. The sequence continues at coordinate 1,509,295 of NW_016803882.1, read as the reverse complement.
AACGCGGTGAAACCCTATCTCTACCAAAATATACAAAAATTAGCTGGGTGTGGTGGAATGCACCTGTAATCTCAGCTACTCAGGAGGCTGAGGCACAAGAATCACCTGAACCTGGGAGGTAGAGGTTGCAATGAGCTGAGATTGCGCCACTGCACTACAGCCCGGGTGACTGAGTCAGACCCTGTCTCCAAAAAAGAAAAGAAAAAAGAAAATTATTTCTAAACAGAAGCATATAAATTCAGAGTCAGGAATGTTGATGATGCCAAACAACCAACCACAGATTGTCCACATGGGTAGCTGAGTAACACCTTTGCTTTCTGATGGTTCAATGTACATAACTTTGTTCCATGCACAGAATTATGAAAAATACTGTATAGGTCTGGCACAGTGGCTCGTGCCTGTAATCTCAGCACTCTGGGAGGCCAAGGCGGGTAGATCACTTGAGCTCAGGAGTTCAAGACCAGCCTAGCCAACATGGTTAAACCTCGACTCCACTAAAAACACAAAAAGTAGCTGGGTATGGTAATGCGCATCTGGAATCTCAGCTACTCAGGATGCTGAGGCAGGAGAATTGCTTGAACCAGGGAGGTGGAGGTTGCAGTGAGCTGAGATTGCACCACTGCACTCCAGCCTGGGAGACAGAGTGAGACTTTGTCTCAAAAAAAAAAAAAAAGAAAGAAAAGAAAATTGTATAAAGTTACCTTTAGGCTATGTGTATATAGGGCATATGAAACAACCTTCTGACTGTGTATATAAGGCGTATATGAAACATAATGAACTCATGTTTAGACCTGGGTCCTATCCCCAAGGTATCTCATTATGTAAATATTCCTAAATCCAAAAATTTCTGAAATCTGAAACACTTCTGGTCCCAGACATTTCGGTTAAAGGATATTCAACCTGTAATTATAATTTACTGACTACTTTAGTCCACACTGTGTTGAGTACTTTCCGTTTTTTATCTCATTTCTAAGCCTAAGGTAGAGGTTGTGGTGAGCCAAGATCGTGCCATTGCACTCCAGCCTGGGCAACAAGAGCGAAACTCCGTCTAAAAAAAAAAAAAAGAAAAAAGAAAATGTTGGACCTTTAGAGAAAGTTTGATAGAGGACGAATGCTTGAGAAGGAATCAGGGTCTTGGGAAGATATTTTCAGGATTGGGCAAGTTGAATTAGAAGGTGGGGGAAAGGTTCTGAGGGGACAAAAACTGTTTTTTCTGTGTTTTTTTTGTGTTTTCTTGAGATTAGGTCTTGCTATGTTGCCCAGGCTGGCTAGAACTCCTGGGCTCAGGTAATCTGTCTGCCTCGGCCTGTAGGGGGTGCACAGCAACATACTCAAGCTTAGGTACATGGCATTTGAGATCGGGGCATGGAAAAATGCTGAGGCACTGTGTGTATGTTATTTGTGCATAAGAATGTAACTCCTTGACCCTGAAAACAGGACAAGGAGTGGAGTGTGTGATACAGAACACTGAAAACAGCCTCCTGAGAATGCGGTTTGAGGACTTTTACGAGGTCATACGTGCCTAACGTACCTGACCTCAAATGGCCATCTGGTGGATGTGTGCAGTTTAACAAACCCTTCAATAAATACTTGGTGGACGGATTCCGGGGCGGCACTCTTTCAGAAGAGTTGCTTCCTGCCCCGCTCAGCTGGAATTGTCTGAGAACTAATTCTTGGCATTCACTGCAAGCTATAAGCTTTGCACGACCTCCCAAGGTGCTAGGATTATAGGCATGAGCCACTGGGCCTGGCAGACAGACTGTTAATGCTAGAGAAACCCAGAACAGGTGAAGGGTAATATATGCACACACTTTAACTCTTGGTTCGTGTGGGTATGGACTAATTTGCTTTGTTGGGTATTTTGAGAATTTAGGTATCTATTTAGTTGGTTGAGATGATTAACAGGTGAGGGGAGTCAAAGGCAGTTATCACTTGATGGCAGAATGAAGTAAATTTGTTACTGGTGGTGAAGTCTTACAGGTCTGCAGCAACCTCAATTCTTGCCTCCTCAGAAGAAATAATTCGACTGAGGTGCATAAGGCAGAAAGAGACTTAGGCAACACTTAGAGCAGCAGTGAAAGTTTATTTAAATGTTTAGAGCAGGGATGAAAGGAAGGGAAGTACACTGGCAAGAGGGTCAAGCGGGTGACTTGAGAGACCAAGTGTGCCATTTGACCTTTGACTTAGGGTGGAATATGTTGACATTCTTCTGGAGTCTTGTGTCCGTTCTCCCCTGATTCCTCCCTCTGGGCGGTCTGTCTGCATGCACAGCGGCCCACCAGCGCTTGGGAGGTGAGCATGTTCAGTGTGTTTACTGGAACTGTACCCCTGCTCCCTTGAGGCATTCTTCCCTTACCAGTTGGATGTTCCTGGAAGGTCACATACCATTTAAACTCGGCCCGTGTGCCTCTTAATGCGCATGCTTGAGCCCTCTTACCCAACTCCTGAGATCTTATCGGGAAGCTGCTGATCACCAGTTTCAGGTGTTTCTACTGGGAGACTGCCTTTCCCTGGCACCGGCTGTGACCAGTTATTATTTTAGAGATAGTCTGACAACCGATGGCCACCTGACATTCCTGGTGGGGTGAGAGGAGCCCTCTCCTGCCCTGCTCATGCCTGACTAGCTACCTGCTGTAACAACAGCTTTCCCTAAGTTTTCTTCTTCCAAACAATAATATAAAGTAAAAATTTAAAATAGGCCATGCACAGTGGCTTATGCCTGTAATCCCAGCACTTTGAGAGGGCAAGGTGGAAGGATGGCTTGGGGCCAAGAGTTTGAGACCAGCCTGGGCAACACAGCAAGATCCCACCTATATTAGTCTATTCTCACACTGTTATAAAGAGCTACCTGAGACTGGGTAATTTATAAAGAAAAGAGGTTTAATTGGCTCATGGTTCCATAGGCTGTACAGGAAGCATGGGTGGGGAGGCCTCAGGAAACTTACAATCATGGTGGAAGGCAAAGGGAAAGCAGGCATATCTTACAAGGCCAGAGCAAGAGGAAGAGAAAAGGGAGAGGTGCTACACACTTTTATTTTATTTTTATTTTTTGAAACAGAGTTTTGCTCTGTCTCTCAGGCTGGAGTGCAGTGGCACGATTTCAACTCACTGCAACCTTTGCCTCTCAGGCTCAAGCGATTCTCGTGCCTCAGCCACCCAAGTATCTGGGATTATATAGGTGCTACACACTTTTAAACAACCAGTGAGAACTCACTATCATGAGAACAGCAAGCGAGAAATATGCCCCGTGATCTGATCACCTCTCACCAGTACCCTCCTCCAACATTGGAGATTACAACTCAACATGAAGTTTGGGTGGGGACACAAATCCAAACCACAGCACCATCTCTTCTAAAATTAAAAATAGGAAAACTCGTGAGGCATGGTGATGTACACTTGTAGTCCTGGCTACTCAGGAGGGTGAGGTAGAAGGATTGCTTGAGCCTACTTTTAGGCTGCAGTGAACTATGATCGCATTACTGTATTCCAGCCTGGGCAACACAGCAAGGCCCTGTCTCTAAAAAAAGAAAAAAAATTAAAATGTAAAATTAAGCCACTAAATGAAAAGGAGTGAAGTTCTGATGCATGCTGCAACATGGATGAACCTTGAAAACATTATGCCAAGTGAAACGAACCAGACACCAAAGGTCAAATATTGTATTATTCCACTTATGTATGACATCTAGCAAATTTGTCTAGATGGAAAGTAGATTAGAGGTCACCAGGGTTTGGGAGGAGGAGAGAATAGGGGGTTATTGCTCAATGGGTACAGAGTTTCTGATCAGGGTCATGAAAAGTTGTGGAAATAGTGGTGATGATTGCACAATATTGTGAATGTATTAATGCCTTCAAATTGTACACTTTAAAATGGTAAACCATTTTATGATGGCAAATTTTTTGTTATATATATATATGTGTATATATATATGTGTGTGTGTGTATATATGTGTGTATATATATATATATGTGTGTATATATATATATATATATTCTTTTTTTTTACCACAAGCAAATACAACAGTAAATTAATCTACCAAATTGGAATTAAACTTATGGTTATATTGAGTTACTTTTTGAAGGTGAGGGTGAGAAGGGTTAGACAGGTCTGAACAGAATAATGTTTTGTAAGATATACAAATTGTATTTCCCTAAAGGAGCCACCACGCTTTCTACCAAAGAGTATGCAGGATATTACAAGCATTCGTGAGGTAAGACATAAATTGCTATTGCATTAGTTGCTTAGTTCTTCATGTAATTTTGGACAGCCACACCCTTGTGGCCTGGAAATACTTAGACTGCCAACATTTAGGTGGTTATAATTATGATGGAGGTTTATTTAAACATCAGTGGTGGAGACTGTTTGCATTATAGAACATATAAACAGCTGTATTTCTCACCTCAGAGTGGGCTATTTTCCTCTCCTTAAACCTTGACTAGAGGGTGTCTCGGAAGGAACCCAGGTAATATCTAGGTTATATAATAAGAAAGAGAAGGCAGGATGCACACTTTACGTTTAACTCCTAATATTGAACTCTCTGAAATCAAGCCAATTTGGGATGCTGTTTGGACAATATTAAGTTGGTCATTACAGTCTACACTACCAGCAGACAGAAAGAATTATGTTTTAGTTCATTTGTAGTGTAGTGTCCATGTACAAGTACCCCTGACATAATTACAAGCCATACAGTCATCCCATTTTTGTCTTCACTTGAGGAGTACCTTCAGGTTACAGGATATTACCCCAAATTGTTTAGAATTGTTATCAGTGGAGGGTGTCCAGGTTCTTGTAATCTTGAACAAAGAATTGCACAAAATGCACAAACAAAGCAAGGAAAGAATGAAGCAACAAGAGGAGAGATTTATTGAAAATGAAAGTACACTACACAAGGCGGGAGCGGGCCAAGCATAGCGGCTCAAGATCCCAGTTACAGAATTTTCTGGGGTTTAAATACCCTCTAGAAGTTTCCCATTGGTTACTTGGTGTACACCCTATGTAAACAAAGCAGTGGCCCATGATGAGTCTTATTGGTTGCAGGAGGGGACCAATCAGAGGCTGAAGTGAAGTCACAATGTTACATCCTATGCAAATATCTGATTGGTTGCAGAAAGTGACCAGAGGCTAAAGTGAAGTTACAAAACTATACTCCTATGCAAATGAAGACTTGGTCTGCAACCAGAAAGGGGTCCAATCAGAGGTACTTTATTTTTTAATTTTTTGAGACAGAATTTCACTCTGTCACCCAGGCTGCAGTGCGGTGGCATGGTCTTAGTTCACTGCAACCTCTGACTCCCCAGTTCAAGCTATTCTCCTGCCTCAGCCTCCTGAGTAGCTGGCATTACAGGCACCTGCCACCACACACTAATTTTTGTATTTTTTAGTAGAGACAGACTTTCACTGTGTTGGCCAGTCTGGTCTTGAACTCCTGACCTCAAGTGATCTGCCTGCCTTGGCCTCCCAAAGTGCTGGGATTACAGGCATGAGCTACTGCGCCCGGCCAGAGGTACCTTCAATTTTTCATCTGCCAGGCAGAAAAATGGGGATGAGGGGTTGCAAAGAGAGTAGCCTCTGGTCCTTTTGTTACTTGGGTGTGGAAAGTTAGGGTTTTCCTTTTGACTTAGTTCTTTCTAGGGAGTCAGCATGAATTGGCCTTAGGTTCCCTGCCTCCAGACCCTATTCTCCTGCCTCAGAAGGTATGAAGCCATTGCTTTCAGTGTTAAGACCTAGACGCATGCAACAGGCAGTATAAGCAGGAGTTTGTATTGTAATAGGGTGTGCTGGGGTTTGTATGAGAGGGTTTCAATGATATTAATAACAAGAGCTAACTTCTGGGTAAAGGGGATGCAATTGAGATTTGAGAGTCTGGATTACAGATAGTACATTCTGATATTATCAGTAGCTTAGCTGTTTCAACTGGCTGAAATGAGTCAAGATATTGACATGAAATTAATCACTGTAAGCATTTACTGAGCACCTTCTATGTGGGAGATTTAATTCTGTAAAGGTTCTCTAATTGTTAGATTTCTAAGTCTCAAGGGAAGAGATAGTGAATATGTGTTAAAGTTTTATTTAACGCAAGAAATGTAGACCTCCCAAGTGAGAACAGAGACTATTCAGAGCTTGCTATAGCAATGGAGGCAGCGACCACACTTGAGTTTGGCAGAGACTCAAAAGCAATCGGGAAGAGGGGAGGCTTTATAGTGGAGGAAAAAAGGGATGCTTCTGATGTGTTCTGATTTAGGGTTGTTGGCAGAGAAGCTGGAGGTAATCTAACTTGAAGCAGGAAACTTAACAGGATTGGTTTGGGGGAGAATATTTGGTTTTCTCTGGCTGGTACTGGTGTCTGGGGACAGAAAGGTTAAAATAGAAAAGTTGGCAGCCTTCTTGAGAAAATCCTGACCATTTTGAGCTGATTGCTGTAGAGGTTGTGGTTTGGCTTATGTGAGTTAGAGTGTTATTATCATATGCAGCTTAGCCATTGTCCATATGTTTAAGTCTCTCACTTATTAATAAGGGAGCCAGCAGAATCATAAAATGGATTTCTACCAGTTCTGAAAAATGAAATTTATACAATCGTTGGGGAAAGGAATGCTGAAATAAAACTGCTCAGTTGATACAAAACTGGTTATATTTTTCTCAGAACAATGTAACCTTAACCTTGGAATTATATATTTATAATATATTTATATACATATATTTAATATTATTTGTATATTATAATAATATATTTATATATCAATATAGTTTTATTTTAATAATATATTTATCTATTATTTTTATTATATATAATATATATTTATTATCTATTATATTATATATAAATAATATATATAATATTATATATTTTAATATTATATAAAATATATATTATTATTAATATATATATAATAATATATATTATATATTAATATTTATATATATTTATAATATTTATATATTTATATAAATTTATATTAATATATAATTATTTCATATTTTATATAATTTTATAATATTAAAATATAATATTTTATATAATTTTATATTTTTTAATAATATATTTATATATTATATATAGATTTATATATTTATATAATAATTTATATATTTTATATAATATTTATATATTTTAATAATATTATATATTATATATAATATTTATATTTTAAATAATATTTATATTTATATATAAATTTATATATTTATATAATTTATAATTATATATAATATTAATAATTTTATAAAATTTATTATTTTATATAAATTAAATTATATATAATATTTATATATTATATAATATTTATATATTTAATATATTTATATATATATATAATTTATATATTATATATAATATTTATATATTATAATTTATATATTATATAAATATTTATATATTAAATATAATATTTATATATATATATATATATATTTTTATAATATTATATAAATTTATATATATATAAATTCAGCTTGGCACTGAATTCCCTGCCCCTTTCTCTCCTTACACCTCATCAGTTTCCTACCAAATTAACTTTGGATTTCATCCTTTTGTAAATCTTCTGGGCACTAATCAATGTTATTCAACGTTACATTTCCTGTGGGTGTCAGATGATCAAGTAGGCTTATTACAAAATTCTCTAGAAGAAAACGAATCAAAAGGTCCACAAAATATTATCTTTTGACTTTTTTCCAAGTTTTGAATAAAATTTTAGGTATTTCTCATTTCCACCAGCAGTCCAATGCAAGTAATCAATTGTAGTAGTACAATGATATCCCGATTTTCCCAATGAGAAAAACTGAGCCACAGTTTTAGTAACCTGAAGAGTAACCAGTAGTTAAGTATCCAACGACAGCCACAGGAATGGCTGAGCACTGGCTGTACTGGCGCTTTAAAGGTTATAAGAGTTAGGGAAGCCTGCCACGCTGCACGGTTCGAGCAACGACAATTATTTTTCCATTGCTTTATTTCCACCCATTTTTCTGGCTTCTAAATCCAAAATCCTTTTCTAAGAAGTCACAGGGGTGGAAGGGAAGAGCCTGGGGCTGAAGCTCCACATCAAAGGCTGCCTTTGCTAGCTGTTGCTTCTTGAGCAAGTCCATTTGTTAATTAAGCTTCCTGGCCCTCTGTTCTTTCGCTTGTAAAATAGCGGAACCGCGTCTCCGGAGTGCAGGTGCCGGTGCGCTGGCACTGGGGTAAACTCACAAAATAACCGTTGAGGCCCGGACGCGGTGGCTCACGCCTGTAACCCAAGCACTCCGGGAGACGAGGTGGGCGGATCCGCTTGAACTCAGGAGTTTCCAAGACCAGTCGGGGCACACTGTGAGACCATTATTAAGTACAAACAGTAACATAATAACAAAAATCAGCCCGTCGTGGTGGCCATCGCCTGATGATCCCAGCTACTCCGGAGCTGAGGTGGGAGAATGGCTTGAGCCCAAGAGGCGGAGGTTGCAGTGAGCCGAGATCCGCGCCACTGCAGTCCAGCCTAGGCGACCCGAGTGAGATCCCGTCTCTAAATAAGAAAAGACAAAACAAAAGTAACCATTGAAAGAGTAGCGTCGCTGGTTGGTTCACCACATCCCAGCCGCAGGCGGGAGCAGGCTGTGCAGCTTAATTAAGTGGTGCGTAAAGAAAAGCTGTCTTCCATCTTCCTTGGCACCGCCCCCACTCATCCCCTCCTCGCCGCCCCCGGCCTTCCCTCGTTGTTCATGGAGGCTCCAGGACGCCACAGCGGATAGGGTTTCTGCTCCCGCCGGCACCATAGGCGGGGCACGCATGACGCATGCGCTCGCTTCGCTGCCCGGCGCCCGCGGTGGCTGCCGGACTGAGGGGGGTTCCTAGCACCAGATCGGAAGTGGCGGGCGGAGTCCCGGGTCAGAGTCGTCGCCTCAGCCACCCGCCGCGCCGCGCCGCCGCCGCAGCCTGCCGCCAGTGCGGACCCCGACCTGGCGGTCAGCGCTGGCGTGCGGCGGGCAGGCGGGGGCGCTGACGAGGAGCAGGAAGAGGCTGCAGTGCCGGCGTGGGCGGCTGGCCGAGGCGGAGGCGCAGGAACGGGGCGGCGAGTCGTGAGAGGCTGCCGTCCTCACTCAGGTAGGGGCTGCGGCCGCCGGGTGAGGGGCGCGAAGCCCCGGCCTGCTGTTCCCCAGGACCCAGGCGCGCCGCCGCCTCCCGGGAGGCTGAGCGTGACCTCCACCCCACGGGAAGCTGGGGCCGCCGTTCTGGAAGCGAAACACCGAGCACGCGAACCGTTCCCCGGAGCATTGTCTTTAGGCCGGAGGTTCATTGAGCAAACTTTTGGGTTGGAAAGAGGGAAAATTCGCTGTTTGCTGCCTGATTGTGCCTCTTCCAAGCCTCCAAGTTCACGGGCGCGGTAGCCGAGCGAACCACGTGTGGAGTTTGAGGAGCCACGGGGTCCAGCCAGCTCAAGGCTGTGATTTAGAATGATGCTCGTACGCGGACTGCTTTCTGGGCTACCTTTTGGAGACTTGGTTTGTGATGATCCCTAAACTTTAACGATAGTAGTTGATTTCTGCAGTCTAAAGACGTTTTCCACAACAATGCTGCGGCCCGCTTTCCGCCCACCTCCTCACTTCCGTCATTTAAGGGCGAAGCAGCCCGCTTTTCATGGCCGGATCCTGAGGTGCCAGGGACACTAACGAGGCTGGGAAAAAGTAAAACAGAGGGGAGGTAGGAAGGTTGAAAGAGGTCGAATGATGGCAAGAATCGTGGGCTTGGAGGCAGATTTCAGTTTAGTTTTTGGGTTTTCCATATCTGCCCGCGGAGGAAGCAGCCAACTCCTTGAGTTGTGGTAGTTTTGTTTAATTGTAAAATGAACATGGTGATGTAACCTGTTTACTACATAGGTGGGTCCAGAGATCTAAAACGTAGTACACATATTGAGTAGTGTTTGAAAAAGGAGGAAAAGTTAGGCGGAGCACGTGATGGTGGAAGACATTGCGAAGCCTTCTGCTCGAGATGCCTTTGAACGTTCCCGAATCTCATAGGTGGCCTTTGTTTTAAAGGCCTTTACCAGCATTCCAGGTCTGTTGTAAGGAGCACTTGAGTTAGGAGTCAGGAGGTTTGGGTCCTGGCCCTGGCTTTTCCATCTGTGCGACCTTAACCAGACAGCTTCTCTTCAGATTTCACGTATTAAAATAGGAATGACACTAATACCTGTTTGCTCCTAGAGTTGCGAGGGTCAAATATTGTAAGCATTTAGTTTGTTGTAAACTGTACGGCTTTATTTACATCTTTTTTTTGGTTTGTTTTTTTGGAGACGAAGTCTCGCACTGTCGTCCGGGCTGGAGTGCAGTGGCTCGATCTTGGCTCACTGCAACCTCCACCTCCTTGGTTCAAGCGATTCTCCTGCCTCAGCCTCCCGAGTAGCTGGGATTACAGGCCCCCGCCACCACGCCCTGCAATTTTAAAAAAATTTTTAGCGGAAACGGAGTTTCACCATGTTGGCCAGACTGGTCTAGAACTCCTGACCTCCTGATCCGCCCGTCTCGGCCTCCCAAAGTGCTGGAATTACAGGCGTGAACCACTGCGGCCGGCCTATTTAAATCTTTTAGAGTCGTTTTTTAAAAGTCCAGATTAAGGTCCTGCCTTTGCAACGTGAAATAATAAGACACAAATGTTTCTTGTTCTAGGAATTCACAATCTGCTTGTTGCCCCCACCACCTCACTTAACAATTCTCCTTTCTTGTTCTTGGCCCCACGCTTTCCCTCCTCCCAAGGCTGTCTCCTACCTTCCTCAGCCCAGTAAATCATTCTCTTCTTTCAGATCCAACTCGAAATAGTAATACTTAAATGACATATGTTTTTATGACTCTACTATTTAAAAAAATAACACACGTTTTCTCATTCTTACAATTGGGCTGGATGTGGATAGCTTTCGCAGCGTCCTCATTTTATTTATGAAATTGAATGTAGAGGCCTTGTGGGTTGCCTAGCCAGGTGGCTCTTAGGAATTGAAACTGAGGCCGGGTATGGTGGCTCACGCCTGTTATCTCAGCACTTTGGGATGCTGAGGTGGGTGGATCACTTGAGGTCAGGAGTTCAAGACCAGCTTGGCCAACATGGTGAATGAACCCCGTCTCTACTAAAAGTACAAAAATTAGCGGCGCGTGGTGCTTTGCGCCTGTAGTCCCAGCTGCTCGGGAGGCTGAGGCAGGAGAATCGCTTGAGCCCAGGAGGCGGAGGTTGCATTTAGCCGATTTTGCACCACTGCACTCCAGCGTGGGCGGCAGAGCAAGACTCTGTCTCAAAAAAAAAAAAAAATTGAAACACAGAGAAGGCAGGTTTTTGATTCACCGTACAGTGATTGTTCACGCCTTAATTGGAATTCACTCTGATTATTTCTTATTAATGCTTATATTTAAAATTTTTAGCTGAATGCTTCCATTTCCTCAAATCTAAGCAGCACGCAGACAAGGATTTATCTTCCATAGCCTTTCAAAGCTTAGAGCACAGTGCCTCACAAACAGAAGACATTTAATAAAGGCTTGTGAAACCAGTAATAATGGGACCAGAGCAATTTAAAGATGTTGTTCCTTATGTTGTTCATTTAACATTTATTGAGCTATCTGTGCTTAGAAGCTTTCAAAGTATGAGTCTTTTTCCTCCCAGCTGACACTAGTCTTAACGGTGTCAAATTCGTTTATATAGTCAGCTTGAGGTCTTCATAGACCCTCTGCAGAGTTCTAGCAGAGTTCAGAAGAGAGGAGTGTTTAGAATTCTTGGTTGACCTGTAGCTTCCCTGGTTGTACTGAAGTTGCTTAGAGTTGTAATTTTAGAACTGGACAAACCACCACAACATAGAAGTTGCCTCAAACCACCTCCCTCCAAATTGGAAATTTTCTGTGGACATTTTTTTTTTTAATTTTTTCATTTTTGAGACAGTCTTGCTGTGTCACCCAGGCTGGAGTGCAGTGGCGGGATCTCAGCTTACTGCAACCTCCGCTGGACTCAAATGATTTTCGTGCCTCAGCCTTCTGCGTAGCCAGGAGTACATGTGTGTGTCACCACGACTGGCTAATTTTTGTATTTTTTGTAGAGGTAGGGTTTCACTATGTTGCCCAGGCTGGTCTCAAACTCTTGACCTCAAGTGATCAACCCACCTCAGCCTCCCAAAGTGCTGGGATTACATATGTGAGCCACTGTGCCTGGCTCCCTGTAGACATTTCTAACAAATAGTGTAATAATTCAGCCTCTTCATCACTTAATTGTTAAGAGTTCACCAGTTTTAAAATTATGCTGTTTTATTTATAAGCAGTTCTGATGGTTCTCTTTTTTTGCAGTGAGCTTAAATCCACCTCCTTCGAATTTCTGCCCTGTAGTCCTCATGTTGTTTCTACAGCAATGTTGTCCAATAGAAATATAATGGGAGTGGGAAGTATGAGCCACACATGTAATTGAAAATATTCTAGGCTGGGTGCAGTGGCTCATGTTTGTAATCCTAGTGCTTTGGGAGACTGAGAAGGATTGCTTGAAGCAAGGAGTTCAGGACTAGCCTGGGCAACATAGCAAGACCTTATCTCTAAAAAGTTTTTTAAAAAATTAACTGTGTGTGGTGGCGTGTACTTGTAGTCCTAGCTAGTCAGGAGGCTGAGGTGGGAGGATTGCTTGAGCCCAGGAGTTCAAGGCTACATTGAGCTATGATCACGCCGCTGTACTCCGGCCTGGGCAACACAGTGAGACACTGTCCCTTAGTTTTTTTTTTAATGGCCATATTTTAAAAGAAAAATTGGTGAAATTAATGTTAACATTTTGTTTAACCCGATATATTCAAAATAGTATCACTTCAACATGTAATTAATGTAAAATATCTCATTAGTAATTAAAGTTTTTTTCTTTATAGTAAATCTTTGAAATCTTGTGTGTTTTTACACTTGAAAGTCCATCTTAATTCTAACTAGCCACATTTCATGTGTTTAATAGGCACATGTGGCTAGTGGCTACCATATTACCATATGGGACAGCACAGTTCTGGAGCTTTAGAGAATAATTGTTTCTTTTCCTTCTTCTTCTTCTTTTCTTCTTCTTCTTCTTTTTTTTTTTTTTTTTTTTTTTTTTG
>NW_016803882.1:1487204-1495995 GCF_001698545.2 Rhinopithecus bieti | reverse complement strand
TTGGAGAAGGGTCTTGGTCTGTCACCCAGGCTAGAGTGCAGTGGTGTTATCAGGACTCACTGCAGCCTTGACCTCCTAGGCTCAAGCGATCCTCCCACTTATGCCTCCCAAGTAGCTGGGACTGTAGGCACACATCACCATGCCTGCCTAATTTTTGTATTTTTTGTAGACATTAGGTATTACCATGTTGTCCAGGCTAGTCTCCAACTCCTGGGCTCAGGCAGTCTACCCACCTCGGCCTCCCAAAGTGCTTGAGCCACTATGCCTGGCCTCTTTTTTTCCTATAATGGCTAGTACAGTGCTTGGCATGTAATAAGCACTATTGAAATATTTATTTGAGTGTATGAATAAGTGAATACATACAAGTGCTAGAGAACTAATAATAAAAGGTAATTTTGTTTGGGAAGTAACTTGTTGAGATCTATGGATTTAGAGTGCGGGTTTGAGTGACTTGAATTTGTATTAAAGACACTTATTTTTTCTTTGTAGCATTATGGATCCAAGCCTGTTGAGAGAAAGGGAGCTGTTCAAAAAACGAGCTCTTTCCACTCCTGTAGTAGAAAAACGTTCAGCATCTTCTGAGTCATCATCTTCGAAAAAGAAGAAAACAAAGGTAGAACATGGAGGATCGTCAGGCTCTAAACAAAATTCTGGTTAGTAAAATTGGTTAGGACTGTTTGGTTTTTCTTCAGATTATTCAGGAGGAAACCATTTAGTTATGGCTAGTTCATTTTTCAGTTCAGCACTCCTGTTGCTAGGCACTTTGTTGAATATAAAGGGTGAGACAATAAGAGAATTTAAGCTCTTAGGATGTTAATAGTCTTGTGCTGTAGTTGAAATTTAGGTTATTACCTCTTTTAAAAAAACTTTGTTCAGGTTAAATTTACATACCATACAGTTCATTCATTTTAAGTGTACTGTTCAAAGATGTTTCATAAATTTACAGAATTTTGCAGCTGTTATTACAGTCCAATTTTAGAACATTCCCATCATCCCCGAAAGATCTGATGTGCCCATTTGCAGTGACTTTTCCCACCCCTGCCCCAGAAAACCAATAATCTGCTTTCTGTCTCTATATGTTTGCCTTTTCTGGATATTTCCTATAAATGAAATTGTATGATGAGTGGTCTTTTGTGTGTTGTTTTTTTTCACTTAGCATATTTTTGAGTTCCATCCATGTAGTATGTGTCAGTACTTCATTCCATTTTTATTGCTAAAGACTATTCCAGCCGGGCGCGGTGGCTCAAGCCTGTAATCCCAGCACTTTGGGAGGCCGAGGCGGGCGGATCACGAGGTCAGGAGATCGAGACCATCCTGGCTAACACGGTGAAACCCCGTCTCTACTAAAAAATACAAATAAACTAGCCGGGCGAGGTGGCAGGCGCCTGTAGTCCCAGCTACTTGGGAGGCTGAGGCAGGAGAATGGCGTAAACCCGGGAGGCGGACCTTGCAGCGAGCTGAGATCCGGCCACCGCACTCCAGCCTGGGCGACAGAGCGAGACTCTGCCTCAAAAAAAAAAAAAAGACTATTCCATAGTATGGATATATGTACCACAGTTTGTTTATCCGTTCACCAGTTAACAGTTATTTGGGTTATTTTCACTTTCTGGCTGTTTTGAATAGTGTTGCCATGAATATTCATGTACAAGTCTTTGTGTAGACTTATCTTTTTATCTCTTATGGATTGAGACTTAGGAGTAGATTTCTGGGTCATATGTCAAATTTATATTTGACCTGTTAAGAAACTGCTAAAATAGCTGTACCATTTTACATTTTCTCCAGCAATGTATCAGGGTTCCAGTTTTTTCTCATCCTTGCTATTGCTTGATATTCTTTGTCTTTTTTATCTTAGCCATTTCTATAGGTATGAAGTGCTATCATTGTGACTTTAATATGCATTTTCTTTTTTTTTTTTTTTTTTTTTGAGACGGAGTCTCGCTCTGTCGCCCGGGCTGGAGTGCAGTGGCCGGATCTCAGCTCACTGCAAGCCCTGCCTCCTGGGTTTACGCCATTCTCCTGCCTCAGCCTCCCAAGTAGCTGGGACTACAGGCACCCGCCACGTCGCCCAGCTAGTTTTTTGTATTTTTTAGTAGAGACGGGGTTTCACCGTGTTAGCCAGGATGGTCTCGGTCTCCTGACCTCGTGATCCGCCCGCCTCGGCCTCCCAAAGTGCTGGGATTACAGGCTTGAGCCACCGCGCCCGGCTAATATGCATTTTCTTAATGAGTAATGATGTTGAACATTGTTTCATGGGCTTATTGACTATTCATATATATTCCTTGGTGAAATGTCTATTCAAATTTTTTTGCCCATAAAAAAAACTGAGGTATATTTCCTCTTCCTATTGATTTAGTAATTCTTTATATATTCTGACTATCATTCTTTGATCTGATATACATTTGCAAATATTTTCTCCAAGCAAGTGCTTGTCATTTTATCTTCTTAATGGTGTCTTTGTATGTACAAAAGTTTTTAATTTTGATGAAGTCCAGCTTACCAGTTTTTTTCTTTTATCATTTGTATTCTTGGTGTCTTATCTAAGAAATCTTTGCCTGACACAGGTCATGAAAATTTATTTCTGTGTTTTCCTCTTAAGAGTTTTGTAGTTTTAGCTCCTACATTTAGGTCTATAGTATGTTTGAGTTGATTTTGCCTATGGGTTACCATAAAAGGGTCAAAATTTATCTTTTTGAGTGTTCTTATAGAGTTGTCCCAGCATCGTTTTTTGAAATGATGATCTTTTCCCCTGTTGAATTGCATTGCACCCTTGTTGAATATCAGTAGACCATAAATGAAAGAGTTTATTCCTGGAGTCTCAGTTTGGTTCCGTTGACTTCTGTGTGTGTCTTTGTGCCAGTATTATTTCTCTTGAGTGCTGTAGCGTTGTAATTAAGGTTTGAGACTGAGAAATGTAAGCCCTTCAACTTTGTTCTTTTTTATTTCAAGAATTGTTTTGGCTTTTCTGTATAAATTTTGGGATCAGTCTATCAACATCTGCAAAAAAGCCTGCTGGGATTTCCATAGGGATTGAATCGAATCTATAAATCCATTTGGGGAAGAATTGCCATCTTAACAATATTAGATCTTCCAGTCAGTGAATGGATGGGTGGCTTTAAAAAAATTTTTTTGTAGAGACAAGATCTTGCTCTGTTGCCCAGGCTGGTCTCAAACTCCTGGCCTCAAGCGATCTTCCTACCTCGGCCTCCCAAAGTGTTGGGATTATAGGTGTGAGCCATTGCACCCAGCAGTTATTTTATTCTGATTCAATTTCATTTATGAATGAAATTGTTTTCTTTGATTTTTTTTGGATTGCTCATTGCTAGTATATAGAAACGAGTTTTTTTTAATACATTGATCTTGTATTCTATAACCTGACTGAACTTGTTTTTTATTTCTAGTAGTTTTTTGTGTGGTTTCCCTAGGATTTTCTTTTTTTTTTTTTTTTTTTTTTCTTTTTTTTTTTTTGGGGTTTCCTTAGGTTTTTTTTTTTTTTTTTTTTTTTTTTTTTTGAGACGGAGTCTCCCTCTGTCGCCCGGGCTGGAGTGCAGTGGCCGGATCTCAGCTCACTGCAAGCTCCGCCTCCCGGGTTCACGCCATTCTCCTGCCTCAGCCTCCCGAGTAGCTGGGACTACAGGCACCCGCCACGTCGCCCGGCTAGTTTTTTGTATTTTTTAGTAGAGACGGGGTTTCACCGTGTTAGCCAGGATGGTCTCGATCTCCTGACCTCGTGATCCCACCGTCTCGGCCTCCCAAAGTGCTGGAATTACAGGCTTGAGCCACCGCGCCCGGCCTCCCCAGGATTTTCTACGTCAAGATTATGTCATCTGTGAATAAGAACAGTTGTCTTTCTTTCCAGTGTGAACTTTTTAATTTTTATTTATTTCGCCTGTCTGGACTGGCTGTATGTTGGATATTTCTGCAGGTTTTTGTACATGCCCTTTCCAGTTGAAGAAGGTCCCCTCTATTTCTAGTTTGTTGAGAGGTGGGTTTTTTTTGTTTGTTTTTTGTTTGTTTTCTTTTTATTTTATTTTATTTTTTTTGAGATGGAGTCTTGCTCTGTCGCCCAGGCTGGAGTGCAGTGACGCAATCTTGGCTCACTGCAAGCTCTGCCTCCCAGGTTCACACCATTCTCCTGCCTCAGCCTCCCGAGTAGCTGGGACTACAGGCACCCACCACCACGCCCGGCTAATTATTTTTTTTGTATTTTTAGTAGAGATGGGCTTACACCGTGTTAACCAGGATGGTCTCGATCTTCTGACCTTGTGATCCACCTGCCTCGGCCTCCCGGAGTGCTGGAATTACAGGCGTGAGCCACTGCACCCGGCCTTTTGTTTGTTTTGAGACAGGGTCTTACTCCGTTGCCCAGGCTGAAGTACGCGGCGTGATCATGACTCACTGCAGCCTTGAAACTCCCTGACTCGAGTGAGCCTCAGCCTCCGGAGTAGCTGAGACTACAAGCACATGCCCACCACATTTGGCTAATTAAAACTTTTTTTTTTTTTTGGTAGAGGGTTTTTTTTGGTAGGGGGTTTTACTTTGGTAGAGGGTTTTTTTTGGTAGAGGGTTTTACTTTGTTGCCCAGGTGGGTCTCAAACTCCTTGGTTCAAGGGATACATCCCCCTTAGCCTCCCAAAGTGCTGGGATTATAGGCATAAGCTACCGCATCTGACTGTCGAGAGTTTTAGTCATAAGTGGGTACAGGATGTTGTCTGATGCTTTTTCTGTATCTAATGAGATGATCATGTTCTCACCCTTTAGTCTGTTAATATGGTATGTTAACATTAATTGATGTTTAGATGTTCAAACAACCTTGCATTTATTCCTGGAATAAAATCCTACTTGATTATGGTGTATAATCGTTTTTATTTGTTGTGGTATTCAATTTGCTGGTATTTCGTTCAGGATTTTTGCATCTCTATTCCCGAGGAACTTGATCTGTAGTTTTGTTTTTCTCTGGTGCCTCTCAGGGTGATTCTGGCCTCCTTAAACAATTTGTGAAGCGCTCCCTTTTCCCTGTTTTCTGAAAGAGTTTGTGAAACTTTGTTATTTTTTAAAATGTTTGGTAGAATTCACTGGTGAAGCCATTTGGGCTTCAGCTTTCCTTTGTGGAAAATTCTTTGTAAGAATTTTTTCTTTTCAGTTTACTCAGATTTTCTATTTCTTTTTGAGTTAATTTTGGTACTTTGTGGCTTTTTAGGAATTTATTCATTTTATCATTTACATTGTCTAATGGTTTTCAAAGTATTCCCTTTTAATCCTTTTGATTTCTATAAAGTCAGTAGTGATATCCCCTCTTTCTTTCTTTTTTTTTTTTTTTTTTGAGACAGTTTTGCTCTGTCGCCCAGGCTGGAGTGCGGTGGTGCGATTTCGGCTCACTGCAACCTCTGCCTCGCAGGTTCAAGTGATTCTCCTGTCTCAGCCCCCAGAGTAGCTGGAATTACAGGCGTGTGCCACCATGCCCGGCTAATTTTTGTATTTTTAGTAGAGACGGAGTTTTACCATGTTGGCCAGGCTAGTCTTGAGCTCCTGACCTCAGATGATCCCCCTGCCACTGCTTCCTAAAGTGCTGAGATTACAGGCTTGAGCCACCACACCTGGTGCCCTCTTTCATTTCTGATTTCAGGAATTTATGTTTTCTCCCTTTTTTCTTGATCAGTTTGGCTAAAGGTTCATCAATTTTGTTGATTTTTTCTGAGAACCAACCTTTGGTTTCCTTGGCTTTTCTGTTTTTTTTTAAATTTTATTTATTTTCACATCAGTATTTATTATTTCCTTCCTTCTGCTTGCTTTGGGTTTAGTTTACTCTTACATTATTATCTTTTAAACAATGTCAGTCACTTAATTCACAGCTGAAATTAGTTACTTCAAATTGTAGTAATAATTTCTATTGATGTTAATTTTTTACATATCCTACAAGCTGTTTTAATAACTGATTTTAAAGCAAAGCTTTTTTAAAAATCAAAGTAGGCCTGTCATTCTTATAATATATGTTAGGTTTGTCATTCCATTGACTGTTACTTAGAATTAACTCATTGTAAACAGAAATGTAAAAAACTGTTTTAAACGTTAGCATAGCCACTCTTCGGCTTAAGCCGATTGAGCCTTTGACCTGCTCAAGAATGTCTTTGCATTTTTTAGTTTAGGCTACAGGTATCGGGTAGCGAATTTGATCTTCCACACAAACAGGTCCCGTTCAACAGCAGGAAGAGCCTTTCTAGGGCTTTACTTCTCTTTGGTTGGCCAGGGTTTTCCCTAACAGGATAGGATAAACTGTGTTGTGGTAAGAGTCCCAAAAATCTCAGTTTCTTAAAACAACAAAAGCTTGTTTCTCCATCATACTACGTGTTTATCATGGTTTGGCAGGAGTCTTAGCTAGTTAGTCACTCAAGGACCCAGGCTGATGGAGCAGCTGGTAGCTCAAATGTTTGTGAGCTCTGTGCTAGCAGGAAAACGAACTCTGGAAGAGTTTGCACTAGCAGTTAAGTGCTGTGGCCTGGAGGTGACACACGTCACATCCTGTCACAGCTCATTGGCCAGAGTTAGTCACAAGTCATTCATTGGCCCGAGTTATGTTCCCAACCATAGGGGGCTCTGAAGTGAATGCTTTCCTTAATGAAGAGAGCTGGAAATATTAGGTGTAAACACTGAAGGCTACCATGCCACTCCAGTTCAGGCCACGATCATTGGATTGCTAGATTAGCTGTTGACCAGGTCTCCTGGTTTAGCTGCTTTCGTGTTCATTCTTCATACAGCAGTGATTTTTCTCATTAGATCATGTTGCTTTCTGCTCAAGCTAATCGTTATTGTTTTTCAGATATAGTCCATGTTTTACTGCAGCCCGCGTGTCTACCTGATCTGGCCTCTAATTATCTCTTAGGCATGGTATCATACTGTTCTCCTTGTACTCTGTCCTAGTGATACTGACTTGTAGCTCCTCCAACATGCTTTATTTTCTCTTGCCTCTTGGCTTAGTATTAATATTCATATTATATCATAATATTCATATTATTTCCTCTTCCTGGAATATTCTTTCTTACCTCCTACCCTCTTTTGGTTCTGTCCTGTTAAAGTGTCAGCTTAAAAGTCGTATTATTCTCATTCTTCAGTGTGAATTCAGTGTATAACCTTTGAGTTCCCATAGCACTCTTTCTGACGGAGCTCCCAATGTGCTCCATTGTAATGACGTGGTTCCTTGTTTGCCGTTCTGCCCTCAGTATCTGGCCCAATTGCTGACATGTAGTAAGCACTCAATAAATATTTGTTGGATGACTAAATAAATTACAGCATAGGGTGGGGGAGAAAGTTGATAATGTACACTATTAAAAAATCTGGTTATTAAAGGACTTGCATACTTCCCATCTATTGCCAAGAATCCAACATTCATGAAATGTATGTGGTTTTAACAGTGCTCAGTTCCTGGTTACCAAAGTATTTTATATACCCAAGCTTCACAAGTCCTTTTAAAGTTGGTTACGTTATTTGTGTTTCTAATGTGAGAATAAATATAAAAAAAACTTTGTGGAAGAATTATTTCAGACTGGCAGTTAAGATTCTTTTTTTTGTTTGTTTCACTCTTGTTGAGGCTGGAGTGCAATGGCGTGATCTCGGCTCACTGCAACTTCTGCCTCCCAGGTTCAAGTGATTCTCCTGCCTCAGCCTCCCAAGTAGCTGGGATTACAGGGGCCCCACCACCATGTCTGGCTTTTTTTTTTTTTTTTTTTTGTATTTTTAGTAGAGATGGGGTTTCACCATGTCAACCAGGCTGGTCTCGAACTCCTGACCTCAGGTGATCCACCTGCCTCAGCCTCCCCAAGTGCAGGTGTGAGCCACTGCACGCAGCCAAGATTCTTTAAATTGGAAATGACAGATTTCCTCTCTTTACCACACAGTTATTTATTACACACAAAAAATTCCATCAGTAATGGAGATTAAAAAAAAAAGTCTTTTACAATACCTAGTGCTTTTTTTTGTCCCCAGAGCCCTCTTAATATACCAGCTATTCTAATTCTCCATATTTGTTTTTAAACCTTACTCATATGTATATTAATTTATATCATCAGTAATTGTACTAAAACTTTTATATGCTGAATTTATTTTTTACTTTTACTTTTCTATCTTGCCAGAATTTTCAGTTGCCTTTTTTTTGTTGTTGTTCCTGAGATGGAGTCTTGCTTTGTCACCCAGGCTAGAGTGCAGTGGTGTAATCTTGGCTCACTGCAACCTCTGCCTCCTGGGTTCAAGCAGTTCTCCTGCCTCAGCCTCCCAGGTAGCTGGGATTATAGGTGCTCCCCACCACGCCCGGCTAATTTCTGTATTTTTAGTATAGACAGAGTTTCACCATCTTGGCCAGGCTGGTCTCGAACTCCTGACCTTGTGATCGATCCGCCTTGGCCTTACAAAGTACTGGGATTACAGGCATGAGCCACTGTGCCCAGCCTTCAGTTGCTTTTTAATAATTCATTAAGTCGATGCGCCACATTTAGTTAAAGGCTTAGTTAACTCTTTTCCATTTTTTGTTATTTTGAGTAATGCTGTTGTAAAAATCTTTGTACTTTGAGCTTTTTACATTTGAACTAAGTATTAGCTCAGGATACATTTCCAGGAGTGGCATTTCTGACTTAGGCGTAGTATAGTGGTTAAGAGCATGCTTTGGTTTGCTCATGGGGGATAGCAAAATAGTGTTAGGGTCACAAAATATATAGCTCTTGGAATCCAAAGAAATAAAACTACCATATTTCTCAACAGGTGTTGAGTGGCCCTATCTTTTGACCTTTTTTTTTTTTTTTTTTTT
>NW_016803882.1:1454847-1484604 GCF_001698545.2 Rhinopithecus bieti | reverse complement strand
CCCGCCTCAGCCTCCCAAAGTGCTGGGATTACAGGCTTGAGCCACCGCGCCCGGCCACTTTTTTTGTTTTTTTTTTGAGACGGAGTCTCGGCCTGTCCCCTAGGCTGGAGTGCAATGATGTGATCTCAGCACACTACAACCTCTACCTCCTGGGTTCAAGTGATTCTCCTGCCTCAGCCTCCTGAGTAGCTGGGATTACAGGTGCACGCCACCATGCCCGGCTAATTTTTGTATTTTTAGTAGAGATGGGGTTTCACCATGTTGGTCAGGCTGGTCTCGAACTCCTGACCTTGTGATCCACTTTCCTTGGCCTCCTAAAGTGCTGGGATTACAAGGCAGGAGCCACTGTGTCCCCG
Source organism: Rhinopithecus bieti (assembly GCF_001698545.2). Taxonomy (NCBI): domain Eukaryota; kingdom Metazoa; phylum Chordata; class Mammalia; order Primates; family Cercopithecidae; genus Rhinopithecus; species Rhinopithecus bieti. Next base: position 1,484,248 of record NW_016803882.1, on the reverse strand, counting down.
GCCTCCCATGTACTTATAATTCAACTTCATTCATCAACTTTTGGCCCATCTCTACCTCTACCCGTTTGCGTCCACCCCATTGGCTTTTTTAAAGCAAATTCAAGACATTATTCACCTAGAAATATTTCAGTATATATCTCCCAATGGTGAGGACTCTATTTTTAAACATAACCACACTATTATTGTCACACCCCAAACTCAAAGCCATAACAATATAATTCCTTAAATTTGTTTTCTTAATAAATAAAAAATTTTGGGTTGATAAAATAATGTTTTCTAAGGTTTTTGTTTTCTTAGGTTTGCTTTGTGAATCACTTCACCTCTGGATGGACTTGCCTCCTTTCTTTTTTCTTGCATTTTGAAGGTTAAAGTGATGATCTGAGCCAGAAGTAAAGACTTAAATACATGTTTTCTTTTGGATTTAAGAATCCTGTTTTATCGTACTTAGTGACCCTTTGTCTTGAAGTTAGAGACAGACTGATGGGCAGTAATAGAATCAATTGCTTCTTTTAGTTCAGGATCATGCAGAAATACATGGTGTGGAACAGAGATGTGTAACTTCCTATTACATTACAGTTTTTTCAGACTATACTCAGCGTTTCAAAAATTATCCTTTTATCCTTTGTATTTCCTTTTCAGAGTACTTCTTATAGAAAGTAGGGATGCTACCTTGCACAATTCCAGGGAGCACCATTTGTATTGTGTTGTGGGGTGCCATTCATGTAGAATATGATGTAAACGGTGCCCCTTGTGTAACGTGAATATCCTAATAGGCTACAGCCCCTTCAACTTCTGGCTTGTTGCTGCCTCTAATTCTCATCAGCATGCACACAAATATTCAATTAACTCGTAGAAACTTATTTTTATTTTTTTGAGACAGAGTTTCACTCTTGTTGCTCAGGCTGGAGTGCCATGGCATGATCTTGGCTCACTGCAATCTCCCCCTCCCAGGTTCAAACGATTCTCCTGCCTCAGCCTCCTGAAGTAGCTGGGATTACAGGCGCCTGCCACCATGCGCAGCAATTATTTTTTTTTTTTTGGTATTTTTAGTAGAAATGGGGTTTCACCATGTTGGCCAGGCTAGTCTTGAACTCCTGACGTCAGGTGATGTACCCAGCTTGGCCTCCCCAAGTGCTGGGATTACAGGTGTGAGCCACCACGCCTGCCCAGAAACTTATTTAAATGGAGACAAAAGTTAGGTCCTCTTTGACCCAGCCTCCCCAATAGAGTAGTGTCATGCATACATGCCCACATTCAAATGCCTTAAAAATGCTCAGCTTTTGGAGATCCTTTAAGATTTTTAGCACTGCCAAAATACAGATATTCCTGTGAGGGGTAGCACACATTATTTTTACTTAAGTGTAAATGAGTTTCAGGTCATTTTTGAAGAACAGAGTTAATGAGAGTGAGAGGGAGAAGAACAGACCTTTTGGGAAACCCAGGGCACTGCACTTGTGTGGGTGGGCAAAGAGCAGAAGGAATTGCTTGGGCGTCTGTCCAATCACTTTACCTGGGCTAGTTGAGGATCACCCCAGCATTTATGGAAATATTCCTTAGACTTTCTGTTAAGGCCTTCCAGGTCGATCCCTTTTTAAAATCTGGGAATTTCTTTTGAATCCTTCTGTTCTAAACCTGGCATTAGAAGTAACTGCGAGGAGAAGGGTGATAGAGAAAAGAGAGTAGAGAGAAGCAGTTCCTACATTCTGCCTCTCAGATTAGTTTAATCTGCCTTATTGGTGAAGTTAATGTTAATTTAAAATATTTACTATTGATTTAAGTAACATTATTATAGTCATTATTTATTTATTTATTTATTTTTTAGACGGAGTCTCACTCTGTTGCCCAGGCTGGAGTGCAATGGTGCAATCTCGGCTCACTGCAACCTCTGCCTCCTGGTTTCAAGTGATTCTCCTGCTTCAGCCTTCCTGGTAGCTGGGATTACAGGCACCTACCACCATGCCTGGCTAATTTTTGTATTTTTACTAGAGACAGGGTTTTACCATGTTGGCCAGGCTGGACTCGAACTCCTGACTTCATGTGATCTACCCACGTGAGCCACCACACCTGGCCTTATTATAGCAATTTTATTTTTATTTTTTATTTTATTTTATTTTTTTTTTGAGACAGAGTCTCGCTCTGTCGCCCAGGCTGGAGTGCAGTGGCGTGATCTTGGCTCACTGCAAGCTCCGCCCCCCAGGTTCACGCCATTCTCCTGCCTCAGCCTCCTGTGTAGCTGGGACTACAGACGCCCGCCACCACGCCTGGCTAATTTTCTTTTGTATTTTTAGTAGAGACGGGGTTTCACCTTGTTAGCCAGGATGGTCTCGATCTCCTGACCTCGTGATCCGCCTGCCTCGGCCTCGGCCTCCCAAAGTGCTGGGATTACAGGTGTGAGCCACCGCACCCAGCAGCAATTTTAAATAAATAAAAGCACCTCTCAGTTGTGTCTCCTTAACATAATGTCCCTTTAGTGTTTTTTCTTTTCTTCTAGAAATTGGCTATATAAATCTATAACTTGTATCTGGTTGAAATTATATTGAAGTCATTACTTTGTATTTTAATTTATTGTGAGTAGACCTTTTTTGTTTGTATTGACTTTTGGGGAGAAGTTATAAAGACCAAGTTGCCATTTCAAAATGGAGTTTTAGAATGGGCCGGGCACAGTGGCTCATGCTTGTAATCCCAGCACTTTGAGGGGCTAAGGCGGGTGGATCACCTGAGGTCAGGAGTTTGAGACCAGCCTGACCAACATGGAGAAACCCCGTCTCTCCTAAAAATACAAAATTAGCTGGGCATGGTGTCGCATGCCTGTAATCCCAGCTACTTAGGAGGCTGAGGCAGGAGAATCGCTTGAACCCGGATGGCAGAGGTTGCGGTGAGCCAAGATTGTGCCATTGCACTCCAGCGTGGAGTGAAACTCCATCTCCAAAAAAAAAAAAAAAAAAAAAAAAAAAGATGTCTTATCTACTTTTGAGGTACAAGTGAACGGCTTAAAATATTTTCAGGTCTCCTGGCCTCAAAAATAGAAAGAGGCAGTCAGGAAGGCAGACAGATACATAACTAAATTCAGTTATTTGAGGTTAACTTGTGTCCATTAATGAACTATTCTTCTGGTTAAATTAATATGGTATATCCACACAATTGAATCATAGGTAACTGAGTTTTAGGAAAGATATTTAGGATATGTTCTTAAGTGAAAAAAACAAGGTGTAGGACAATGTATATAGGAAAAGGGGAAATATATACTCTTATTTGCTTGTATCTGTACAGAAATCTTGGAAAGACCTACAAGAAATTAATCACAATGATGGTGTGGATGGGGATCCATAGGGAGGAGAGTGAGGCACAGGGATATGTTTGAGGCTTCTTAACCTGTACCTTGTATTCTTTTGTTTTTTTCAACCATTTGAATATATTATTTATTTGAAACCTAAATAAATCATCTACTTTTAAAAGGAGAAATAAAAAGTACTATTCTTTATTCTTGGCTCTCTTAAAAGTCTTTTGTTAGCCAACAATATGGATTGGTATGGAGAAACCATTCTTTTATTCCTTTCCTTTTTTTCTTTTTGGCTTTTCTCCTTTAATTCAGAAAGATAAAATCCCTTTGTGCTTTCAAAATGTAACACATCTAGTTAAATCAGCTATCAATATTGACTTATTTGATGCACTATAATACAAAACTTTAGCCTAATAAAACTTATAAAGTACTGCTGAGTATTCCTTTGCTTTCTTAATAAACCTGCTTTCACTTAAAGCCGGTTGTTTATGTATCTATTTAATGCATTTATTGAGTATTCTGGGTTCCAAAAAATTCAAATTGGGATTAGGAAACACTGTCATTTTTATTAGACTGTATACTTTATTCACACATAAAAATGCTTATAATAATTATGCTTGACCGGATGCAGTGGCTCATGCCTGTAACCTCCGCACTTTGGGAGGCTGAGGCAGGAGAATCACTTGAGCCCAGGAGTTTGCTTTTGGTTTGAAAGAGAGTCTGGCTCTGTCACCCAGGCTGGAGTGCAGTGGCACAATCTTAATTCGTTGCAACCTCTGCCTCCCGGTTCAAGCAATTCCTCTCCTGCCTCAGCCTCCTGAGTAGCTGGGATTACAGATGTGTACCATCACGCCCAGCTAATTTTTGTATTTTTAGTAGAGATGGGGTTTCACCATGTTGGCCAGGGTGGTCTTGAACTCCTGACCTCAGGTAATCCACCCACCTTGGCTTCCCAAAAGTGCTGGGATTACAGGCGTGAGCCACCGTGCCTGGCCAAGCCCAGGAGTTTGAGACCAGCCTGGGCAATGTGGGGAGGCCCTGTCTCTACAAAAATAAAAATTAGCTGGGCATGATAACCTGCGCCTGTAGTCTCAGCTACTTGGGAGGCTCAGGTGGGAGGATAGCTTGAGCCTAGGAGGTTGAGGTTGTAGTGAGCTGTGATTTCTCCACTGCACTCCAGCCTGGGTGATAGAGTGAGTCCCTGTCTCAAAAAAAACAAAACAAAACAAATTACACTTGTGGTAATGACTATGGGTAACCCCATAGGCCACCTCCAAAGGCACTTATATGCTTTGCTGGAAGTGTATAAGCAGTTTAAGAAAGTGTATAGGTCAGGTTTATGTTGTAAATGATGATGATTTGTCTTGTGAGTGTATTGATAACTGAAGGGCTCAAAACATTCATTGTTTGTTAGCTTCTGGGCATATCTGAAAAAAGTAAACACTGTAATATGGAGTCATTTTCCACCTTAAATTTAGTGTGGCATGTCTTTCAAAGTAGGGTAGAGCTCTAGTAATTTTTGATGTTTAATTTAGGGTAAAGGCTAAATCTTACTTTCATGGATTAGGCATAATTAAGCATACAGAAAGAAATATACCATTAGGCCAGTAGTCCTAGCACTCTGGGAGCCTGAGGTGGGCAGATCACCTGAGGTCATAAGTTCAAGACTGGCCTGACCAACATGGCGAAGCTCCATCTCTACTAAAAAGACAAAAATTAGCCAGTTGTGATGGCAGGCGTGTGTAATCGCAGCTTCTGAGGTGGCCAAGGCAGGAGAATCTCATGAACTTGGGTGGCAGAGGTTGCAGTGAGCCATGATTGTGCCACTGCAGTGTAGCACTCTAGCCTGGGCAATAGAGAGAGACTCCGTCCCCCCAGCCAAAAAAGAGAAATATATCATTAGGATTTTCTCCTATCCTGAGACTTAGTTTTGAAATTAAAACGTAAATTTATATTAAGCAAATGCTATAAACATTCTTTATGAAAAACAAGAGAAAATCGTGTTTTTTAAAAAAAAGTAAAACAGTCTTTTCTGGACTTCCCTACCCATGCTTTAAAATTTGATTGCAGGAATGGGGAGCTTTAAAGTAAATCACATAATTTTTTTTAGTGTATGTGTTTTAGTTTTGTTTTATGTTAATTTTGATATGTTTTCTCCCATTTCCAAAGGCCCCAGTGGAGTGTTGATGGAGATGGGACTTGGAACTGTTCTGGAACCTTTGGGTTGCCAGATGAGAATAAAATTATGCTTTTGCTGTATTTATGGTAAAAGCCTTTGAATTGAATTCTCAAGTGCTTTTAAGCATATCACTTTGAAATGTGATCAATTAATTGTAATAGCCTGTGAATATAGAGCAACTCACTTAATTTAAGCTCTGGAACTTAGGCCATGTCTCTAGGCAGTTTGGTGAAACAACAATGAGTCTCCATCTGTGCTAACAATAGACATATTCCTAGCAAAATGTAGGCTGATGATAAGAGTGTTAAAACAATGTGGGTGGTAGGGGTTTCTGTTTACAGTTTACCTGAAATTTGAGTTGTAAGTTAACTGTTTTATTTGACGAAGTTATTTTTATTTTATCTGAGACTTTTCTTTGGTGCTTCTGTACTTTCTGTAGCAAGCACAAATGGTTTCTAGGTAATTAACCCCACTGTGCTGAACGTGGACAGATCTAATATCTTGTGACAGCAACCTCCGGATTTTGCAGGGGATACTTTGCTCAGGCTAACTGAATGCCGACTAAGAAAAGTAATAGAAATTATGAAGGAAAAAAAAAAAACCCTTTAAAGATTAAATAAACTTCCTGGCAAGATAAAAGGGCAGAAGTTGGCTCTTTAGGTCAGGTATAGTTTGTGTCCTGGAGTTCTAACATCTAGTAAATAACTAAATTTTCATGCTTGAATAGTATAAAATTAGAAATTTGGTCAGCAGTTGATACTAATTTTTAATAGACATGAATGATTGCTCTGAGCCACGAAGATAATCTTGTTACATAGAAAGATACTCTCCTTTCTTAACCGGTTCTTCTTAGGACATATTTTATTTTAAAATGCAGCTTATCAAAAGGACTTACTTTGTATTTATTTTGAAGATCAGTTTAAGAATGACTGCAACATTATATTTAAATGGTGTGATAAATTGATATCAAAATGAAAGGCTATTTAAGAAGGTTTTGTTTAATAGCATGACTTGTATATTATGAGAGATAAATTTCACAGTGAAGAATTATTTTAATTAAAATGTTAAGGAAGTCTGAAGCTGTATAAATTATCTGTTTGGTTGTAGTATAATGCAGCCCGTTTTACGATACCTTTTATGATCTTTTATATAAAAATTGTGATAATTTCTTAGCATTCTCTGCATCTACGTTCAAAGTAAAATAAAAATAATTTTGGAGTATATTCTCATATTCTAAAAAATGTAACAAAGTTTCTTATAAGTAACTGTTTTTTAGCAGCCAATATCATTTGCACATAGAATCAGAAAGCTTTAGTCTGGGATTCGCTTTTGGTCTAGGTTTTCTTTAAGAAAATCCTTTGTTAAGACAGACCAAACTGCAGAAATGAAATCTCTCAGAGAAAATGAAATTAACAAGTAACCAGTTAAAATAAAAAGCTGTGGTTTACTGTAAGGTCTGGATATAGATCAGGTTCATGTAAAATGTAATGAATTTTCCATTAAGGCACAGATGGTAAGGGTGCTTATCAAATAGCACAAGGCAGTCTTCATATTTTCATAATAAAATCCTACCAAGCAGTGAAACGAATACATTGCTTTTTCTTGATATTTAGTAGTAGCAAAGCTTTCTGGTTGATTTTTCAGGGTAAAATATTTTCCTATTGCATCATAAGGACATGTACCACTAAATAAAAAAGATCATATAAACCTACCTCTTGTCTGAGAGGATGCTGTTGAAGCGATGGTATCGTCTGTTTGTAATGCAGTCTAGTGCACAGCCAAGATGGAGCTGTGCTTCTATTGGTCGAACCACAATGGAGCTGACAGTTTCCTCTATGTTCATTTGCATTAAGTCTTGCCACCCTTAAGAGTAAATCATTCATAAACTTGAATAGAACTGTCTGGGATATCAACTGTCATCCCTTCTCCTTTATTTTTTTGTTCTTAATCTAAATTCCTATATAGGAATTTGTGAGTTACTAACAAATTGATGATTCTTTAGTGTTTCATTGTAAAATTTCAGATCCTTCAGTGAATACTTCAGTGCTGGGGCTGGAAGGTAATGTCGGGAGAGGTAGTAACCTAGGAAACAAACAGTCCAGGTTTGCCAGCCTGATATTTCCTTCAGAAAGTGTGCATAAAATCTCATATATTTTTCTTTTCTTGTTCTTCCTTTTCTTTCATTACTTGTTCCATATGTAATTTTTGCCCTCTGGAAGTAGTTATTTCCATGTGGTGGTTTGATTTAGGAGGAATTATGAAGGGAAAGAATTGAGTTTTAGCCCTGCAAGTTGGAAAGGGCTCGTTTAGGTAAATACACTACCTGCCTTCAAAAAATAGTCTCTAAAATGTAGATGGCAAAGTGATTTCCAGGTTGGCTTTTTAGAGACAAGAGTATTTTTAGTTACTGTGTATTATTTAGAGTTGTGGTCTAAGCACAACCGAATGAAGGTTTTTAATTATGAGAGTGGCTATTACAACAGCAGCAGACCAGGTATATGCTATGTAGACTTGCTTTTTAAAATTACAGATGAAGGCTGGGCGCAGTGGCCCATGCCTGTAATTCCAGCACTTTGAAAGGCTGAGTTGGGTGAATCACAGGGTCAGGAGTTCAAGACCAGCGTGGCCAAGATGGTGAAACCCCGTCTCTACCAAAACTACAAAAATTAGCCAGGCATGGCAGCAGGCGCCTGTTATCCCAGCTACTCAGGAGGCTGAGGCAGGAGAATTGCTTGAACTCAGACGGCAGAGATTGCAGTGAGTTGAGATTGTGCCACTGCACTCCAGCCTGGGCGACAGAGACAAAATAAAGTAAAGTAAAATAAAATAAAACAAAATAAAATAAAATAAATAAAATAAAATAATCTGGCACATTAGTTTCTGGGGCCATAAAGGAAGGCATGGAAATATCTGTATTATAGTCATTCATTCAACAAATATTTATTGAGTGTTTACTAAGCTTGACATTAAGTTAGTAGTAGATACTAGAGACATAAGCATCATGTCTCATAAGCACAACTGTATGTGATTCATAATTGGCCGTTTGTGTGGTGTTTGTCCTTAATATATTGTCATCTCTTTTTTCATAGTCTTCCCAGTTGTGTACAGTATGGGGTAAGCTTAATATTATTTTACTAAATTTAAACAAGGAAACATTAAATGTGCAGTAACAGATTTCTGTACTTGGACAAAATGGCCAGTTTCAGATAGAATAATCTGTGTGTAAAGGCTGTTTATCACAGGGTTTACACTGGATTTGAATCTACTCTGCTGCTTACTACTACCCTCAATTTTACTATGTTTAAAAGGGGACAGTAATACTTTTAAGTTGGATTTTGGGAGGGATTACATATGAGTATTTACCATGGTGTTTAGCAGATAATAAATATTAGTTACTTTTATTATTGCAGATATGCTGAACACTTTTGGAAAATGAACTACGTAGGTATTATTTCATAATTGAAATAGTTTATGGAAAAGTACCTGTAAGACATTTTTTTTTTGAGACAGAGTCTCGCTCTGTCACCAGGCTGGAATGCAGTGGCGCTGTCTTGGCTCACTGCAACCTCCAACTCTCCGGTTCAAGTGATTCTCCCGAGTAGCTGAGACTACAGGTGTGTGCCATTATGCCCAGCTAATTTTTATATTTTTAGTAGAGACGAGGTTTCACCGTGTTGGCCAGGATGGTCTTGATTTCCTGACCTCATGATCTGCCCACCTCCACCTCCCAACTTTAAGGCATTCTTAATGTTATTGTTACTTTTGGAAACACGGTAGACTTCAGTATGCCAATTAATTAAGATTGTAACAAAGTTAGTTTTAAAGGAAAATTGCATATGAATTTTCATTTTAGTCTCAAAAAAGCATACTCAATAAAGACTTCACTAATCTCAAAGGATTATTATATTGCCATCTAGAAACTGTTCTTTTGGATCTCTGACAATTGTTACATTTGACTTGTGGTTGTTCTAATGCAATCTTTTGTTTAAATTATTATTACCAATCTGGTGCCCGAGATTGGTTCTCCCCTCCCCTTTTACTTAACCTCTCTCTTTGTGGATCAGCCACATGGGAACTTTATAATATCTGATCTCATGCTTTGCTAATAGAATGTGTACTTCTAAAATGTTTTTCTAGTATTTATGATGGATTTTTTACTGTTCCTGCTTATGACTAATGGAATGCGTTTGTGATGCAATGGTGACATTAGGGTTTCTGCCTATAAGAATACAACAAAGTGATAGATGTTCTGAAACAAATGATTTTTTTGTACAGGTTTTTCCACACCAGATAGAGGAGAGGGGGATGTTTCTCAAAGTGGGTGGGCAGTGCTGTGATGCTTTTTAAAGTAAGCATCCCTCTTTATGCAGTGGCGGTGCCTATGGCTTTTTATTCCTAATTTATCTGTAAAGTTTACTTTAATTGCGGTATCTTTTTTTCTATTTGTTTCCATTAATTCCTTTTTTTTGGTCTTAAATTGGTAAGCAGAAATTGATGTAATAATTGCACTTTTCATCCCTCAGAAGTAATCTCCTAGTGTTAGCTTTATGGATGGGATTGAGGTTTGTATTGTTCTCTTGTTTAATAAACTGTACTTCTGATTATGGGGCGAGTCTAATCAGAATTAAGATAAGAATGAGATAAAGGGGAAAGGGCCCGGTGCGGTGGCTCACACCTGTAACCCCAGCACTTTGGGAGGCTGAAGTGGGTGAATCTCTTGAGCCCAGGAGTTTGAGACCAGCCTGGGCAACATGGCGAAACCCCATCTCTACAAAAAAATACAAAAATTAGCCAGGCATGATGGTGTGCACCTGTAATCCCAGCCTCTCAGAAGGCTGAGGTGGGAGAATCACCTGAGCCTGGGAAGTCGAGGGTGCATTGAGCTGTGATTGTGCCATTGAACTCCAGCCTGGGCAATGGGAATGCGACCCTGTTTCAAAAAATATAATAAAAAAGAATATGATAAAGATACTTATAAAATAATTGTGTTTTGGTGCTTTTAAGTTATTTATACTTTGTTTCTACCCTTAGTGAGAAAATTGTAGTTTAATGTATGTACTCAAAGATTTTGTATTTTTCACCAAAATTTTACGGGGTAGAATATACTAGATGAAAAACTCAAGAAATATGTTATCAGCATTAAAATTATCTTAGCTGCTCAAGAGTCATAATCACATATAATATGACGATGTTATTTTGAACTTCATTTCCAGATCATAGCAATGGATCATTTAACTTGAAAGCTCTGTCAGGAAGCTCTGGATATAAGTTTGGCGTTCTTGCTAAGATTGTGAATTACATGAAGGTAAGTACTTTTCTCAAATAAAATCCTATTTAACTTTTGGCAAAAGAAGGGGATTAGGGTTTTCAGAAGTTAAATTTCTGTATACACCAAAATTTGTCAAAATTGTGCATTTTCAATATGTGCGGTTTATTGTATGCCAATTATACCTTATATTAATTTAGCATTGCAGCAAGTTACCAAAGTATATTTAATCTGCATTAACTCAAGGGTACAATTTAAGCTCACCATTTCACTTAATAAGAGTGTGCCTAGGCAGTAGATATATCACCTCTTAATGAATACCGGCTGGCAAAACCAATGGGAGAATGTGATTGATTTTTCGGGATATTGCTTCCATTGATGTGAGAAGTAAAAAGTGCATAGTTCGGGCAGATGGTGTGATGGCTTCTGTGTATCTTGGAGGAGAAAATTAAGTCTTAGAAAAACATTGACCCACAAAAGAATTAGAATTTAATGTTTTGGTAGAAGATTTAGTACTTTTTGAATACTAAATTTTGATCATGTAAGATTTTGGCTTTACTTTCAATTTTGTTTTTTTTTTTTTTAGACAGTCTTGCTCCATTACCCAGGCTGGAGTGCAGTGGTGCGATTGTCGCTCACTGCAACCTTGAACTCCTGTTGTCAAGTGATCCTCCTGCCTCAGCCTCCCGAGTAACTGGGACTACAGGCATGCACCACCATGCCTGGCTAATTTTGTTATTTTTAGAAGAGACGAAGTCTCACTGTGTTGCCCAGGCTGGTGTCGAACTCCTAAGCTCATGTGATTTTCCCACCTCAGCCTCCCAAAGTTTTTGGCTTACAGGCATAAGCCACTATGCCTAACCAAAACTTTGAATCTTAACTAAATTTATTAAAGCGGGATTTCATTTTTAGCTAAGATGTAATTTCAAATTTGCTCCCTTCTTCTGCCAAACTCTTAGTCACAATTAGTTACTAGTTGCGTCTCTTGAAAAAATCAGACAGTACTATATTTGTTATTTTAATTTCGTCCATCTGTTGGATAAAATATATATCAGATTTTTAACTGTGCTAAGGCTCTTCTTTTGTAATTTAATAGACTTGGTGTCTAGCTGAGTCTAAATTCTGTGGCTTGTATTTGAGTTATAGTATAAATATGTTAGTTTATAACTCCCCATTATTAAATAATATATTTTGACACTTAAGTATTCACCATTCATTCATTTCATCCATTTATTCCCCCACGTGGCAAGCAGTTATGAAAATCTGTTTGCTATTTAGGGCACTAATGGTGAGAATACCCAGAAAAAATGCACACCCTCAGGGCTGTCACTCTATTGAGGGAGACTGACATTTAAGTGCCACGTTTTTGCTACTCTGTTAATACGGTCTTCACTTCCCTATGTGGCTTACTTATAACTTCGTCTGTCTTAGAAAGTGAACTTCAGAATTTTGCTTGTGTTCCCTACAATTTGAAAACTGTGTACCCCTTTGTACATATTTTGAGTTGATAACTACACTATATTAGCAAAGTTTAAATAGTGGCACTATTCAAGCAAAAATTTAAATGATGACCAGAAATACGTAATTTCTGGCATATTGTAGTATTTCAATAAAATGCATCACTTTTAAGTTTATCTAATAGAACTAAATGTCATTATTCTACATAAGTAATGAAAAAAAGGTAAAAACAAACCTCGGCGGCATGTAATGTTTCGGGAATTTTTGGGAATTTTAATTATTTTTTCTTTGAATATTTATGTCCCATCTGTTATCCCTTTGAATTTTATCCAAATGTTATGTATTTTTATCTTTAAAATCATTTATTGATCATCTATCAAACTTTTCTGCCACAATAATATGTAAATAAATTGGAATTTAAAATGTTTTTCCTATGACCATAAAGCTCTAAGTGTTAAAAATAACTTACGGTTTGAGTTACTTTTCCAATTATTATTGGTGCACAGTTGATTAGAATAACATACATAGATCAAAATTTTGATTAAATTCACTTTGTATCAGAAATTTATTCTTGAATGAAATGAATGCAACTGTCTCCTCTCTTCCTCCATTAGTTCTTATGTTTGGCAAATCTCTTCCTGTTTTGAGATTTTGTAGATTTTAAGTGCTTAGACATAAATGTTCAAATATATAAGTTAGTTCTAATGGAAATTTTGTGGTATCAAAATCTTCCAAGTTATATGTCAAAAATCACTAGTGATTTTATCATCAAGCATCCATCAGTTAATACTTCTGTTAGGTTCTTCTTCAGTTTTATTGAAAGCAAAAGAATGGAAACTACCCAACTTGCCAAAGGATTTGTTACCTAGTGCTTAACCATTTATTTTCTTAGCTTCTAGGAAGCATATCAAAAAGGCTTTCACAAGGCTTACCAAATGTCTTATATCAGTTCCCCTCCCTCCCTTCATAGGTACTTTCTTTAAAAATCTGATATATTCAGAAGCAGTTGAGAAAATAGAAATACTATTAATTTTAATATAACTTTGCTAATTTTTTATTACAATTATGTGTTTTAAATGTATTTTTGTGAAAACCTTTAGGATGAAGGTTTAGCTTGTTCAATTTTTAGAAAATATTTCCTTGTTAACAAAGCCAGTCTCCATTGTCAAACCAACTAACCATAACAAACTTGCTTTGAATCATAAAATTTTCCTCTATTTTAAATTTCAAATAAATAGATTACCAGATATTTTGGATAATATGAAAACCACTGAGGAATAAATTATAGAATGTATACTAAAATATACTACTAAAGTATTTGAGATGAAAATTATGTGGCTCAAAAGAATTACAGTAATTTGTCAATTTTTATAATTAAACATTTATGTGCTGCTTGTCACATTAGATTAAAAATTGAATAAGTTAAAATATGAAGCAAGGGATATGATAAAAGTTGTGTTATTTATTTATTTATTTTTGAGACAGGGTCTTACTCTGTTACCTAGGCTAGAGTGCATTGGCACCATCCTGGCTCACTGCAGCCTTGATCTCCTAGCCTCAAGTGATCCTCCCACCTTAACCTCCCAAGTAACTGGGACTACAGGCACATGCCACCATGCCTGGCTAGTTTTTGTATTTTTTTCTTTTGTAGAGACCCTGTCTCACAGTGTTGCCCACATTGGTCTTGAACTCCTGGGCTCAGGGGATCCCTTAAGTGATCTGCCTGTCTCAGCCTCCTAAAGTGCTGGGATTACAGGTGTGAGCCACTAGACCCGGCCTGTTACTCCTTTTTAAATGTGTGTTCCTGCATCTTCTGATCTCTGATTTCAGCTATTAGGTATAAATAAAAGGGAATGAATCAGAAATAACTTTACATTTTATTTGGGTAATTAATGAAAGAGATACCTACTGTTAAAACTACTCAGTTTGACAGCATATCTTTTGTCAGTAGGAGGTAGAAATATTAAACTGTTGAAAAACTATAGAATTGACTAATTAGAATAAAACTTTAATGATATGATTTGACAACATAGATTTTTAACTACCGTATTGAGTAATGCACACTCAATCTAAAGTGATTCCTATATAGTTTTTATCTGTGACTTTTATATAGCACAATTTGAATGACTTGGCAGTCCCACAAAGTATTTCTGTTGTATTTAAAGGAATCAGCCTCCCTAATTGATATTGTTCCAGCTCTCTAAATATGCTTTTTCTTCAAGCTAATAAATATTCAAGGAATGAGTTTTAAGAATTACTTATATTTAAACTCTCGGCCCAGCACAGTGGCTCACACCTGTATTGTCAGCACTTTGGGAGGCTGAGGCAGGTGGATCACTTGAGGCCAGGAGTTTGAGACCAGCCTGGCCGACGTGATAAAACCCCGTCTCTACTAAAAATACAAAAAAAAAAAAAAAAAAATAGCCAGGTGTGTTGGTACATGCCTGTGATCCCAGCTACTTGAGAGGCTGAGAATCACATGAGTCTGGGAGGTGGAAATTGCAGTGAGCCGAGCTTGCACCACTGTACTCCAGCCTGGGTGACACATCAAGACCTTGTCGCTCATAAAAAATAAGAATTCTTGAAAAAATACTTCTTTTTATCTATTTTTTTTTTAACCAGTGTTCTCTTTGCGTTGCTTTTATCGTACTCTCCCCCTAATAGCAGTGTGTTCTTGGACAATACTGAGTGGAGGTGGGACTGTCGGGGGAATGGTTGTTAAAGGAAACTTTAAACAACTGCTCACAGATTATGATATATTAGAATGTTCCAACAGGGGCCAAAATATTTTAAACTCTTTGAAAAATATGTGACTGGAAAAGACAAGAAGCCCAGTAATGGATAGTTTATGGCACCTCAGTTATTCTTGAATGCTTCCCTGAAACCGTTTTTTTGGCTTATCTGTTTGTTTGGGTCCCTGGAGTTTATTATTCCTTGAGGCTGTGTATCATAAATTCTGAATGGAGGTGAGATTTGTACTTTTTTGTGGTGGGGGGAGCTGGAAGGTAAAGAGGAGAAGGGCTTATTTTGAAAGGGAAGATGTACATGTGGAAGGTATCTGTC
Organism: Rhinopithecus bieti; assembly: GCF_001698545.2. Classification (NCBI taxonomy): domain Eukaryota; kingdom Metazoa; phylum Chordata; class Mammalia; order Primates; family Cercopithecidae; genus Rhinopithecus; species Rhinopithecus bieti. The sequence goes on along the minus strand of NW_016803882.1, from coordinate 1,469,002 downwards.
TTGGAAAGTCTCCCACTGTCTCTTGTGTACCTTTAGAAAGAAAGCAAAAGAAAGACAACAGAAATGCTCCTTATAGTTTATTTATTTAATAGGGAAATTGTTTAATTGCTTAATGAGAATGATTTAGAAGCTATGTGGAAAAAGTTCCATGGGAGGCATTAGATAGGTACAGTGAGATTTACAGCAGATAGTGATAACTTTGGACAAAGTGCTAAAAAGAAAGATGAAAGGCGGATACAGAAACTTCAGGGTCATAATACTAAGAACATGCAGCGGGGGAACAAACTGCCCCCCTCATCTCACCAGCTCCTGAGATGGTTACTGTGATACCATAGCTCAGTAATTTACGTTGGAGCAGTAACTGAGACATCAAAAAAGATTAAATTATGTTCAGTGACCTGGTTAAGATGAAAGAGGAACTTTATGGTTTATTTTCAGAGGATTTTTACAGAAATAGTTGATGTAAAACAAATTTTATTGCTTAAAGGTGTAAGTTTTAAAAGCACTCCAAGTTATCTCGAAAATCCCCTTAGGATGCCTCTTCGTATGAGACAGCACTTTAATTCTCAGATGACAAATTAAGGGTGTACTTTATTTTTGATAAAATGGTTTTCTCTTGATTTCAGCATTATTCCTTATGTCTGTTACGTAAAACACTATGTTGAAAAATCTGGGTTGATTTGGCTTATTCTAGCTTAGTGTTTCTCCAGTGTCATTCTCCAACCAGTATCAGCATCACCTGGGAACTTTTTGGAAATGCAAATTCTTGGGCCCCTTTCAGACCATTGAATTTGAAACTCTGCGAGCATAGCTCAACAGTCTTTTCTTTTCTTTTTTTGACAAGGAAACTCACTCTGTTGCCCAGGCTGGAGTTGCAGTGGTGCAATCTTGGCTCACTGCAAGCTCCGCCTCCTGGGTTCACGCCATTCTCCTGCCTCAGCCTCCCGAGGAGCTGGGACTACAGGCACCTGCCACCATACGTGGCTAATTTTTTTGTATTTTATTAGTAGAGACTGGGTTTCACTGTGTTAGCCAGGATGGTCTTGATCTCCTGACCTCGTGATCCACCGCCTTCGGCCTCCCAAATGAGCAACAGTCTTTTTTTTTAAAAAGCCCTTCAAGTGCTTGTGAGACATGCTGAAGTTTGAGAACCACTGGCCTAACTTCTGTCTGAATTACTTCTGACAGTTATTTTTGAATTTAGAAACTCTGGAGTCCATAGACATTAAATGAAGTAGGGTTTCAAGAATATGGATCTATTTCCAGTTTTAAATAAAGTATTTAAATTACATGACAGTATCTCTACTAAATACAGGTGTAAAAATTTTTAAAAAGATATGAACAAATTTAATCTGTTCAAATATAAGATATGAATATATATGTCAATAGATCTGATAATACGTTGCGATGGAGTAAAGTTTGGGAATGTATGAGTGGTTAATATTTGAAAATTAATTAGTATAATTTATATTAACAGAATAAAGAAAAATCATGATCTCTTAGTGGTTGTAGAAAAGTTGCTGGTAAAGTTTTTTTTTTTTTTTTTTTGAGTTTTCTTTTATGAGTTGGAGTCTCACTCTGTCGCCCAGGCTGGAGTGCAGTGGCGCTACCTTGGCTCACCACAACCTCTGCCTCCCAGGTTCAAGCGATTCTCCTGCCTCAGCCTCCCAAGTAACAGGGATTACAGGCATGTGCCACCACACCCGGCTAATTTTTTGTATTTTCAGTACAGATGGGGTTTCACTGTGTTGGCCAGGATGGTCTTGATCTCCTGACCTCATGATCTGCCCGCCTCAGCCTCCCAAAGTGCTGGGATTACAGGCTTGAGCCACCGTGTCCGGCCTTTGGTAAAATTTAATACCAATTTATGATAAAAACTTGTAGCAAATTAGTAGAGGCAAAGTTCCTCAATGCAGTAGAGCAGCCTTTCTCAATCTTCTTACTCTGGAGGAACCCTTAAGATAATTTTCAGGTCTCAGAGAACCCATGCAAAGAATTGCTATACCTCCAGTTCACATATATTAAGCTAATCAGTAAGTTGTGGATATAAGTTAATAATAATTGTCAGTGCTCTTTTGACAGGAGAGTATTTTTGTCTTTGCATTTATTTTGCCCAACTTATTAGCCTGCTCTTTGTGTATGTGGTTGCGCCCTACTCCCCAGACAGGATCTCCACTCTTATGCAAGTCAGTACTTTAGGCAGAGGAAACCTTGGTTTTTTTCTTTTTTAAAATTTTCTACTTGATTTCTTTTTTCACCTGATCAAAGTAGACAACTTATTTGTTCTCAGTTGGGCAGAAGCTTGAGATAAGAAAGGAACCTTTACCCAGGTTCACGTTTGTGTTGAAAGAGGGGGAAAGTATTGTTTAATTTTGTGTTTCAGTTCTTCCAGGTGGTTTTCGAGAATGCTTCAGAGTTGCTGGTATCATTCCTCACTTTCAAGCCCAAACAGCATTACAAGGTTTCCTTTGCCACATGGTTTTTCCAGAGATTCAGTTTTCCTTTGAAATCTAAATGTCTTGTCACTTGAAGTCAAAATATTTTTTTAAAACTTGTTCAACTGGTTCATATTATTTTAAAAAGTCTGCTAACAGGCTAGCTCCTGCAGTCACTCTTCATCTTCAGAGCACTCAGTAAAGCATGGCCTACTATTTTCTTGAAAGTGCTTCTGTAATTCAACTTTCAGCTTCAGCATTCTGTTGAGGAATACCTCCTATGCTGAGCCACTGGATTTCTGTATGTAGCAGGAGATTTAGGTGCTCAAGTATACTGGTCTATGTTTAATAAAGCAAATCGTTTTTAAACATCATTCAAGACTTTTTTTTAATAGTGATGGGGTCTTACTATGTTGCCAGGCTGGTCTTAAACTCCTGGCCTCAAGCAGTCGTCCTGTGTTGGTCTCCCAAAGTGCTGGGATTATGGGTGTGCGCCACTGCACCTGACCCATCAAGACATCTTAAATTTCATTTCCAAGGATTTTTGATGCTAGTACTGCTCTGAAAAAAGCAATGTCATGATTTTTTTTTTTTTTAAACAAGAGAGGTAAAACCTTGCCGTGAGCCAGCCATTAATGGGGAACATCACTGTAGATGCCAACGCAGTTTCTCTAAGATGGACTTCTTGTTTCTAGATATGAAGACACCACATTGAATATGTCATGCCCTTTGTTTATGGTAGTTTTTTTTTGCAGCACAAAAATTATTCTTGAAATTCAGCATTGTTTAAAATAATTTACAAGACATATATCGTGAAATCTGTTGGTTTGTCAGCCCGGATAAACAAGCTGTTTCTCAGTTTATTAAACAAACCTCTTAGCATCATGTGACATATCATCAATTTGTCAACTTATACTGTTTGAGAGTGGAACCTTTTCAGTTTCTCATGCCGTGCATTTTACTAACTGTCGTTTAACATGCTGACATGATTAGGTTCCCATCAGTGGTGTGATTGTACCCCCTATACCCCCTTTTTGGACAATAAATTCTGCTACTAATAACATGCTTTATGAGCCTTTTCACTGAATGTGATTTAAAACAAAACAAAATGAAGAGCTTTACTCTGAGATTCCAATAAGTACCTGACTTGTCCAGTAGCTATGATTTGTTTGAGTGATTTTTCAGTTTTGCTGGAGTCATAAATTGTTTGCCACAGATGCTGCACATTGGAATAGGACACTTTGGATTACTAACCTAGTGAAGTTCATTGATAAGTAGTTTTCACTGTAGTGGTGGGCTGTTCTCTATTTCTTGCTGTGCTGGTGCAGTAAAATGGCCCAAAAGATTATAGTTCTTTATTACTTGCCTTATTAGAATTGTTCCTGGGCCTAGGTTTGGATTCTCTTCTCTCATAAATTGTATCTTCAGAAATCATCACACTGGACTGTCAGACATGTGTATAAGACATAGATGCTAATATGTTATAAAACTAAAGGGAATAGTAACTGAGAAAGTTGCGAAAAATATGAAAACTTCACAATACATTTTACTTTTTTTTTTTCTTTTTTGAGACGGAGTCTCACTCTGTCATCAGGATGGAGTGCAGTGGCGCGATCTTGGCTCACTGCAACCTCTGCCTCTCAGGTTCAAGTGATTCTCCTGCTTCAGCCTCCCGAGTAGCTGGGACTACAGGTGTGTGCCACCACGCACGGCTAAATTCTGTATTTTTAGTAGAGTTGGGGTTTCATCATGTTGGCCAGGATGGTCTTCATCTCTTGACCTTGTGATCTGCCCACCTTGGCCTCCCAAAGTGATGGGATTACAGGCGTGAGCCACCATGCCCGGCTACATTTTACTTTTATTGCTACATAATCCATGTTTTGCAACATTTCAGAGTGGTAAGAGGCAGTTGAATCTTGGTGTGTAAACATTCCTTGTTTAGAATGAATGTTTTCCTTAGATTTTCTGTTATACCAGTAGAGCTTGTTTGGTCCTGTAAGTCAGTGGCACTGTGTGAAGGAAGGTTGGAGGATGTAATTTGGGAGGGGAGCTGCTGACATTGTCAGCCTACTGTGCTTTTGTTTGTGCCATATAGAGCTTACCAATGATCAGTGGCCTAACTGCCCCTGTTGCATCAAAAACGGATAGTGGCAGGCTGGGCACGGTGACACACGCCTGTAATCCCAGCACTTTGGGAGGCCGAGGCAGGTGGATGACTTGAGGTCAGGAGTTTGAGACCAGTCTGGCCAACATGGTGAAACGCCATCTCTACTAAAAATACAAAAATTACTTGGGTGTGGTGGTGCATGCATGTAGTCCCAGCTACTTGGGAGGCTGAGGCACAGGAGTCATTTGAACCCTGGGGGTGGAGGTTGCAGTGAGCCAAGATCGTGCCACTGTACTCCTGCCTGGGCAACAGAGTGAGACCCTGTCCCTTAAGAAACAAACAAACAAACAAAAACAGATAGTGCCCTCAGCAAAGTGAACATAGCCCTCATTGCACACTACCACATGGTGCTAAAAGATTCCTTATGAAACCATTAGTTTGGCTGTTCAGTAGTTGCCTGTTACTGTGAGCACTAGCATCACATGGTGTAAAGAAGTTAAAAAAAGTTTATTTTTTAAAATCACGATTTCTTGTGAAAGCCTAGGGTTTTGTGGAATGCTGGTTGAGAAACCCAGTGGTAAGAGGGTAACTACGAAAACCTAGATTTATCATCATACTTAACGATGAAATAGCAAATGTGTTTTCTTTAGGTCAAAAAAGACAAGGATACCAAATTGTCACAACTTTTGTTCTGTATTGTACTGGAAGTTCTTCCTGGTGCAGTAAGGCATGAAGGAAGTAGTAACATAAAAATTGGAAAGGAAGAAGTAAAACCATAGATGACGTGATTAAGTATGTAGAAAAGCTAGAAGAATCTGGGAACTATTGGAATTAATAGGTAAATTCAATAAGGTTACCAAATAAAGATCAATCTACAAAAATCAATTTCTACAAGTTTACAATAAAAAAATAAGAAAGTGAAATAAAATACGAAAGGCAGCACACCAAAACTCATCCACTAATTAGGAAGAAATTGAACAAAGATATTTTCTTTGCTGAAAACAAAATCAAGTCTTTAGTTGTAGGGTATTATTTATGCACTCTCTATAAGCACTGTTTCATTTTTCTTTTTAATTCCTGATCTGTGAGGAAGGGATTTGCAGTTTCTCTTGATCTTTTGTTGCTCATCTCTCATTTTGATCCAGTAGCTTCCCCTTGGCAACTGGATAGCTGCATTTTTGGCTTTTCTGTTTACAAAGCTCAGTGTAGATGGTTAGGCTTTCATACATTGGTTATTACTTCTGTCATTGATTTTGTTCTGATTCCAATAATTCCATTTATTTTTAATTTAAAAACAGTAATACAAGGCTAGTAAATTTTTTTATTTTTCTTGAGCTGTAGTTTTGTTTGCTTATATTTTCAGGTTTAGGTTGGCCTTTTGGTACTTTTGTGTTTGTAATGGGGGGAAAAACTTTTAATGTAAAGGAAACAAAGGAACATAGATCAAATTTAGTAATGATAATAGAGAATATGGAATAATATTTTGAAAGGCTCATACTGGCTGTCCTTAGACAAGTAAAACTACACTAACCTCCATTATTCCTTCTAGTTTAGGCTATGTGCTTCCAGCTCCATATATCCAAAAGTCTACTGCACTGCTCTCCGTCTTTTCTTAGCTACCTCTTTTTTTTTTTTTTTTGAGACGTAATATCACTCTTTCCCAGGCTGGAGTGCAGTAGTGCAATCTCGGCTCACTGGAACCTCTGCCTGCGGAGCTCAAGTGATTCTCCTGCCTCAGCCTCTTGAGTAGCTGAGTTTACAGGCCTGTGCCACCACGCCTGGCTAATTTTTGTGTTCTTAGTGGAGTTGAGGTTTCATCATATTGGCCAGGCTGGTCTTGAACTACTGATCTCAAGTAATCCACCCGCCTCAGCCTCCCCAAGTGTTGGGATTACAGATGTGAGCCACTGTGCCCAGCTTGGCTAATTCTATTAAAATTTTCTTAGCTTACTCTTTGTACATGTACTAGTGTATTACCATACCAATACATTGTATATGTTATAAGCTTACACAGAAATAAGACATGAAAAAGAGATAAAAAGTAAAATATACTATTTTAAAATAATTTTTTTAACAGTATAAGAAGCTCTTTTCCTGACTGAAAGCAGTATGATTGAATGAGTGCTGTGTCAAGCATCTTCATTTAGCCTTTTCTTACAAAGTGATGAAGGTCCCATTTTAAGTTTAATTTGTTTGGAACCTTGGTTTTAATTGATGTCTTAGCAATAAAGACCCTTACAAAGATTTATAGATCTCAAAGGAATGAATGTGTGTATGTATATGTTTGTGAATATATGTATATGTGTGTGTGTATATATATATAAAAGTTTCCTATTGCTGCTGTAAATTACCACAAATTTAGTGGCTTAAAACAACACAAATTGGTTCTCTTCCAGTTTTGGAAGTCAGAGGTCCAAAAGGCAGACTGGCTGGGCTAAAGTCAGAGTATAGGCAGGTTTGGTTCCTTCTGGAGGCTTCAAGGGGAGCATCCCTTCCCTCTGTCAGTTTCTAGAGGCCACCTGCATTCCCTGACTCATAGTCCTTCCTCCAACCTCTCCTGTTGTCACATCTCTTGCTGTTCACTTGGACTCTCCTGCCTCCCTCTTTCCCTTTTAAGGGACACCTGGAAATCTGCAATAAATGTCTCCTATTTAAGGATCCTTGGTTTAATCATGTCAATGAAGTCCCTTTTGTCATGCAAGGTAACACAACCACAGGTTGATTTGGATGTGTATGTTTTTGGAGGGAGGGTATGCATTATTCATTCGGGGGTTATAAATCATTGTTAGAAAATTATGACACTGATTTTTTTAATCCCGACAATTTGGTTAGTAAACTCCCATTTAAAAAAATATGTCAGTTTGGCTCCAGCCTGGGCAACAAGAGCAAAACTCCGTCTCAAAAAAACAGTCAGTTTATGCAAAATATATCAAAATGGATTATGATTTTTAAATTACCAACAATTTTGATTTTAAACTCATAGAAGGGTTTTGTCTGGAAGACTTTTTAAAAAATTATAAAACAGCACTCAAAGTACTATAAAACTATCGAAGTAGACTGGCACAGTGGCTCACGCCTGTAATCCCAGCACTTTGGGAGGCTGAGGCAGGTGGATCATGAGGTCAGGAGATTGAGACCATCCTGGACAACATGGTGAAACCTCGTCTCTACTAAAAATACAAGAATTAGCCTGGTGTGGTGGCATGCGCCGTAGTCTCAGCTACTCAGAGGCTGAGGCAGGAGGATCACTTGAACCCGGGAGGTGGAGGTTGCAGTGACCCAAGATCGTGCCACTGCACTCCAGCCTGGCAACAGGGCGAGACTCCATCTCAAAGAAAATAATAAGTTTAGAAAATAGTTTATCAAATTTTTAAGATGTGCAGATATGACAGTTTTTATTCTTAAACTCAGAAATCACATAATGATGGAAATATTTCCCGGTCTTTTCAAAATGCTCTTTCCATGGCATGAATTTATTTCAAAAGCAGTTACTTTTACACATCATTAAATGCCGGCTTTACTTTGAAGGAACAGATGGCTTATTTTAATTATTTTTAAAATAATTGTTAGCAAACTATAAATAGCTGCTATAATTGTAGAATATTGAGCAGATTTGAAACATTATGCCTTTTTGTAAGGAGAAATTTGTAATTCATTTCTTACAGCTTTGTGAAACCATTGTACAATGTCTACCTTTGAAAGGTCTTTAAAAAAAAATTTGCCACAATCCATCTGATAGCAGGCCCGTCTCACTGTGTTGCAGAATCCTGAAAGTGAAGGAATGAGTGAGGCCATGCCTGCTGGGCCCTTTGTCATGTCCCAGGCCTGCCTCAGGATTCCTCCATGCACATCACAATTGGAAATGTGGATGCCCTGACATGAAGTGAAGGAGCCACTCTTGTCAGTCCATATATTCACTATTAGTAAAGCATAACTTTTTTTTTTTCCCCCAAGACAGAGTGTTGCTCTGTCGCCCAGGCTGGAGTGCAGTAGCGCAGTCTCGGCTCACGGCAACCTCTGCCTCCTTGGTTTAAGTGATTCTCCTGCCTCAGCCTCCCGAGTAGCTGGGATTACAGGTGTGTGCCACCTTGTGTGGCTAATTTTTTGTATTTTTAGTAGAGATGGGTTTCACTATGTTGGTCAGGCTGGTCTTGAATTCCTGACCTCATGATCCACCCACCTTGGCCTCCCAAAGTGCTGGGATTACAGGCCTGAGCCACTGCGCCCAGCCTAAGTAAAGCATAACTTTTAAATGGAAATTAAAAACAATTTTAATAAGCGTTCTAAAGAATCATCCTGAGGTACCCACTTTTGTGCCCCTGGGGTGTGTACACCCCATGTAGGAGACCACTGTGCTGTACTGTAGCTGCCTGGCGTTTCCCTGTATTCTAGTTATCATGTCATCATTCAAGGTCTGTCCAGTTTTCTCTTTCATTTCTTCTGATTGAGGATGTCTTCCTGACAGATAGTTGTATACCTAGCTTTTTTTTTTTTTTTTTTTTGAGACAAGATCTGGCTCTGTCACCCAGGCTGGAGTGCAGTGGTATGACCACAGCTCACTTGCAGTGTCTGCCTCCTGGGCTTAAGCAGTCATTCCATCTCAGCCTCCCAAGTAACTGGGATACAGGCGCGTGCCACCACACCTGATTAATTTTTGTATATATGCATATGTTTTGGTAGAGTCAGAGTTTCGCCATGTTGTCCAGGCTGGTCTCAATTTCCTGGGTTCAAGCAACCTGCCAACTTGAACCTTCTAATTTGCTGGGATTCAGGTGTGAGCCACTATGCCTGGCCATATCTAACTTTGTAGCTTGTATGTTTAGCTTCTCCCCTCTATTGGGAGCTCTTAAAGGCAGAAGTAGTTTGCATTTTATTGTATGTCTCATTGCAGTACTCTCAGCACATAATAGTTACCACTAAATATTTGAATGAATAAGTGAATGAATTAACAGCAAATGCTCAATGAATGGTTCTTTTGTGTGGTGTGTTAGGCTTATGTCTCTATCTGCTGTCTGTACCTTCTAGTTTGGAGAAGTGGTTATTTAGTTTTCCAGGGCCTGCCTGAAGCCCAGTGAGGTTCAGTAACTTGCTTAATGTGAGGGAACTTGGAGCCTGGGTTTTGTTTTGTTTTTTTTTTTTTCTTGTGAAGAGTTATTTTTGTTTTGGATAAATGACATATCTTTTGTACAAGAAGTATAATAAGGTATAATGAAGGAGCCTTGTTCTCACCTGTCTTGCTACTCATTTTCTCCCCTCTTGTGCTTCCTACAGGTAACCTCTTTTATTTGTTTCTTGTGACTTTTCAGTGGTTCTTTATGCAGAAACAAAGTTCAAATGTATACTTATTTCTGCCCTTCCCTGTATACAAGGTTTCATAGTGTGTATGTTTTTTAACATACATTTTTTTTATTTAAAATACTTTATTTTTTAGAGGAGTTTTAGGTTCACAGCAAAATTGAGTGGAAAATACAGGATTCTCATCCATTCCCCTCCCATCCCCCCGCCTCCCACGGCTTCCTCCACTATCAGCATCCTGCACCAGAAGAGTACATTTGTGACAGTTAATGAACCTACGTTGACAAATGACCACTCTTAAGTCCATAGTTTGCATGAGTTCACTCTTAGTGGTGTTCTTTCTGTGGGTTTGGACAAATGTGTAATGGCCTATGTCCACCACTATAGTATCCTACTGAGTATTTTCACTGCCCTAAAATTCTCGGGGCTCTGCTTGTTCATCTTTCTCTCCCCACAACCCTTGGCAACCACTGAACTTTTTTTAATTTTAAATTTTATTTATTTATTTATTTTGAGACAGAGTCTTGCTCTGTTGCTAGGCTGGAATGCAGTGGCTTGATCTCGGCTCACTGCAACCTCTGCCTCCCGGGTTCAAGTGATTCCCCTGCCTCAGTCTCCTGAGTAGCTGAGACTACAGGTGCGTGCCACCACGCCCAGCTAATTTTTTGTATTTTAGTAGAGATGAGGTTTCACCGTGTTGGCCAGGATGGTCTCGATCTCCTGACCTTGTGATCCTCCCGCCTTGGCCTCCCAAAGTGCTGGATTACAGGTGTGAGCCACTGCATCTGGCCTGCAGCCACTAAACTTTTATTGTCTCCATGGTTTTGTCTTTTCCAGAATGTCAGTAGTTGGAGTCATATAGTATGTAGCCTTTTCAGATTGGCTTCTTTCCCTTAGTAATACGTATTTAAGGTTTCTTCATGTTTTTTTCATAGCTTGATAGCTCATTTTGTTTTAGCTCTGGATAGTATTCCATTGTCTGGATATATCACAGTTTATTTACCCACTCAGCTACTGAAGGACATCTTGGTTGCTTCCAGCTTTTGGCAATTATGGATAAAGCTGTAATAAGCATTCTTAGTGGATTTTGTATGTACATAATTTTTTGGCTCATTTGGGTAAATACCAAGGATCATGATTGCTAGATTCATCAAATGGTAAGAGTGTATTTAGTGTTGTAAGAAACTGCTGAACTGTCTTCCACAGTGGCTGTGCCAGTTTGCACACTCTTCCTTTGTACCTGCTCTAGCTTTTGGTATCTACATTGTGTGTGTGTGTGTGTGTGTGTGTGTGTGTGTGTGTGTTCATTGGATAGGCATGATACATATGTTTTTTAACTTATTACTTTGTCCTGGACATCTTTTCAAATTAGCACATAGAGAAATTTTACATTTACTTTGTGAACATCAGTATAGTGGAATGGATGTGCTGTGGTTAATCTCTCTTCTGATTATGGACACTTGGGTTGTTTCTAATATTTTCTTTTATAAACAATGCTACAGTGTTTCTTTTCTTTTTTTTTTTTTATTTGAGTTGGAGTCTCGCTCTGTCGCCCAGGCTGGAGTGCAGTGGCATGATCTCAGCTCACTGCAAGCTCCACCTCCCGAGTTCACGCCATTCTCCTGCCTCAGCTTCCCGAGTAGCTGGGACTACAGGCGCCCGCCACCATGCCCGGCTAATTTTTTATATTTTAGTAGAGATGGGGTTTCACTGTGTTAGCCAGGATGGTCTTGATCTCATGACATCGTGATCCGCCTGCCTTGGCCTCCCAAAGTGCTGGGATTACAGGCGTGAGCCACTGCGCCCGGCCCATAAGTCACTTTTCTATATGGTACTGGTATTTCTGTAGGATAAGTTTCTAGAAATAGGATTGTTTGGTGAAAGTTGAGTGTCTTTTCCTATGTTTAAGGTCATTTTGTAATCTGTGCGTTTCTGTCTTTGGGTCATTTTCCATTAGTTTTTTTGTTTTGTTTTGTTTTGTTTTGTTTTGTTTTGTTTTGTTTTGAGATAGAGTCTTGCTCTGTCTCCCAGTCTAGAGTGCAGTGGCATGATCTCAGCTCTCTGCAGCCTCCTCCTCCCAGGTTCAAGCAATTCTCCTGTCTCAGCCTCCCACGTAGCTGGGATTACAAGCGTGCACCACCATGCATGGCTGATTTTATATTTTAGTAGACATGGGATTTCACCATGTTGGTAAGGCTAGTCTCAAATGCCTGACATGAAGTGATCCCACCTGCCTTAACCCCACAAAGTGCTGGGATTACAGCCGTGAGCCACCGTGCCTGGCCTATTTTGTTAGGTTTTGAAGCTCTTGAAATGTTAGGAAGAAGTAGCTCTTGGTGATATGAGTTGCATATATTTTTTGTCAGTTTATCTTTTATTTTATAGAGCAATGAGTTTCAACCCCGTTCTGATTTCATAGTCTATGGCTCTTCATCACTATAATTATACTACCTGGAATAATACATGTTTTCATTCCTGAAGATTTATTTATATGTAACTATGATTTAATGCATCTAGCATTTTAAAACTATCTTCTAATAACAGTTTCTTCACTTGATAGACACGGCATCAGCGAGGAGATACGCATCCTCTAACCTTAGATGAAATTTTGGATGAAACACAACATTTAGATATTGGACTCAAGCAGAAACAATGGCTAATGACTGAGGTAAGAATTTAGTTGATTATCAAGAGAGATTTCCTGTAACTAGAATTTTTTTTTTTTTTTTTTTTAGGCAGAGTCTTGCCTAAAAAAAGAGTCTTGCTCAGGCTGGAGTGCAGTGGCGTGATCTCAGCTCACTACTGACTCGGCCTACCAAGTAGTTGGGACTGCAGGCATGCGCCACAATGCCAGGCTAATTTTTGTGTTTTTAGTAGAGATGGGGTTTCACCATGACCTCAAGTGATCGGCCCACCTTGGCTTCCCAGAGTGCTGGGGTTATAGGCGTGAGCCACCGCGCCTTGCCTAGAATGTTTTAATATGGTGAAATCTGATAATGCTTTTTACTTTTTCTTAAAAGAAATGTTGTAGGGTCTTTGTTTTTTGAATGTACACATTTGTAAGATTGATTTGTTGGTTTTCACTTAATTTTATGTATCTATTTCAAAATGTTAAAGGTAAGACTTCTGTGTAAAAGTTGTAAAGAAGTCATTGTACCAATTCCACTTATGTTTTTACAGATTAATTAATGCTTATTTTGTATTGCCAGATTTATAATTTGTATACTTGTAAATTGAATTGTTTTGTTTTAGAAAATTTAAATCATAAGGTACTGCAGGGATAAGAAGATATTTTGTTGCACAATTACTGCTATTATGGCTTGATGTGGAAAAAAGTCGTGAATGCTGTGTATGAACACATACCATTTGAAGAAACCCCAGCACAGTGACCGTGCTAATTTGGAAATAAGTAGCATTTAAAAATTCAGATGTTCACTGCTTTTGAATTTAAATATGAGGTGAAAACTGAGAAGACTACTTTCTAGGACCAGAGAGAGAGTCTAGAAACCAAATGTAAAATTCCTAACATATATAATTCGTTTATTTTTTTACCATGCAAAATATAGGTCTTGACTTTTATAATGTAGCATGACTATTAATTAGCATAATTGTAGCTCATTGTATTAGTGATATACAAACAATGGTAATCCACATTTAAATTTGCTGGTTTAGCTAACCTTGAGAGCTCATAGACTACCAACATACAGTTAACAATGACTCTGATCATTTTACTATTCTATTCTCCCTTTTTTCTTCTTCCTGTGTTTCTTCTCTCTCTCCTTTCAGGGTCAGGCTGGCAGCTGCAGAAGAAAATATATAGGGTTGCTCTTTTTGAAGAGCTTTCCTTCTGATACTAGCTGTACAACAGAACTGACTAGAAACATAATTATATTCAGTAATTCCTGCATTCCTACTCAGTTTCATTCTCAAGCTGACATAGGTAAAGTTCTTGTATGCACTAGTCTGGTTCTTTTCAGTTTGTTACACAGCTGCCAGTGCCAGTTGATAGCAGATGGGGAAGACCATTGACTAGTACGGGTAATGTCTCTCACTTTATAATGCCAATATGTGATAAACTATGCTTTGCAGGCGGAATGGGCACTACTCAGTTCACTAGGTGTTTTATTGATTCCTACCCATTTTGACTTCTAGAAGAATATAGATTCAGCTTTTTTCAAAGTAGTTGTGATAAAATAGTTTTTTTCTCTTCAAAGAATTTATGTAAATAAAACACAGGTTTTTTTTCTTTTCTTTTTTTTTTTTTCCTTTTTTTTTGGGACAGAGTCTCACTCTGTCGCCCAGGCCGGAGTGCCGTGGC
>NW_016803882.1:1438912-1454597 GCF_001698545.2 Rhinopithecus bieti | reverse complement strand
CGCCCGGCCATAAACACAGTTTCTTTTATAAAAAGTGAGCACCATGCTGATCTACTCTTCTGGAATCCTGGATGTCCAGGATTTTAGGCCTGCCAGTTTGTATTCATAAGGTACTTTTAATTTGCCACTGTATTGGCTAGTGTTGTATTTTAAAATAATTAGTAGAATTAAGAATGTATATATGGGCTGGGCGCAGTGGCTCATGCCTGTAATCCCAGAACTTTGGGAGGCCGAGGCAGGTGGATCACCTGAGGTCAGAAATTCAAGACCAGCCTGGCCAACATGTTGAAACCCTGTCTCTACTAAAAATACAAAAAGTAGCTGGGTGTGGTGGTATGCGCCTGTAGTCCCAGATGCTGAGAGGGAGGGAGGCAGGAGAGGGAGGCTAAGGCAAGAGAATCGCTTGAACCCAGAAGGTGGAGGTTGCAGTGAGCTGAGATCACGCCACTGCATTCCAGCCTGGGCAACAGAGCAAGACTCATTAAAAAAAAAAAAAAAGGAATGTATTTATGTTTCCATTTGTTAATATACTCCAATTGTATCACTGTTACAGGCTTTAGTCAACAATCCCAAAATTGAAGTAATAGATGGGAAGTATGCTTTCAAGCCCAAGTACAACGTGAGAGATAAGAAGGCCCTACTTAGGCTCTTAGATCAGCATGACCAGCGAGGATTAGGAGGGATTCTTTTAGAAGACATAGAAGAAGCACTGCCCAATTCCCAGAAAGCTGTCAAGGTAACCTCTCTCTTCTTTTTGTGTCTTAATGTAATTTGAATGAACAATGACTTCTTGGTTTTAAAAATATCAAACATTTTACAGTTGTTTTTAAAGCTTCCATTATATACACATGGGATTACAGTGAGCCACTTGAAGGTTTGAAATTTGTCTTGTGCCACCAAGCAGGAAAGGGAGCAGCCATCTCTGTGTAACTTTGACGGGTTCCTGTTGCTGTTGCTATATGATTGTTTGATTGTTCAGGATATTTCTGGAAAATTTTCCTCAAAGGCAGTATGGTTTCTCTTGTAAGCTGTGTTTGTAAATAAGAGTGTCTTCTATAATAGTAGTAGATGTTCCTTACCTGAGGAACTAGAGCCATTAAAACACGAAAGTATTGGTTAATAACCTGGCTATTTTGAAGTCCTAAAGGGGCTACCTATGAAAGTCCTACTGGTACAGATTACATTTCCAGTTTCAATTTGAAACTCACTGGGGAAAGCTGCTTGTTTTCATTTGTCACAATTGCTAAGGATTAATGTTAACTTATTAAGCAGGTTCATTCATTTTGCTACCTGTAGAAGAAAACTTGGCCTTTTCTCTGCTCTGCTTCTTGGTAATGGAATTATACATGTCACATCTTCTGGTATTGTACCACAAGTCCTTGAGACTCTATTTATTTCAGTTTTTTTCCTATTCTATTAATCCATTGTGAAGTTCACTCACTTTTCTTCTTCACTTCCAACTTAAGCCCAGTTGGTGAATTTTTTAGTTGTATTTTTCAGTTCTAGCCTTTTAAAATTTTTCTTCTAGTTTCTGTTTCTTTGCTGAATTTTCTTTTTTTTTCCATTCGTGACAGGTATCTTTTGTTACACCCTTGAGTATGATTTCTTATAGCTGTTTTAAAATTCTTATTCTAACAGCTGAGTCATCTTAGAGCTGGTCTGCACTGACTGTCTCTTTTATGGGTCATATTTTCCTGTTTCTTCATATATCTAATACATTTCTGTGGGTCTTAGACCTTGTGAATTATATTAATATGTGTAAAGACTCAGGATTCTGTTACATTCCTCCAAAGAGTGTTTTTATTTGTTTTGTTTTGTGGTTAAGTGGGCAATTACTCTAAACTTTGTCTACCCTACAGCAGGTAGCATATGATATGTCTCTTCTGTTCTTTTAGCCTTAGCCCTTTTGCTTGGAATCTTTTTCCATTCATGCATAGCCCAGGGTAGCTAGACTAACTTTTTCCAAGGTTTCCTTTTTCACTTTCCAGTTGCTGTGGTTGCCCCACACTCTTGTTTCCTGGTTCTTCAATGCAGAAACACTGAGGATTAGCTAAAACACTGAGTTTTAGCTTCATAGGGCACTGACTGTGGCCTGCCCTCTGTGCTCTTTCTAAGTATAGACCCCCCTCCTCCCCTTTTTGCCTGTTTTCTTTTGGTTGCTTTTTAGTTCCTTTAGGTAGTTGGATTTTTTTTTTTGTACACGGAATTTCACTCTTGTTGCCCAGGCTGGAGTGCAATGGCACGATCTCAGCTCACCACAACCTCCGTCTCCTGGGTTCTAGTGATTCTCCTGCATCAGCCTCCCGAATAGCTGGGATTACAGGCATGCATCACCACACCCAGCT
The DNA here is from genome assembly GCF_001698545.2 of Rhinopithecus bieti. Lineage (NCBI taxonomy): Eukaryota > Metazoa > Chordata > Mammalia > Primates > Cercopithecidae > Rhinopithecus > Rhinopithecus bieti. Next base: position 1,452,252 of record NW_016803882.1, on the reverse strand, counting down.
AATTTTGTTGTCAGGCTGGTCTCCAACTCCCAACCTCAGGTGATCTGCCCGCCTGAGCCTCCCAAAGTTACAGGTGTGAGCTACCACGCCCGGCCTAGGTAGTTGATTTTTAAAATGTCTTGTCCAGAGTTGATAGTGTTTTCTGTGGGAGGGTGGGTCCTTTAGGAGCTACTTGGTCATTATCAGAAGCACAGCCCTCCTAAGATTTTTAACTTAAAAGTGTCTCAACTTAACCTGCACAAATGTTGTCAATAAAGACATGTCACCAAAGTTGATACTTTGTATGCTTTATAGTGTGTTGAATTCAGTGGGGCTACTGAATCCTAGACTAACAGTTGAGTGGTAGGTGTGTTTTCTGCATGGCTGTTTTCTCCCATTTTGATAGGGGCTTTCCTGTTACTATATGTGGTAGGCTTTTCATTACATTTTAAACTACAACAGTGCCATAATCTCATAATGGCTTAGTCCATCTTAAATAATTTTGTGATGTAAATTTAGTTTGACACCTGTCTTTACTGGCTCTGTTCCCTTATTTAGAATTAGAGTAGAAGGGGTTATGAAAAGCACACAGTCTGTTTTCATTTTCAGGCAATTTGGAAATGTTTTCATTTTCCAAATTGTTTGAAACCCAAAATTTTTATTCTTCTTTAAAAAATGTGAAGATATGTTGTAGCCTAAAAAATTCCTCAAGTAGTTCTTCGGCATATCTACATTAAATCTCATCTGTGTTGCTTCCTCTTTAGTTCTTGGTGGAGATACAAATATTATTGTAATTTTGTTGATCATACAATGCTTTGAAGAAGTGTACAATACAGCGCTAGCAGGGAATAAAAAGGACTGTGCAAAAGCAAGAAAACAAGAGAATGGAGAAAGCCAGTGACTGTTTCAGATTGCTTGTCCCTCATTAATTGTTATGTGGGGGTTTTCTAACAAAGTAACTGCCAGTATAGTCCTGCTAGGCCAGTCTGCATTTGCGATGTAATACATTAATTATAAGGTGATGTATTGAATTAGCTACTTTTTAGGGTTCCGTTTTTTTTTTTGGAGACAGAGTCTTGCTCTGTCGCTCAGCCTGGAGTGCGGTGGTGCGATCTTGGCTCACTGCAAGCTCCGCCTCCTGGGTTCACGCCATTCTCCTGCCTCAGCCTCCCAAGTAGCTGGGACTACAGGCACCTGCCACCACTCCTGGCTTATTTTTTTGTATTATCAGTAGAGATGTGGTTTCACCATGTTAGCCAGGATGGTCTCGATCTCCTGATCTCGTGATCCACCCACCTTGGCCTCCCAAAGTGCTGGGATTACAGGCGTGAGCCACTGTGCCCTGCCTTAGGGTTCCTTTTTAAAATTGAAGTTTAGTTGTAAAAATATGCAACAAGAATTTTTTTTTTTTTGAGATGGAGTTTCACTCTTGTTGCCCAGGCTGGAGTGCAATGGCACTATCTCGGCTCGCTGCAACCTCTGCCTCCCAGGTTCAAGCGATTCTCCTGCCTCAGCCTCCTGAGTAGCTGGGATTACAGGCATGCACTACCACTCCCGGCTAATTTTGTGTTTTTAGTAGAGATGGGGTTTCTCCATGTTGGTCAGGCTGGTCTTGAACTCACGACCCCATGGGATCTGCCTGCCTCGGCCTCCCAAAGTGCTGGGATTACAGATGTGAGCCATTGCGCCTGGCCACAGCCTGCAATTTAACATCTCAACCATTTTTGAGTGTTCAGTTCAGTAGTGTTAAGTATATTCACATTGTAGTGCAAAAGATCTCCAGAACTTTTACCCTTTGCAAAACTGAAACTATATATATTAAACAATGACTGCCCTTTTACCCTTCTCCACAGTCTCTGGTACCCACTATTCTACTTGAGTTTGACTACTTTAGATACCTTATATAAGTGGACTCTTCCAGTATTTGTCATTTTGTAACTGGCTTATTTCACTTAGCATAATATTCTCAAGGTTCATCCATGTTGTACTTGCGACAGGATTTTCTTCCTTTTTAAAGTTGAATAGTATTCCATTGTATTTATATAATACATTCTCTATGCATTCCTTGATGGACATTTGGGTTGCTTTCACCTCCTGATTATTGTGAATAGTGCTGTTGTGAACATGAGTGTGCAAATAACTCTGGGACTGTATTTTATTGTGTTTGGAGATACAGAAGCAGTAGTCCTGGATCATAAGGTTGTTTTATATTTTGAGGAACTGCCATACTGTTTTCCATAGTGGTGGTTGTTATGCGCGTCCATGTGAAGAGACCACCAAACAGGCTTTGTGTGAGCAATAAAGTTTTTTAATTACCTGGGTGCAGGCGGGCTGAGTCCGAAAAGGGAGTCAGCAAAGGGAGATGAGGGTGGGGCCATTTTATAGGATTTGGGTAGGTAAAGGAAAATTATAGTCAAAGGGGGGTTGTTCTCTGGCGGGCAGGAGTGGGGTCATAAGGTGCTCAGTGGGGAGCTTTTGAGCCAGGATGAGCCAGGAAAAGGACTTTCACAAGGTAATGTCATCACTTAAGGCAAGGACCGGCCATTTTCACTTCTTTTGTGGTGAAATGTCATCATTCAAGGTGGGGCAGGGCATTTTCATCTCTTGTGATTCTTCAGTTACTTCAGGCCATCTGAGCGTATACGTGCAAGTCACAGGGGATGCGATGGCTTGGCTTGGGCTCAGAGGCCTGATATTGCTGCCTTCTTATATTAATAAGAAAAATAAAACAAAATAGTGTTGAAGTGTTGGGGCAGCAAAAATTTTTGGGGGGTGGTATGGAGAAGAGAATGGGCAATGTTTCTCAGGGCTGCTTCAAGTGGAATTAGGGGTGGCGTAGGAACCTAGAGTGGGAGAGATTAAGCTGAAGGGAGATCTTGTAAGGGGTGATATTGTGGGGTTTTTAGAAGAAACATTTGTCGTATAGAATGATTGGTGATGGCCTGGATATGGTTTTGGATGAATTGAGAAACTAAATGGAAGATACAAGGTCCGAATAAAACAAGGAGAAAAATGGGTATTAAAGGACTAAGAATTGGGAGGACCCAGGACATCCAATTAGAGAGAGCCCAAGGAGGTTCAGCATAATTACTTGCTTGGTTGGCAAGTTTTTGGGCACTCTCCTTGAGTTTTTTTATGTTGTCGTATACCAAGCCAGATTGATTTAGATAAAAACAACACTCTTCATTTAAGAATATACAGAGTCCTCTTTTTTCAGCAGTGAGTAAGTCAAGGCCTCGGTGGTTTTGGAGGACAACTGCAGCTAAAGAGTCAACTTGGGCTTGGAGGACTGATAAAGTTTGTGATATGTCTGTGATGCTAGCAGAGAAGTCATTAGACAGGCTACGGAAGGTTGTGACAGAGGTTGAAATGCCTGCTATTCCAGTACTGAGAGTAATAGTGGAGGCAGAAAGTCCTAAACTGACCAGCAGGGAAATTAGTGGAATAACTTTTTTGTTGTGTCGGTGTCATGAGGGGAACAGGGAGCTCTTCGGTCCTATTTGCAAATTGAATTTTGGGAGTAAGGAAAACTAGAGTGCATGTGCCTGTCTAATTAGCAGGTAGACCCATGTAGGTAGAGGATCTACAGAAGAAGAGACCTTGTGCGAGGTAAAACTGGAGATGCAAAGTAAAAAGGTGAGAAGGAGTGCTGAAAGGAGTGTCTTGTACCTGGACTCCTAGGGATCCAGCTAGGGCAGCAGCCATCAGAGGTTGTAATGAGGACTGATGGGGTAACTGCGTAGAGGGGGAGGTTTGATTTTCATGGTGTATGAGAAAACGTTGGGTATCTATGAGCAACCTTCCACTATTATTTTTGGGGCTGGGTATAAGTAAACAAGAAGAGGGCCTCTAACAGTATTAAAGCAGTGGCAGCTGCTGTGCGCAGACATGAGGGCTAGGCTAAAACAGTAAGGTCAAGTTGTTTGGACAGAAAGACTACAGGACGCGGTCCTGGCTCTTGTGTAAGAATTCTGTCCACACTAACCATGCCTAGGAAGGAAAGGAGTTGTTTTGTAGAAGGGATTGGGGTTTGGGAGATTAGCCGGACACGATCAGCAGGGAGAGTAAGTGTGTATTTATGAGAATTATGCCGAGATAGGTTAACAGATGAGAAAGAAATTTGGGCTTGACTGAAGTCATGGGGGCTGCCCATGAAGCCTTGCGGCAGTACAGCCCAGGTAATTTGCTGAGCCTGATGGGTGTCAGGGTCAGTCTAAGTGAAAGCGAAGAGAGGCTGGGATGAAGGGTGTAAAGGAATAGTAAAGAGAGTATATTTGAGATCTAGAACAGAATAATGGGTTGTGGAGGGAGGTATTGAGGATAGGAGGGTATATGGCTTTGGCACCACGGGGTGGATAGGCAAAGCAATATGGTTGATAAGGCGCAGATCCTGAACTAACTTGCAAGCCTTGTCTGGTTTTAGGACAGGCAAAATGGGGCAATTGTAAGGGGAGTTTACAGGCTTTAAAAGGCCATGCTGTAGCAGGGGAGTGATAACAGGCTTTAATCCTTTTAAAGTATGCTTTGGGATGGGATATTGGTGTTGAGCTGGGTAAGGGTGATTAGGTTTTAATGAGATGGTAAGGGGTGCATGATCAGTCAAGGAGGGAGTAGAGGTGTCCTATACTTTGTGGGTTAAGGTGGGGGGTTACGAGGGGAGGATGTGAAGGAGGCTTTGAACCGGGGGGAAAAGGCGGCAGTGAGGTGTGGCTGTAGCCTAGGAATAGTCAGGGAAGCAGATAATTTAGTTAAAATGTCTTGGCCTAGTAAGGGAACTGGGCAGGTGGGGATAACTAAAAAGGAATGCATAAAAGAATGTTGTCCAAGTTGGCACCAGAGTTGGGGAATTTTAAGAGGTTTAGAAGCCTGGCTGTCAATACCCACAACACGTATGGAGGCAAGGGAAACAGGCCCTTGAAAAGAAGGTAATGTGGAGTGGGTAGCCTCCGTATTAAGAAGGGGACGGACTTACCCTCCACCGTTAAGAGTTACCTAAAGCATCTGGGATGGTCCAGGAGGCTTCCGAGGCAATGGGGCAGCTTCAGTCTTCAGCCGCTAAGCCGAGAAGGTCTGGACAGGAGTCAGCCTTGGGCCAGAGCTCCAGGGGCTCTGGGAGTGACTGCCAGGCGAGTTGGACAGTCCGATTTCCAGTGGGGCATGGCTTAGGGCACAAATGGGGCATGGCTTAGGAGGAATCCCGAGCTGCGGGCATTCCTTGGCCCAGTGGCCAGATTTCCGGTACTTGTAGCAAGCTCCTGGGTGAGGATGTTCTGGAGGATCTTCTGGCAGCTGTGGTTTAGGTGTTTGGAGTTCTGTGCTGGAGATGTGGCTGGGGTTTGTCTCACAGTGGAGGCAAGGAATTGCATCTCAGAAATAAGTTGCTACTTGGCTGCCTTTACTCTATTATTGTACACCTTGAAGGTGACGTTCTTTAAGTCCTGTTGTGGGGTTTGAGGGCCAGAATTTAATTTTTGGAGCTTTATTGAATGTCGGGAGCAGATTGTGTAATAAAATAAAATGCATATTAAGAATAAGACAGCCTTCTGACCTTTCAGGGTCTAGGGCTGAAAAGCGTCTCAGGGTTGCTGCTAAACGGGCCATGAACTGGGCTGGGTTTTTCATATTTGATGAAAAAGAGCCTAAACACTAACTGATTTGGGAGTGGTTGGATAAAGAAAAAGGAGCATTAACTTTGACCACGCCTTTAGCTCTGGCCACTTTTTTAAGAGGAAATTTCTGGGCAGATGGGGGAGGGCTAGTCGAGGAACGAAACTGTAAGCCAGACCTGGTGTGAGGAGGGGAGGTGATAAAAGGATTATAGGGTGGGGGAGCGGAGGCTGAGGAAAAATTGGGACCTAGCTCGGCCTGGCGAGGAGGGGAGAGGTCAGATGGGTCTATAGAAAAGGAAGATTAGAAAGACTCAGCGACGCTTGGGATTGGGACTGAGGGGACAGGCAGGAGGGAAAGAAGGAAGATTTGGGATGAGTTGGATTGGGAACAGAGACTAGGGAGGGACCGATGTGTAAAAGAATGCCTGGATGTCAGGCACCTCAGACCGTTTGCCTATTTTACAAGAATTATTTAGATCTTGTAGGATGGAAAAATCAAAAGTGCCATTTTCTGGCTATTTGGAACTACTGTCGAGTTTGTATTGGGGTCAAGCGGCATTGTAGAAGAAAATAAGGCATTTAGGTTTTAGGTCAGGTGTGAGTTGAAGAGGTTTTAAGTCCTTGAGAACACAGGCTAAGGGAGAAGAAGGAGGAATGGAGGGTGGAAGGTTGCCCATAGTGAAGGAGGCAAGCCCAGAGAAAAGAGAGTAGAGACACAGAGAGAAGGAGTTCAGGGGTTCTTGCCCTCCAGAAAAGTGGGAAAGGGGTCGGGACACGGAAATAAGGGATTGGGGTGGAAAAATAAGAGGTCGGGGCACAAAAATAAGAGGTTGGGGCACAAAAATAAGAGGTCAGGGTTCTTGCCTCTCCCCCAGAAAAGCAGAGAAGGGGTAGAAACAGGGAGAGAAGGGGTGGGGTGCTTGCCCCTCCCCCAGAAAAGCGGGACTTGCCGCTTAGGGTGAAGGACCGAGGCAGGTGTCCCTGCAGCGTGGTCAGACACCTCTCAAACGTGGGTGAGTAATCAGAGAGGCATCCCTGCAATGATTAAACACCAAGGGAAGGCTGCCTTCCCCAGTCCGTGACTGGCGCCGGCATTTTGGGTCCACAGATAAAATGTGTCTGCTTTGTCTCTACCAGAAAATGAAAGGAATTGAAATTAAGAGAAGGGAGAGATTGAAGGGTGGCACAAAGATTGAAAGGAGAAAGAGGTCGAGCGATAGTGAGAGAGGTTGGAGAAGAGAGTAAAAAGAGGCCGCTTACCCAATTCAGTATTGGTGAGATGTTCGCGAGATGTTCCTTGGGCTGGTGGGTCTGAGGACCCGAGGTTGTAGGTGGATCTTTCTCACGGAGCAAAGAGCAGGAGGACAGGGGATTGATCTCCCAAGGGAGGTCCCCCGATCCAAGTCACGGCACCAAAATGTCACGTGCGTCGTGTGAAGTGACCACCAAACAGGCTTTGTATGAGCAATAAAGCTTTTTAATCACCTGGGTGCAGGCAGGCTGAGTCCGAAAAGAGAGTCAGCAAAGGGAGATGAAGGTGGGGCCGTTTTATAGGATTTGGGTAGGTAAAGGAAAATTATAGTCAAAGGGGAGTTGTTCTCTGGCGGGCAGGAGTGGGGTCATAAGGTGCTCAGTGGGGAGCTTTTGAGCCAGGATGAGCCAGGAAAAGGACTTTCACAAGGTAATGTCATCACTTAAGGCAAGGACCGGCCATTTTCACTTCTTTTGTGGTGAAATGTCATCATTCAAGGTGGGGCAGGGCATTTTCATCTCTTTTGTGATTCTTTAGTTACTTCAGGCCATCTGGGCGTATACGTGCAAGTCACAGGGGATGCGATGGCTTGGCTTGGGCTTGGGTTCAGAGGCCTGACAGTTGTACCATTTTACAACCCCACCAGCATTACGTAAAGCTTCCAATATCTCCACATTCTTGCCAACACTTCTTATTTTCTTTTTTTGTTTTTGATACTAGCGATCTCAATAGGTATGAAGTGATAGGTTATTGTAGTTTTGATTTGCATTTCTCTAGTGATTTGTGATGTGAGCACCTTCATGGCTTGTTGACTATTGTATATCATCTTTGGAGAACTATATATTCAGGTCCTTTGCTCATTTTTGAATTGGGTTGTTTTTTGTTGTTGAATTGTGGGAGTTTTTAAAAATATATTCTGGATATTAATTCCTTACTGATTTGTTTTCTAAGACCACCAGAGCAGGCACAAAAGAACCAGCGAGTAGGCAAGGCTAGGAGCAAAACTGCAAATTTATTTTGGTCACCTAGCTTCAGGGAAGAAGGTGGGTAGGGAGAGGTCTGTCGGCCTCTGGCAAAGGAGGCCAAGAGAGTCGCCCGGTGGAGTTCTCCGGCGGAGTTCCTAATGCAGTCCCGACAGGAGTGGGGGCTGGGAAGTCCGCGCCACGTGTCGGAGTGGCTTTTCTAGGAGTGGGAGGGCAATCGGCGGGGCACGGGCGTGTCGGGGGGGTGTTCCGTAGGTGCGACCAGGTAAATCTTAGTCTCTTCGGATAGACGTCACCTGGCGCATGCCCGGTTGGTCTGCACCTTCCTGGGCGCTGGCTGCATTTTCGCGCCCACGGGGGAATAGTTGGTGATGAAGAACCCGGAAGTGTGCCATCTTGCCTCCGTTCGTCCAAACACTTACCAGATACCTGATTTGCAAATATTTTCTCCCATTCTGTAAGTTGCCTTTTTACTCTGTTGATTGTGCACTTTAATTTGCCAAAGTTTTTGAGTTTGCTGCACTCCTGTTTGTCTGTTTTGATTTTGTTGCCTGTGCCTTTAGTGTCATGTTTAAATCGTTGCCAAATCTAATGTCATGAAGCTCTTCTCCTCTGTTTTCTTCTAGTAGTTTTGGGTCTTATATTTAGGTCTTTATTTAGAGTTAATTTTTGTATATGGTATAAGAGTCCAACTTTATTCCTTTTCATGTGGATATCCAGTTTTCACAGTGTCTTGATGAAGAGAACTGTTCTTTGCCCATTGAATAGTGTTAGTCTTGGTACTCATGTGGAAGATCATTTGACCATATATGTGAAAATTTATTTCTGGACCCTCTATTCTCCCTGTATGTGTTTCTTCATGCCAGCACTACAATTTTTTTTTTTTTTTTTGAGACAGAGTCACACTCTGTCACCCAGGCTGGAGCGCAGCGATGCAATCTTGGGTTACTGCAACCTCTGCCTCCCAGGTTCAAGCAGTACTCCTGCCTCAGCCTCCTGAGTAGCTGGGATTATAGACACACCACCACACCCAGCTAATTTTTGTATTTTTAGTGGAGATGTGGTTTCACCATGTTGGTCAGGCTGGTTTCGAACTCTTGACCTCAAGTGATCTGCCCACCCTCAGCCTCCCAAAGTGGTGGGATTACAGGTGTGAGCCACTGCGCCTGGCCAGATTAATGTAGCTTTGTAATATATTTTGAAATCAGTAAGAGTGAGATCAACAATTTTGTTCTTTTTCAAGATTGTTTTGGCTATGTATTAGTCTATTCTTGCAATGCTATAAAGGAATGCTTGAGACTGGATAATTTGTAAAGAAAAGAGATTCAATTGGTTCACAGTTCTGTAGGCTCTCCAGGAAGCATGATGCTGGTGTCTACTCAGCTTATGGGGAGGTCTCAGGAAACTTATAATCATGGCAGAAGGTGAAGGGGAAGCAGGCTCATCTTACATGGCTGGAGCAGGAGCAAGAGAGAGAGGGGAAGGTGCCACACACTTTTACATGACCAGATCTCATGAGAACTTACTATCAGGAGAACAGCACCAAGAGGGAAATCCACCTTCATACCAGTCACCTCCCACCAGGCCCCACCTCCAACATTGGGGATTACAGTTTGACATGAGATTTGATGGGGACACAGATCTAAACCATTTCAGGCTTTTTGAGGTCCCTTGAGATTCAATATGAATTTTTGGATGGATTTTTCCATTTCTGCAAAAAATGCCATTGGGATTTTGATAGGGATTACATTGAATATGTAGGTAACTTTGGGTAGTATTACCGTCGTAACTGTATTAAGGTTTTTAATACATGAGCACAGAATTCTTTTCATTTGTTCATGTCTTTAATTTTTTTAGCAATGCCTTCAGGTTCTTTCATTTATTTTACATATGTACAATTTGACTATCCTTCTTCTGAAATGCTTGGGACCAGAACTGTTTTGGATTTTGAATTTTTTCAGATTTTGGGATATTTTCATTATACCAGTTAAACATTCCAAAGCTGAAAATCTGAAATCCAAAATGCTCCAGTGAGTGTTTCTTTTTTCTTTTCTTCCTTTTTTTTTTTTTTTTGAGGTGGAGTCTCTCTTTTGCCCTGGCTGGTGTGCAGTGGCGTGATCTCAGCTCACTGCAACCTCTATCTCCTGGGTTTAAGAGAGTCTTCTGTCTCAGCCTCCCAAGTAGCTGGGATTCCAGGCACCTGCCACCACGTCCAGCTAATTTTTCTATTTTTAGTAGAGATGGGGTTTCACCATGTTGGCCAGGCTGGTCTCAAAACTCCTGACTTTGGCCAGGCACGGTGGCTCATGCCTGTAATCCTAGCACTTTGGGAGGCCAAGGCAGGCGGATCACGAGGTCAGGAGATCAAGACCATCCTGGCTAACATGTTTGAAACCTAGTCTCTACTAAAAAGTACAAAAAATTAGCTGGGGTGGTGGCAGGTGCCTATAGTCCCAGCTACTTAGGAGGCTNGCAGGCGGATCACGAGGTCAGGAGATCAAGACCATCCTGGCTAACATGTTTGAAACCTAGTCTCTACTTAAAAGTACAAAAAATTAGCTGGGGGTGGTGGCAGGTGCCTATAGTCCCAGCTACTTAGGAGGCTGAGACAGGAGAATAGCATGAACCCGGGAGGCGGAGCTTGCAGTGAGCCGAGAGCCACTGCACTCCAGCCTGGGTGACAGAGCGAGACTCCGTCTCAAAAAAAAAAAAAAAAAATTCTGACCTCAAGTGATCCTCCTGCCTCGGCCTCCCAAAGTGCTGGGATTATAGGTGTGAGCCACTGCACCCGGTCCCCAATAAGTATTTCTTTGGCATGTCATGTCAGCACTAAAAAAGTTTTGGATTTTGGATTTGAGATTTTGGAATTTGGGTTGCTCATCCTGTAGTTATCACCTTCTACCACCTGGGTCTAGTGGACTATTATTTTTAAACTGCTTTAAGTCATTTTATGAACAATTTGTATAAGTAAGAATAATGGGATGGTGAAAACAGCTTTATTAGAGATTTTAGTAAGAATTTAACAGCAAACTTCTGTATCAAGTAATTTTTGGAAAACACATCAAAAAGAAGAATACTGTCACATATCCTTTTAACAAAGTGAGATGATAAAAATTCTTGTCACAAAATACTGTGTGATGATCTTCCTGTTGAATAATGGGATGGGAATATCATTTCCGTTTTGTATTGAGAAGCATTTTTGTTCACTTGTTGATTCTTAAGCTTGAGATTATTCACTTGAGTTATTGTCATCAAAAGACTCCATAGCTTGAGACTTTATTCCTGTGATGAATTTTTGCCAGATAGTCCAGAGTGCTGCTATTTGGCTTTTTGCGTTTATATTTTGATTCATCTAATAATTGTGAAATGTCTTTGGTCAGTTTCCTTGTCTTTGCTCTCAAGGGTAGGTAGAAAATACAAAGTTTTTTTGTCAAGTGTACTCAGTGAAAGTTAAGAGACAAGAAGAAGACTCTTCCAATCTTTTATATCTTCTTGAAAAGTTGTAATGTAATCCTTTGGGCGATGCAGCAAGAAAACTGAAGGATGCCCATGTCTTTCCCTCTTGCATCACATTCTTAGGTAATTTAATCATTCTTCTATTTTCTTATTATTTTAGCATTTTAAAAGCACAATTGGAAATAATTGATGGGTAATGATGAGTAAGTAGCAACATACCGCAAGATAGAGGAAAAGTAAGAACACCAAGATTCTATTATGTGTCTTAGGTTAGTGGAAGAATCCCATGGACCCAAATAGTAATTGCAACAAAGATTGAATTTTCTGTTTTAAGCGAAACACATTTTATTTTTGTTCTTTGGAAGACCTCTAAGAATACAAGTCTGGAAATATCAATTTTTTAAAAATTGAACTGCTCAAGAAAGAAACTCAAAAACTAAAATTGGGGCTGGGTGCAGTGGCTCACACCTGTATTCCCTGCACTTTTGGAGGCTGAGGTAGGAAGATCGTTTGAACCCAGGAGTTCAAGACCAGCCCTGGCAACATAGTGAGACCCTTTCTCTACAAAAAATTAAAAACATTAGCCAGACTTGTTGGCAACGCACCAGTGGTCCCAGTTACTCCGGAGGCTGAGGTGGCAGGATTGCTTGAGCCTGAGGGGGTTGAGGCTGCCGTGAGCTGTGGTTGTGCCGCTGCGCTCCAGTGTGGGTTGAGTCTCTTAAACTTTTGGTCTCGTTTCAAAACTAAAACTAAAGTTGGATCCAGTGGACCCTATGGTGGTACACTGAGTGTGTTAAGGAAATAAAAGTCCATTATTGTTTAAATTTTTTTTTTTTTAGTGAGTTAATTTGGAGTTAACTGAAAAATCTTTATTTTATCTTTCTTTAAGGCTTTGGGGGACCAGATACTATTTGTAAGTCGTCCCGATAAGAAGAAAATACTTTTCTTCAATGATAAGAGCTGTCAGTTTTCTGTGGATGAAGGTGAGCTTTTCAGTATTATACTTTAGTTTGCAAATATATTACAATTTTAGGGTGATTAAATTTATGTTTATAATATAATTATAATTTAAATCTTATAATATTGCTTTTTTAGCGTTATCATGTCTTAGAACACAGCCAGTAGCCCCTGTGTCTAACATATTTTTTCTTAGAATGCAATTTGAAATACACGATTTGAAAGATTTTAGGTTAATTATACTTACAATTGCAGTTCAGGATTTCTTATGTTTATAGCTCAGCTGTACGAAATGGGTTTCTTTCTTTATCTTTAGACTTTTACAAATATAAGTTCATATCCTGATACAAAAGCTTGATACAGGATGGGAAAAAGAATAAACTTTTATTGGTGAATAGTATTCTCTTACCTTATGAATCTTTCAGTTATCAAATTGAATAAGGAAGGAGATGATGTTTTTCTTTCTGGAAATTGTGGAGTTGGACGCTAAGCTGTATATTGAATCTCTTACTAAGTATATGATACGTATGTTTGGACTTTAGTTTTAATTTTTTGTCAATTTGTCAGTTAAACAAGGGTTTAGTGATGAAAATTTATTATTGAAGTGCTAATTGCCATTTTAGCAAATGTGGTATTTTACTGTAAATTTGTATTACTTTTGAAGTTATATAAAATGGCAGGAAAATAATTGAACATCAATTTAATTGATTTTGTGATTTGTGCAGTGACCTTAAATTTTCCTTTTGTTGTCTGGCTATAGATATCCAGGCTTGTGGTTCTGGTAGATAGGGCATTAGTTTCCCTGAACTTGTTTTAGGAAATTGTATTTTTGTGAAAATCCCAATTGAGTACCTTACATGTAATTGGTTCACAATAAATGTTAAATAAAATGTGCAGAATATTCCAGTTCTTTGATGTTGCTGTTTCTAATAAGCTCTTTTATATAACAAAGCAAGTGTTTAGTGAACTTATGCTATCCATTGTAGTGATAGGTGCCTGTTGAACAAAGACTTCAGTACTGCCTGGCAATTTTTATATTGCTTTTAGTCTTCGTTACTTGCAATGTTGCCTTTAGGCTAATTTTTTTTTTTTTTTTTTTTTTTT
>NW_016803882.1:1218524-1438397 GCF_001698545.2 Rhinopithecus bieti | reverse complement strand
CCTCGGCCTCCCAAAGTGCTGGGATTACAGGCTTGAGCCACCGCGCCCGGCCTTTAGGCTAATTTTTATATTTCTTGCTTTTAAAAACATTTAAGGCTGGGCATGGTGGCTCATGCCTGTAATTCTAGCACTTTCAGAGGCCAAGGCGGGAGGACTGCTTGAGGCCAGGAGTTCAAGACCAGCCTGGGCAAAAAAAGGGAGACCCTATCTCTATAAAAAACTTAAAAATTAGCCAGGCTTGGTGGCATATGCCTGTGGTCTCAGCTACTCGCAAGGCTGAGACAAGAGTATAGCTTGAACTCAGGAGTTAGAGGTTACGGTGAGCTGATTGTGCCATTGCACTCCAGCCTGGGTGACAGAGTGAGACTCTGCCTTTAAAAAGAAAGTTAAAACCATTTAAGATATTTCTGAGGTAAAAAAAAAAAAAATCTAAGAAATAACCAATTCCTTTATTCTTAGGCATAATTAACTCATTTTGAAAAATATTTGCAGTACTTAAAAAAACCTATCACAAGTATTATAAGTTCAAATAGAGAGTAAGATCCTGTACTAAAAAGCAGATGTGCCTTTCCCTTCTCTAGCTGCAGTCCCTTTCTTTTGTGGCAACTACTTAACTAGTTTTATTTTGGGTTCTTCAGTTTTTTTGCATTTGCTAATAATATGCTTATGCTATTGTTTCTTGATTTTTTTTCAACTTTAAACATTGTGTGACTTATTGTCATTTCTCTGTCTTATAGCTATCTCTCTTCTCCCAATATAGTTGTATCACTAGTTAAGTTTTAGTTTCTCCGTCATTTACTTTGATGCCTTCAACAAACATATTTAAATGTTCTCAGTGGGAATTTTAGTGTTAAGTCTGCTCTGCAGATGGCAGCATAGCATAGCATGTCTGTTGTGTAAGCAGATGTTTAACTTGAGGTGGGTGGTTGATAGGAAAGAGATTACAGTAGCTCTGTAAGAGTGTACATGAAGCTCTAGAATTTCTTAGTAGTATTTCTTCGGGGTTATTTTAGGACTACATTGTGTGTTCAGCAGTGGGAGGCCCAGGTGTTCTTGTAATCTGAACGCTGAGCTGTCACTTTCTGTCCCTTGTGTGCTCTTTCTGTGGATACCGTTGTTTTAACTTTGCTTTTTCCTGTTTGTGTATCTTTTATCTATACTTCCTTAATATTACCCTGTTTTCATTTGTCATTTTATATGGCCTTTGTTGGCCTAAACTCTTTTCCATTTCCTTATTGCATAGCTCATAGGGGCAAAATGAGAATTTTCACTTTTCCCCCCTAGAAAACAATAACAATATAGAAATATGTAGAGTAAAATAGTAATATTAAACTCCAGCATATGTGATGCAGAAATTAAACATGCACCACAGATATGTGATGCGTGTCCTGTGATAACATATGCTTGGTAGTTAAATCTTACATAATCAGGAACGAGTTCTGTAAATAATTTGATGTTTGTTCTTTTAGTTTGCTTTCTCAGCATTACAGATATTCCATAATGATGTATGGCTGGTTAGTATTCCACTGTGTGTACCTGATTAATGGGTTTTAAAATCGTTAACAATGAATGCTGAAGCAAATATCTTCATATATCTTACACATTGGCTATGTATTTTTTTATTTTAATGAAGTAGCCATAGAAATCAGGAAGATAAAGCAGAAGTAAATTGAGAAAATATTTTTGCATCTTTTCAGATCTTTGTTGTTGCTAACTTATTTACTATATGGTGAAATGTACTGCTAAGTTTCTTAATATTTAACCATCCTTACACTCCTAGGATAACCTTTCTTTGGCTTTATGTATTTAGGACAGTTGTTTCAGTATGTTCACTTTGTGTGTGTGTGTGTGCTTTGTCAGATTTTGATTATGGTTATTATGCTGCGTTCATAAAAGAAAAGTAGTTTTCTTCCTCTCCTCCCCATTCCTTATGAGAATAGTAGTTTCCTTAAAAATGTGCTAGTTGCTTTCTTGGCAACATTCTTAATGTTTTATTTGCTTATGTCCTTAAGTTTTCTATCTTTTGAGTCAATTTTGATAATTTGTGTTTTCTTACAAAATCATTCATTTTAAAATTTCATATTTAATAGTGTGCAGTTTTTCAAAGTGTGGCCCTCGGACTTAATTTTCTCACTGTTATTTTCTCTCTTTATGGCGTGCTTTTGTATTTGTTCTTTCCTTATTCCTTTGTGAACTACTTATTTTATCTCTGTTGTTTGTTGTGTTTTCATTTTAACAGAAAATATAATCTATCATATCACCATCTACATACATACTTATTTTTTGACTACTTGATCTAAGCAGTGACGGAGGAAACATCAGAATCTCTCACAACTTTTATGTTTTTGTTTATTTTTCCTGTAGTTACTGCTTTTACATTTTCATGCAGAGTTTTAGTTTATAAATGTTCTTGACAGTCATAGTTTATTTAAGAATTGTGTTCAAAATCATTATAAAGTGTCCCCCTTGGTTGTATTTAATGTTCTTTTCCTTGATGTCTGGCTTTATCTCATCTGACTCTCATAACCTCTGGCTTTTTAAAAATTTGATATATTTTTGCCCATCTTTTACTTTCTATCTGTATTTTTTTGTTAAGTATTTCCTTTCTAGATGGCGTATGACTGGCCTTAACTTTTGAATCAGCTGTCATTTTACATTTACTGTCTTTATTATATGTTGTAATCTCCCCATCATTTACTTGGAAATGATATAATTTATTTTCATTCTCTTATTCTCTGTTGTCTTTTTATTCCCTTGTTGGCAATTTCTGGGATTTTTGTTACAGTTTATTAATGTTTATTCGTGAGCCTGTTTATTCGAGAAATATTTAATGATCTCCTGCTAAGTGCCCTAGTCATTTTGCTAAATATAGGGGTAAGATAGACCAGTCCGTCTTTTTAAAGATTCCATTCTGAAGGGGGACAATAATACAAAATTTGAAAATCCATTCGGAAAGGGGACAGTATACAAAATTTGAAAATATTGCAGATTGTATGAAATGCTAGGAAGAAAATAAATGAACTCTGTGGTAAGGTGAGGGTGGTGAAGTTCAGATACAACCTCTGAAAAAAGGTGAAGTGAGCCAAAACAGGAAAAATGAGGTGGAGCTAGCTTTGCCAGGGGTCAGAATAGTGTCCACATGTGGGGACTGTAAGGCGAGTATCCAGACAGAGGGAATAGAATAGCAAAGACAAAGACTGTAGGAAGGACTTTAGTTTTTTTCCTGCTGTGGTTTTTGTTTCACCCAGATTCAGTGACCACCTTTTTTTTTTTTTGAGACAGAGTTTCGCTCTTGTTGCCCAGGCTGGAGTGCAGTGGTGCAATCACGGCTCACAACAACCTCCGCCTCCCGGGTACAAGCAATTCTCCCGCCTCAGCCTCCCGAGTAGCTGGGATTACAGGCATGCCACCACACCAGGCTAATTTTGTATTTTTAGTAGAGACGGGGTTTCTCCATGTTGGTCAGGCTGGACTCAAACTCCCAACGTCAGGTAATCTGCTCTCCTTGGCCTCTCAAAGTCAGTGAACACTTCTTATAACAAATGATTTGTAACATCATCTTTGCTCTTGTGAAATTAAGTTCATAGATAATATAACCTACTGATACATATACTTTTTTAAAAAGTCAGTGTAATAACCCTAAGTGTAATGTAAAGAATAAATTAAATTTTTTTATGCTTTAAAGTATATTTTTTATGGTTTAAAAATTTATTTCAGCCAGGTGCCGTGTCCCATGACTGTAATCACAGCACTTTGTGGGGCCTGCCTTAGGCGATCACTTGAGATCAAGAGTTCGAGACCAGCCTGGTCAACATGGTAAAACCCCGTCTCTACTAAAAGTACAGACATTAGCCAGACATGCTGGCGTGTGTCTGTAATCCCAGCTACTCGGGAGGCTGAGACACAAGAATCACTTGAACCTGGGAGGTGGAGGTTGTAGTGAGCCTAGATTGTGCCGTCTAGCCTGGACAACAGAGCAAGGCTCTGTCTCAAAAAAAATTCAAAAATGTATAAATGCTCAGGCAGTTATCCTAGAATGTAAATGGAATAGAAGTGAAACAGCTGTATACCTTTCTATTGTAGAGTCACCATGAAGATGATAGCCACTGATGGGCTAATATAGTTATGATGTATTGGCAACTTAGATTTCATAACTGCTCTCTTCCTTAAGTGGTAAAGAATTCTTCATAAAGTGCTGAAAATACAAAGTACATTTCTTCTATGATTTATCAAGGTAAATAATGCTGTATTCTCTGTACATTGTGTATTCTTAGAAAAGCGTATTGAAAGACTGCCAAAAATACTTTGTATGTATATGTTAAACAGAATTGGGTTTGTAGGCTCAGCTTACTTTTATAAACTGGTATTTTTCACTGATCTGTGTCCCTCTTAAGAATGATGGTGGGGTTTAAGTAGGGCTTTCGACCTTGGCAGTGTTAACATTTGGGGTTGAGTAATTTTTTTTTTGGTGTGAGGAGTGGTCCTGTGCCTTATAGTACATTGATCAGCATTCTTGGCTTGTTTAGATACCAGTAGCTTAGCTTCCCTGCAGTGTGACAACCAAAACTATCTTTAGACATTATCAAGTGTCACCTGGAGAACAAACTTCCCCTTGTTGGGAACTTGGTTAAAGGTCCAGTTTACGTTGATAGAATAGAGGAAGATTGAGACCCACTGTCTTCAGATTCGTTTTCCCAGCTCCTGTCATTCCACACACTCGGTGGTGGAAGGAAGATCACAGTGAATGAGGTTGCTGTCCTTGGCCTTCCAGGCTGAGTGGGTAGAATGGCATAGGAAGTGTAGTTCAGCTGTTTGCATTTTGTCATTTTGGTGTTCACACAGTGCTATGGAGACACCAGAGAGAACAGCCACTTACAGGAACCTCAGGTAAGGTACCACCAGTCTTTTAGTTGAAAGTGCCAGTATTACGTAAATCAGTAATAAAAAACAAAACAAAACAAGTTTTTGTTAATGATATAAGGAATGTGTGTTTCCAGGGAAGACCCACTGAAAATGGACACGTTTTAACATTAGTCTCTCCCTCCTGCTCTTGTTATGCCTCAGAATGCTTTATGCTTTGTGTGAAGATTTTCGTTTTGTTCCACTAGGTGGCAGCCTTAGCCATAGAGAGGAACTCTGAATGCGCACACTTCCAGGCACACAGAGGGTTCTGTCTGTAATAGAAGCACTTGTCCTAAAATGAGATTTAGCTCAAGGAGAGAGTTGATTGTGTAGTAATTTTTTAATCTAGTGTAGAAGTGAACACAGAGTAGTTGGACCTAGGCATGCATCTTATTTTTCAAAGGCGTTTCTTTCCTTAAGTCAAGAGCTTGTTTATTTAAAGGTGGTATAAATGTGGTGGGGAAGAGGCCGGTGCTGAGGAGTTAGATTGTAGGTTTTATCTTCTTTTAATTTATTTTAATTTATTTTTTTTACTCTAAAAAAGATTTATTCACTCCATGTAGGTTTTATCTTAGCTCGGTCCCTTACTAGCCAAGGCAAGATACTTAACCTCTGTCTGAGATTCCTCATCTGTGAAATAGAAATAATAGTATTGTTACCTCATTGTCTTTGAGGATTAAATGAGTGAATATAAGTAAAAGTGCTTGGAACTTGGAACCGAATCTGGTAGAAAGTAAGAACATGGTAATGTTAACTATTATTAGTATCGGAAAAATAAAATAGTGCCCATGGTGCTAGTCGTTTCAGTCTTACTTACCTGGTTATTTACTTATCTATCTGGTCACTGACTCAGTGGTTTTATAGTTTTGTATGTGGTTAAACAGATAGCAAGGAAAGCCAGTTGACAGTCTCAGGCCACATTTTTCTGATTTTTTGCAGTTACGTTATGATTTTTGGTGTTTCTGTTGAGAATTCTAATGGACAATCTTTTTCCTCATTGCTGGTAACTTTTTTTCTTACTGGAAGCTTAAACCGTTTCACCTTTATCTTAAGAATTCAGGATTCTTACAGTAGCTACCACTTTTGAGTCTGTGCTCTGGGGTTTTCATGCTGTTTTAGATCATTATTTATTTATTTATTTATTGAGACAGAGTCTTGCTTTGTCACCAGGCTGGAGTGCGGTGACGTGATCTTAGCTCACTGCAACCTCTGACCCCTGGGTTCAAGCGATTCTCCTACCTCAGCCTCCCTAGTAGCTGGGACTGCGGGTGCTGTGCCATCATGCCCAGCTAATTGTTGTATTTTAGTAGAGACGCGGTTTCACCGTGTTGGCCAGGATGGTCTCGATCTCTTGACCTCGCAATCTGCCCACCACGACCTCCCGAAGTACTGGGATTACAGGCGTGAGCCACTGTGCCCTGCCTGATAGTTATTTTTTAAATGGCTATATGGTATTCTATTTTGTTGATGTACTCTAAAACAGTTTTTTCTGGCCCATTTCCAGGCATCCAGACTCCACAGATGGAAAGTTTTTTTTTTTTTTTTTTTGGTGAGACGAAGTCTCACTCTGTTGCTCAGGCTGTAGTGCAATGGCACAATCTCGGCTTACTGCAGCCTCTGCCTCCCAGGTTCAAGCGATTCTCCTGTCTCAGACTGCCGAGTAGCTGTGATTAAAAATATGCACCACCACGCCTGGCTAATTTTTTGTAGTTTTGGTAGGGACGGGGTTTCACCATGTTGGCCAGGCTAGTCTTGAACTCCTGACCTCAAGTGATCCACCTGCCTCGGCCGCCCAAAATGCTGGGATAACAGGTGTGAGCCATTGTGCCCAGCCAGTTATTTATTTATTTATTTTTGTTTTATTTTTTGCTCTGTGCTGTTATAAATGCTGTGTGTACATTTTCTTGATGTTGAATTGCTGGATCAAAAGATAGACATATTTTTAAAAATACTAATGCCTTACCAAATGTCTATTGTAAAATTGGGCCAATTTATACCTCCACAATAGTGAATAAGAAGGAATCCATTTCTTCATGTCCTCACAAATACTGATTGGGTGTTTTTAGTTGACTTTGCCAACCTCATAGAACATGAAGAGTGTCTTGTTTTTTATTTTATTAATTTTTATAAATAGAGATAGGGTCTCGCTATGTTGCCCAGACTGGTCTTGAACTCCTGGGCCAAATGATCCTCCTACCCTGGCCTCCCAAAGTGCAGGGATTACCGGTGTGAGCCACCATGCCCAGCCAAAGACTGTCTTGTTTTAAAAATTCATTTTATTTCAGTCATTTTATAAAATTAAAGAAAGCCAGGTTATTTCTCTTTGTCAGCTGAACATTTTGTCCCCACATGTGTTAAAAAATAATTAAATTTGAAATTCTATGAGATTGTACCTCTAAGATACCCCTGTGTTCCAGTATTCATCTTAAGTATTTATGTAGCTGTAATACATTTACATAGATGTCATATTTAAATGATTTACATAGTAGATGTCATATATTTACATTTACATAGTAGATGTCATATTTAAATATTGCAACAGCATTGAGCTAAGGAAAGGCTGGGATTAAGTATAAATGTTTTATTGAAAAAAATTGAAGAGTTTTTATTCAGGGTTTTTCTCTGAAAATAGTTCAAGTGACTTTAAACAGAAGGAAATAGTTAAATCAAAAAATTTGAAGTGTACTTTCAGTTCCATTCTGCCATGAAAATTTATAGTGTTGTGTATTCTTTTTGTATATTAATATACAGATCAGCTTTCTAGGCCATTGCTGCTACTATTTAAGTAGGTAATACTACCTCTGCGATTGTGTCGTAAGAAGCCTGAAATATGTAAGCTTCTGTGCATATCAGGTAGAAAGGCAAAGTAATTTCAGTCTTCAAGGAACTGAAATTTTGCAGTGGTAGAAAGTGTATTGAATGAAATTAACCGAGTAAAAGGTATGTTTTTCATATGTACTTTTTTTTCCCGTTTTGCCTTTATTGTTATACAGAGAGAAGTACACAGTTGACTTGTTAGATATGTCATACCTATTCTAAAGAAATGAATACAGTTTTCACATGTTGATAAATTAGAATTTAACAAATTGATGATCAAAATACCAGAACTGTTCTTTGGTATGATATAGTTTCTTCAACAGCTATAATAATAAATTTGACATGTAAAATTCTGGCTATTGCATACATTTTAAAACAGTAATTTTGCATGCTTTATTGGGATTACAGAGGTATTTTTATTGCTGAGTTGGAAGTTTGACCTGAAATTATTTTCTTTCATATATGCCTGTAGTGGGCAAAGCTGGCCATATTCATTACATAGCCTTTAAAGTTTGGCTAAAAAGCAGATAGTTGGGGACTTCTAGCTTTTACTTAGAATGGGGAAAGCTAGAGAGCATCGTTCCTACCCTTACAGCAACAGCAAACCCCAGAAATTTGCATGTTGATATCTTCTTGAATTCATCAGTGAACTGAGGTTGCAGGTTAACCACCCAACCCAAACTGTAAAGAGAGACAGGCACCCCCATGGAAAGGTAAGACATGAGCACTTGTTTACCTGAGACAGACAAAGTGAACAGCCTGTAGGATAATTCAGTTAAAATTTAATGAACTTAGTGTGGACCAGCAAGAAAACAGAGATCACCTGGGGGGCTGCAGACACGGGCAGTTTGTATCCACTCACAGGCTCTTCTCCACAGATTTCACTGGATGCTTACAAAAAAGATTGAGGCTAGGGTGTGGGTACTGAGAAAGTGTCCGTTACTCTTCCCCTGGAGGAGGGGACAGTAGATCCTTTTGGAAAGACATGAAGTTCTGTCTCAGTCCTCCTTCCCTTCTTTGCTCTTATGAGATAAGAGCCTTAAGCCACCGTGGAAAGAGAACAGAAAAAAAGTCTTTCGTCCTTGGCGAGGGACAGGATTATGTGCTAGCCCCAGAACTTTAGTGGAGGAGAAAAGGCAGGAGCACTGAGAAGGCCACACCCCGGCCACCAAGGAAAACAGTGTTTGCCCAAGACCAAGGCTTTATCCTAACGTCAGAGAATCTTCCCACCCATACGAGGCTAACAGCTGTGGACTGACAGGTGACACTGGAGATCTGTGAGAGGCGCAAGAACATGGGGGCAGGCCAGTTCAGATGCAGTGTAAAATGAAGACCAAAAAAGCTGAAGGTCGAACAGACACTGAGGAAAATATCCTCTGGCAAACCAGCCACCACCCTACACAGTTCGAAGCTGGTGGTATGTTGTGGGTAACCATGGCAGCAACAAATTCCAAACCACGTTCCTGTCCTGACAATAGATTGACTCAACCTCCACACACTAAAGATCTGGCAGAAGGAAAGGCGGGCCCATTTCCCAGGCATAAAAACTATTTACCTCAGTCTCAGCTGTCTTACAGAGGATATCCTGCTTTCAGAAAAGTTTTTGAGGCATAAAAAGAAGGAAGGAAGAACACACTATTGAGACAGGACATTTTTAAGACCAAATTCTTTGGAACTACCAGACGTGGAATCGAAAATAACTGTTTAGTATGTTAAGATCTCTAGTAGAAAAGGCAGGCAACTTGCGTGGTCAGGTAGGATATTTCAGCAGAGAGATAGACACTGTAAGAAAATAAAATAAATGCTAAAAATGAAAATGACAGTAACATAGGCGAAAAATGTCTTCAGCAAGCTCATTATTAAACTTGGTGTAGCCAAAGGAGTCTGTGAACTTGAATACAACTGAAGTGTGAAAAAAACAGGGCAGATTGCCCATGAGCTCTGAGACAATGTCAAGTGGTCTGAATTTGTAGTTCAAGTCTGAGAAGGAAAAGAAAGAAAACGGGGCAGAAGAAATACTTGAAGATGTGATGACCAAGAATTTTCTAAAATTAATGATGGATACCAAATATCTGTGAAGCTCGGAGAACACAAACAGGATCATCCCCCAAACCAGGCAAATGACAGAAAAACACCAAGGCGTGTCATATTCAGACTGCAGAATATGAAAGACAGAAAATACTGAAGGCAGTCAGAGGAAAGAGACTAATTCTAGAGGAAAAAAAGAATGCAGGATTCTTATTAGAACCCATGCAGACCAAAGGATAATGCAGCACATCTTTAGAGGGCCAAAAGGGAGAAAATCCTTTGAACCCAGAGTTCCGTACACAGCAAAAATCATCTCTCCTCTCCCTCCTCTCCTCTCCCCTCCGCTCCTCTCCCTCCTCTCCTCTCCCCTCCCCTCTCTTTTCTCTTCCTTTTTTTTTCTTTTTTCTTTTTTTTTTTTTTGACACAGTCTCACTCTGTGGCCCAGGCTGGAGTGCAGTGGTGCAATCTTGGGTCTCTATAACCTCTGCCTCCAGGGCTCAATTGATCCCCCCATCTCGGCCTCCAGAGTAGTTGGGACTGCAGATACATGCCACTACATACAGCTAATTTTTTGTATTTTTAATAGAGATTGGGTTTCACCATGTTGCCAAGTCTGGTTTTGAGCTCTTGGGCTCAAGCGATCTGCCCTCCTCAGCCTCCCAAAGTGTTAGGATTACAGGTGTGAGCAACTACATCTGGCAAAAATAATCTTTCAAAAATGAAGAAGAAATAGTCTCTCAGAGAAAGAGAAATGGAGAGAATTCATTGCCATCAGACCTGCGCTACTGGAAATATTAAAGGAAGTTGTTCAGGAAGAAGGGGTATGACATTAGATATTTGGATCTATACAAATAAGTTTCTTGGAGATAGAGTTTTTATTATTTAAAATATTTTTCTAATTTCTCTGAAAGATGACCATAAATCAAAAATATTAACAATTTGTGTTTAGGGCATGTTATGTGAAATAAAATTTATGACAAATTAGCTCAAAGGTAATGAGCCACCATGACTGGACACTTTTTTTTTTTTTTAGATCAATTCCTGCAGCTGTCTGGTATATACTGTCTATAAGAAACCTACTTTAGGCCGGGCGTGGTGGCTCATGCCTGTAATCCCAGCACTTTGGGAGACCGAGGCAGGCGGATCACCAGGTCAGGAGTTCGAGACCAGCCTGACCAACATGGTGAAACCCCGTCTCTACTAAAAATACCAGAATTAGCTGGGTGTGGTGGCACGTGCCTGTAATCCCAGCTACTCAGGAGGCTGAGGCAGTAGAATCACTTGAACCGGGGAGGCAGAGTTTGCAGTGAGCTGAGATTGCGCCATTGCACTCCAGCCTGGGCAACAGAGGGAGACTCTGTCAAAAAAAAGGAAAAGAAAAGAGAAGAAACTCACTTTAAATATAGACAGGTTAGGGGCCGGGCATGGTGGCTCATGCCTGTAATCCCAGCATTTTGGGAGGCCGAGGCGGGCAGATCACCTGAGGTCAGGAATTTGAGACCAGCCTAGCCAACATGGTGAAACCCTCATCTCTACTAAAAATACAAAAATTAGCTGAGTGTGGTGGCA
The DNA here is from genome assembly GCF_001698545.2 of Rhinopithecus bieti. Lineage (NCBI taxonomy): Eukaryota > Metazoa > Chordata > Mammalia > Primates > Cercopithecidae > Rhinopithecus > Rhinopithecus bieti. The sequence continues at coordinate 1,427,081 of NW_016803882.1, read as the reverse complement.
TGCGTCTGTAATCCCAGCTACTTGGGGGACTGAGGCAGGAGAATCTCTTGATCCCAAGAGGCAGAGGCTGCAGTGAGCTAACATTGCGCCTCTGCACTCCAGCCTGGGTGGCAGAGCAAGACTCCATCTCAAAAGAAAAGTAAATAAATAAATAAATATAGATAGTTTAAAAGTAAAAGCATGTAAAATGATATACTTTGTAAACACTATCGGGAAAGCTAGGGTGGCTATATTAATATCAGACAGAGTAGACTTCAGAGCCAGGAAAATTACCAAGGATAAAGAAGGACATGGGCCGGGCATGGTGGCTCACGCCTATAATCCCAGCACTTTGGGAAACTGAAGCAGGAGGATTGCTTGAGGCCAGCCTAGGCAACATGACGAAACCTCATCTCTACAAAAAATACAAAACAGCCTGGTGTGGTGGTGTGTACCTGTAGTCTCTGCTACTCAGGAAGCTGAGCTGGGAGGATCACCTGAACCGAGGAGTTGGAGGTTGCAATGAGCCATGATTGTGCCACTGCACCAGTTTGGGTGTCGGAGCCACACCCTGTCTCAAAAGAAAAAGATTAAAAAAAAAAAAAACAAAAGGACATTTCGTAATGGTAAAGGTATCAATTCTCCAAGAGTACGTAATAGTCCTAAATACCTATGTATCTAACAACAGGCCTTCTAAATACATGAATTAAAAATTGATAAAACTAAAAGGAGAAATAGATACATCCACAGTTAGACACTACAGCATTCCTGTCTCAGTAGTTGATTGAACAGATAGTTGGAAAATTAGGACATGGAAGTACGGAGGAGCACCATCAACTAATTTGACCTAATTGGGATTTCTAGAACAGTGTGTCCCACAGCAGCAGAATACCGTGCATGTATTTTCCTTTTGTTCTTTTTTTGAGACAGCGTTTCGCTTTCGTTGCCCAGGCTGGAGTGCAATGGCGTGATCTCAGCTCGTTGCAACCTCCACCTCCCAGGTTCAAGTGATTCTCCTGCCTCAGCCTCCTGAGTAGCTGGGATTATAGACATGTACCACCACACCTGGCTAATTTTTGTATTTTTAGTAGAGATGGGGTTTTACCATGTTGGTCAGGCTGGTCTTGAACTCCTGGCCTCAAGTTATCCACCTGCCTCAGCCTCCCAAAGTACTGGGATTACGTGCATGAGCCACTGTGCTTGGCCCTGTGCTTATATTTTCAAGTGCACCTGGAATATTCACCAAGATAGCTGGTATTCTAGCCCACAAAACAAACTTTAATTGTATTTGAAAGAATTGAAAGTACCATTGGCCCTCCATGTCTTTTGGTTCTACATCTGTAAATTCAACCAACTATAGACTGAACATATTTGGTAAAAAATTGTGCCTGTACTAAACACATACAGACGTTTTCCTTGTCATTACTCCCTAAACAATACAGTATAACTATTTACATGGTGTTTAAATTGTATCAGGCATTATAAGTAATCTAGAGATGATTTAAAGTACATGGGAGGATAGGCATAGGTTATATGTAGATACCGTACCATTTGATATCAGAGACTTGAGCATCGGTAGATTTTGGTATCTGTTAGGTGTCCTGGAACCAATCCCCCATGGATACCAAAGGCTAACTATACATGAATGATTTATGTGGGCCATAATGGAATTAGGCTAGAAATCAGTAACAGAGCTAGCTATATTTGGAAACTGTCCATTTGGAAATTAAATACTTTTATTTATGTATTTTTTGAGACAAGAGTCTCACTGTATAGCGTGGAGTGCAGTGGCATGATCACAGCTCACTGCAGCCTTGTCCTCCCTGGGCACAGGCGATCCTCCTACCTCAGCCTCCCAAGTAGCTGGGACTACAGGTGTGTGTCACCACGCCTGGCTAATGTTTGTATTTTTTTGTAGAGATGGAGTTTTGCAATGTTGCCCAATCTCGTCTCGAACTCCTAGGCTCAAGTGATCTGCCTACCTCAGCTTCCCAGAGCACTAGGATTACAGATGTGAGCCACCACACCCAGCCTGAAATTAAATACCTTTAAGTAACATATGGTTCAAGGAGGAAATCACAGGGAAGTAAAAATGTTGTTGCATTAAATGAAAGTGAAAGCACAGTGTATCAAAATTCATGGGATGCAGCTAGAGCAGTGCTTATAGGGAAATAAAGAGCATTAAGTGCTTTTAGTTTAAAAAAAAAAAAAAAAAGGTGTATGGCCATACACATTTCATGTATCAGTTGATGGATATTTGGGTTTTTCCACTTTTTGGCTGTTACGAATAATACTGCTATGAACATACCTATACAAGATTTTGTGTGGACATGTGTTTTCATTTCTCTTAGGTATATACCTAGGAGTGGAATTGCTACATCATATGGTAATTCTATGGTTAACTTTTTGAGAGATCGTCATACTATTTTGCAAAGCAGCTACATTAATTTACATTCTCACCAGCAATGTAGGAAGGTTCTGCTTTCCCCTCACCCTTGCCAACACTGATTTTAGCCATCCTAGTGAAATGTTACTGTGATTTTGATTTGCATTTCCCTAATGACTAATGATGTCAAACATCTTTTTGTGTGCTGATTGGCCATTTATGTATTTTATTTTTATTTTTGTTTATCTATCTATCTATCTATCTATCTATCTATCTATCTATCTATCTATCTATCTATTTTTGCTGTAGAAACAGGGTCTCACTCTGTTTCCTGGGCTTGAGTGCAGTGATGCGATCATAACTCATTGCAGCCTCAAACTCTTAGGCTCATGCAGTCCTCCCTTTTCAGCCTCCTGAGTAGCTAGGGCAACAGGTGTGTGCCACGGTACCTGACTATAATTTTTTTTTTTTTTGGAGAGACAGGGTCTTACTATGTTGCCCAGGCTGACCTTGAACTCCTGGCTTTAAGTAATCCTGCCGTGGCCTCTCAAAGTGCTGGAATTATAGGTGTGAACCACCACACCTGGTCCATCCGTATATTTCCTTTGGCAAAATGTTTGTTGAAATCCTTTGTCCACTTAAAAAATTGTTTTGTGCTTTTATTACAGAGCTATAATAATTCTTTATTCTGGATACAAGGCCATTGTGAGATACATGCTTTACAGATATTTTCTTCCATTCTGTGGGTTGTCTTTTCACTTTCTTGATGGTGTCTTATGAGGTATAAAAGTTTTTAATTTTGGGCCAGGCACAGTGGCTCACACCTGTAATCCCAGCACTTCGAGAGGCCGAGGCAGGCGGATCATCCGATGTTAGGAGTTCAAGACCAGCCTGGCCAACATGGCAAAACCCTGTCTCTACTAAAAATACAAAAATTAGCTGGGCATGGTGGTCCCCATCTGTAATCCCAGCTACTCAGGAGGCTGAGGCAGGAGGATCACTTGAACCTGGGAGGGTGAGGTTGTGAGCTGAGATTGCGCCACCGCACTCACACTTTTTACTTGGGATAAACAACAGACACCAAAACAAGAAGGGGAGAAGCCATGGGGTAACTCTTTACCTTGAAAACAGCTTTACAATGGGAGAAACACCATATTCCTTTAAACAACTACTTTAAACTGTCCTTTTATTTTACTAATGTATAATTTATGAAAATGAAAATCCTGCACATTTTAGTGTACAATTCCAGAAGTTTTGACAAGCATATGGTCATGCTAACACCACAATAATGATACAGACAGTTCAGCAACCGCAAACCACCCTATTCTCCTCTGCAGTCACTCTCTCTCTCCACGGGCAGCCCCTGATCTGTTTCTATGGTTCTGTTTCCCAGGAATATTATAAACGTATAAATAAAATCACACAGCATGTCCCTTTGGAATCTGGCTTCCCTCACTAGGCATGATGCCTCTGAGATTCATCCACGTTGTTGGAATGTCAGTCCTTTGTTCCTTTTCATTGCTGAGTTGTATTCCATTGTAAGTATGTGCCACAGTTAAGGGGAAATTAAGGGACAGTTAAAGACGTGAGTTGTTTCCAATTGTTGGTGGTTATGAAGAAAGCCAGTATAAATACCCATGAATTTTATGTGAATTTGGGTTAACACCCAAGAGTGGGATGGCTGGCTCCTACAGTAGTATATAGTACAGTGTAGAGATCTATACCTACTATTTAGCTTTCTAAAGGAGGACACTGGACCCATCATAAACAAAAACTCCTAGAGGAAAAAACAGAAGTAAATCTTCATGACCTTGGATTAGGCAATGGTTTAGACATGACACCAAAAGCACAAGCAGCAAAAGATAAAAAGACAAAGGATTTGATCAAAATTAAAAACTTTTTTTTTTTTTTTGAGACAGAGTTGCACGTATTTGGGCAGATGATGCCTGTTCTTTACATATGTCCAGATAGCAGGTCATACTGTGGTAGTGACAGAATTCTCAAGACATACTTGTTGAAATGTTGAGGATGAAGTGGCACTTGTCTTATGTAATCCTGCCTGCTTAAGTTATACTTAAAATTTATTTTTTATTTTTAAGACAGGATCTTGCTCTGTTGCTCAGGCTGGAGTGCAGTGGCACAGTCATAGCTCACTGCAGCCTTGAACTCCCCTGGACTCAAGCCATCCTTCCACCTCAGTCTCTTGATTAGCTGGGACTACAGGCGTATGCCTCCATGTCTGGCCAATTTATTATTTAATTTTTTTTTTGTAGAGATGGAGGTCTCGCTTTTGCCCAGACTGGTCTTGAGCTCCTGGCTTCAAGTGATCTTCCCACCTTGGCCTCCCAAACTACTGGGATTACAGGTGTGAGTCATTGCACCGGGCCAATACTTTTTTGTTTTTTTGAGGTGGAGTCTCGCCCTGTCACCCAGGCTGGAGTGCAGTGGTGTGATCTGGGCTCACTGCAACCTCTGCCTCTTGGATTCAAGCAATTCTCCTGCCTCAGCCTCCTAAGTAGCTGTGATTACAGGTGCGCACCACCACGCCTGGCTAATTTTTTTTGCATTTTTAGTGGAAACGGGGTTTCATCATGTTGGTCAGGCTGGTCTCAAACTCCTGACCTCATGATCTGCCTGCCTCAGCCTCCAAAAGTTCTGGGATTACAGGCATGAGCCACTGTGCCTGGCCACGCCAGTACTTTTTTAAAAAGAAAAATTTCAAGCAGTGTGTATTAGTTTCCTGTTGTTGCTGTAAGATGTTACCACAAACTTTGCAGCTTAAAACAACACAAATGTAGTATCTTACTGTTCTGGCGGTCAGAAGTCTTAAATGGATAAAGAGGGCTGCACTCCTGCTGGACACTCATGGGGAAATTCATTTCCTTGCCTTTTCAGCTTCCAGAGGCTGCCCAAATTTCTTGGCTCATGTCCCAGCATCACTCTGATCTGTGCTTCTGCCTTAACTCAGACTCTCCTGCCTGCCTCTTTCCTTTATAAGGAGCCTTGTGATTACATTGGGTCTGCTCAAATAATCCAGAATAACCTGCCTCTCAAGATTCTTTTTTCTTTGGACCAACACCTTCTCATTCCCCTTCTCCTAGCCTCTAGTAGTCATCATTCTACTCTCTGCTTCTGTTGAGTTCTGACTATTTTAGATTCCATGCAGAGGTGAAAACATGCGGTTTTTGTCATTTGGTGCCTGGCTTATTTCATTTAACAATGTTCTCCAGGTTTATTCATGTTGTTGCAAATGACAGAATTTCTTTCTTTTTTAAGGCTAATAGTATTCCATTGTGTATGTATGTATCATATTTTTGTTATCTGTTCATCTGTTGATAGACACTTAGATTAAGTCTTTATCTTGACTGTTGTAAATAATGGTACAGTGAACGTGGGAGTGCATGCATCTCCTCAACATACTAAGTTCAAGTCCTTAGAATAAATACCCAGAAGTGGGATTGCTGGATCAAATGAGAATCTAGTTTTTAGTTTTTTGGGGGGACTCCATACAGTTTTCCATAATGGCTACACCAATTTACATTTCCACCAACAGTGTACAGGTGTCCCCTTTGCCACATCCTCATCAGTGTATTTTATCTTTTGTCTTTTTGATGATAACCATTCTCACAGGTACGAAGTGATGGCTCATTGTACTTCTCTTTCTCCTTTTTCCTTTAAGTCTCTGCCCCAATTGGAAATCATTGTGGTTTTGATTTGTATTTCCCTAATGATTAGTGATGATGAGCCATATATCTGTTGGTCATTTGTATGTGTTTTTTTTTTGTTTTTTGTTTTTTTTTTGAGATGGAGTCTTGCTCTGTTGCCCAGGCTGGAGTGCAGTGGCGCAATCTCGGCTGACTGCAACCTCCATATCTTGGATTCAAGTGATTCTCCTGCCTCAGCCTCCCGAGTAGCTGGAATTACAGGTGCCTGCCACCATGCCCGGCTGAGTTTGTATCTTTAGTAGAGATGGGGTTTCGTCATGTTGGCCAGACTGCTCTCAAACTCCTGACCTCAGATGATCCTAACGCCTTGGCCTCCCAAAGTGCTGGGATTATATGAGTCACCGTGCCTGGCCTCATTTGTGTATCTTCTTTTGAGAAATGTCTGAATATTTCTGACATTTCAGGATTTCTGAATATTTCTGAATTTTCAGACAATATTCAGGTCCTTTGCCAATTTTTTAAATCAGGTTTTTTTTTGCTATTATTTTGAGTTCCATATATATGGAAAAATATATATATATATTTCTTTTTTGGTGGCAGTGTCTCATTTTGTCACCCAGATTGTAATTCAGTGGCACAATCGCGGATAGCTGCAGCCTCTGCCTCCCAGGCTCAAGTGATCCTCTCAGCCTCCTGAGTAGCTGGGACTACAGATGTGCACCACCAAGCTTGGCTAATCTTAAAACATTTTTTGCAGAGACGAGGTCTCACTATATTGCCCAGGCTGGTCTTGAACTCCTAGACTCAAGCAATCTTCCTGTCTCAGCCTCCCAAAGTGCTGGGATTATAGGCATTAGCCGTGGCGCCTGCCCTATATTTTGTATATTAACCCCATATTAGATGTATTGCTTGCAAATATATTCTTCCAATCTGTAGGTTGTCTCTTCACTCCGTTTACTTTGCCATGCTGAAGCTTTTTGGTTTGTTGTAATCCCAGTTGTTCATGTTTGCTTTTGTTGCCTGAACTTTTGGGGTCAAATCCAAAAAATGATTGCCCTAACCATTGTTGTGTTGTATTCCCTCTCTTTTCTTGTAATATTTTCACAGGTTCAGGTCTTATGTTTAAGTCTTTAATTCATTTTGAGTTGATTTTTCTATATGGTGTGAGACAGTGGTCTCATTTCATTCTCCTGACTCCCTTTATCGAAGAGACTGTCCTTTTCCCATTGTATGTTCTTGGCACCTTTGTCAAAGATCAACTGATTGTAAATGCATGAGTTCGTTTTTGGGCTTTTGTTTATGCCAGTCCCATGATGTTTTGATTACTGTAGCATTGTAATATGGTTTGAAGTAGTGTGGTACCTCTAATTTTATTTGTTTTGCTCAAGATTGCCTTGGCTAATCAGTTTTTTTGTGTGTGTTTCCATTAGACTTTTAGAATTATTTTTTCTATTTATGTGAAAAATGACATTGGAATTTTAAAGGGATTGAATTGAATCTGTGGATCACTTTGGATAGTATGGACATTTTAACAATATTATTAATTCATCCAACTCAGAATCCAAATCTTGAGATCTCCTCATCTCAAGATTCTTAGTCACCCAAGTCTCTTTTACCATATATGGTAATGTATTCACAAGTTCTGGGGATTAAGATGTGGACATCTTGGGTGGGGGTGCATTTTTCTTTGTAGCACACAAGATAAATTATTTTGATAGTTTCTCAAATGTAAGATCACTAGAAGGTGAGGTAAATCGAGAAATGTCCTATTTTCTGGAACTGCAAAGTGGATATAATGACACTTTTGGGGATAAAAAGTCACGTTAATAACACTTGTTGTTAAAGGAAAAGGGAGGAAGGCATGGCGTGTTGCTGGTTGAGATTCTGCATTTGGTTTTGCTGTTTTGGAGACAGGGTCTCTCTTTGTCTCCCAGGCTGAGTGCAGTGGCACAATTGTAGCTCACAATGTGGAACTTCTGGGTTCAAGCTCTCTTCCCACCTCGTTTTCCTGAGTAGCTGGGACTACAGGCGAGCACCACCATGCCTGGCTGATTTTTTTAATTTTTGAGATGAGGTCTCGATATATTGCCCAGGCTGGCCTTAAGCTCCTGGGCTCAAGCAATCTTCCCACCTCCATCTCCCTAAGCTCTGGAATTACAGGCATGAGCCACGGGGCCTGGCCTACCTTGTTTTTTAAATGGCAAAGATGTACCTGAATGCTGACACTAGAACACCACAGCCTAATGTGGGGCTGAGAAAAAGTGGCAAGTGCGTGAATTATTATTAATATGATCCTCCTTATTTTTAGGTTATTTGAAATATTATACTAGCAATACACAAATATTTCTGCATATTGTTAGTAAAACCTTTGTCAAGTCTGTAGAGCAAAAAATTGAAAATTCTGTAAGTAAACTATATTCTTTTCTCTGGGGATACCTATTGGTGTGTATTTGTCACATCTTCACGATGTATTTAATATGTATGTGTTTTGCTTTTAAGAAATTTGTAGAATTTTGTTTCTTCTACTTTACATAAATGAGATCACTTTGTGTCTAGTAGCCGATCCTCTTTTTCAATGTTTTATATCGCCTTTATTAAAAACACCAGCACCCAGAAAATGAGGATGGGTGTTAGATGTTGATGATAACAGTAATAGGTGTAGATAATGTTGTTTCATTTGCAGGCATTATTCTGAGTGCTTTATTAACTCCTCTAATCCTCACTATTCTATGAGGCAGGTATTATTATTACTATTCATATTACTATTTTTGAGACAGAGTTTCGCTCTTGTTGCCCAGGCTGGAGTGCAGTGGTGCGATCTCAGCTCACCGCAACCTCTGCCTCCTGGACTCAAGCGATTCTCCTTCCTCAGCCTCCCGAGTAGCTGGGACTATAGGCATGCGCCACCACGTCCAGCTGATTTTGTATTTTTAGTAGAGATGGGGTTTCTCCGTGTTGGTCAGGCTGGTCTTGAACTCCCGACCTCAGGTGATCCACCTGTCTTGGCCTCCCAAAGTGCTTGGATTACAGAGCCACCGTGCTCAGCGAGGCAGATATTACTATTATCTTCACTTTATAGATGAAGAAATGGAGGGAGAAAAATTAAGTTACTTGTGCCACTTTGTGCAGGAAATGGGGTAACTGAGGTCACAGCCAGGCTCTCTGGCTCTGAGGCCTGGACCACACTGTTGTGCTACTTTTGCATTTACAAGAAAGGGCTAAGCACAGACAGAATGTGAGTGTGTTATTTGGGAATTTTAAGCAAAGCCTCATTGGTAAGTTGGCTCATTTTCTTCCCTTCTATGGCAGTTACACAGTTTTTTATTCTTAACTCATGTGGGACAAGGGTCTTTTGAAATGAAAGGATCAAATCTGAACTTTTAAATTCTAGTCTGTTTTCTCCTCTTTCCTGCTGAGAGTAGATTTCTAAATCAGTTCTGATTTTATTTACCCTTACAGTTTAGAGGGTGCCTGACTTTCATGATACTTGGCGTCTTCTGCCATAATGAAGTGTCTGCCTTTAAATTTGATGTCCCTTGATCATTTTGTTTTCAAAAAAGAGATTGCTATTTTTTTAAAACCCAAAATACGTAGATCTTGGTTTTTAAATACCATTCTATAATAAAATGAGTCAGGAATCCTTGAAGAAATGATTGATTCCAAATGAGGGGAAATACAAGATGAGCCTGGAACATCTTTTAGTACCAGAAAGTGAGAGAAAGAAGAAAAACTGAAAAAAAAAAAAAAAAAAAAAAAAAAAAAAAAAAAAAAAAAAAAAAAGGAAACAAGTCAGGGTCATAGGAACCAACATGAAGGAAATCTTAGTGATTAGAGCTGGGATGTTTGAACCACAAAATAAATACTGATCGTCATGGATTGTCATCTGTGTAATAAATATGTAGATATAAATCTATACAGTAATATCCACGAGTCTCTGCTAAATTAAATAATTGAAAAACAAGTTGGAGGTTGGGCACAGTGGCTCAGGCTTATAATCCCAGCACTTTGGGAGGCTAAGGCAGGTGGATCTCTTGAGTCTAGATGTTTGAGACCAACCTGGGCAGCATGATGAAACCCTGTCTCTATTAAAAATACGAAAGATAGCCAGGCGTGGTGGCACACGCCTGTAGTCCCAGCCACTTGGGAGGCTGAGGGACAAGGATTGCTTGAGCCCAGGAAGTTGAGGCTTCAGTGAGCCGAGATTGTGCCACTGCACTCCAGCCTAGGTGACAAAGTGAGACCCTGTCTCAACAAACAAACAAAAAGTGAACTGAAGAAAGAGCAGCTCTTTGGTTTTTGTTTGTTTGTTTGTGTGTTTGTTTGTGAGATGGAGTCTCTTGTTACCCAGGCTGGAGTACAGTGGCACGATATCAGCCCACTGCTGCCTCTGCCTTACAGATTCAAGTGATTCTCCTGCCTCAGCCTCCTGAGGAGCTGGGATTACAGGCACCCACCGCCACGTCCAGCTAATTTTTGTATTTTTAGTAGATATGCGGTTTCACCGTGTTGGCCAGGCTGGTCTTGAACTCCTGACCTTGAATGGTCCACCCTCCTTGGCCTTTCAAAGTGCACGATTACAGGCATGAGCCACCGTGCCCGATCTATTATAGTAGAATTCTAATTAGTACACATGGAAGGAATGTTGGATATAATTTGCCAGTAGGTACTTAGAAGTAATCATTTTTGTAGGTAAGCACTACCAATGGATGCTATTATAAAATTAGTGATAATATGAGAAACAGGGTATTTGTATAGTCTGAAAATCTCTCTCCAATTAATTATTAACTACAAAGGAAAAACTGATAGCTTCATGACAGAGAAACCTGAGAGATAACACCTTGCCTGATGGTCTGTGTTTACCCGGGTCCATGTTGACACTATGTAGCTTGCTACTGTGCCCCGAGAAGGGCACAGGCTTGTTACTGTGTTGTTCTCGCCAGAATTGCATAACCTCAATCTAGTAATGAGGAAATACTAGACAAACCCAAATGGAAATTTCTATAAAACAGCTGACTAGTGGGAAACAAAGACTGGCCACACTTAGAGAATGGAGGAGACCAAAGAGAAGTGGCAGGTGAATGCAGGATCCTGGGCCAGGAAAAGGGCATCAGTGGTCAAACTCGTGAAGTTTCAGCAAGGTCTGTTGATGAATTAATAGTAATATGTCCATGTTAGTTTCAATAATTATACAATTATGTAAGGTGTTAACATTAGGGGAAGCTGGGTAAAGGGCATATCAGAACTCTGTGTACTCATTTTGTAACCCTTTTGTTAGTGTAAAATTATTTTAAAAGTTTAAAATGTAAAAGGAAAAATATAGGCCAGACATGGTGACTCGATGCCTATAATCCCAGCACTTTGAGGGGCCGAGGCAGGTGGATTGCCTGAGTTCAGGAGTTTGAGCCCAGCCTGGGCAACATGGTAAAACCCCATCTCTACACAGAAGCCCCCCAAAAACAACTTAGCTGGGCATGGTGGTGTGTACCTGGGTCCCAGCCCCTCAGAAGGCTGAGGTGGAAGGATCACTTGAGCCCAGGAGGTGGAGGTTATAGTGAGCTGAGATTGCGCCACTGCTTTCCAGCCTGGGCAACAGAACTAGAGCCTATCTCAAAAATAAATAAATTTTAAAAAAAGAGAAACAGTCTGTCTCATCTAGGGTGTAGTAGACAATGATGGTATTTTATACATTCAGTAGTCAAATCATTGATGTCTGGGCTGTAGTAGACAGTGATGCTGTTTCATACATTCAGTAGCCAAATCACTGAGGACCTGTCATATGCTAGGTACAGTGCCAAATGTCATGGAAACCAGATGGAAATAGAGCTCCCTGCTCTCAAGGAGCTTACAGAGGCTGAGACAATCATGCACACAGTTATCAGGTCATGTCCATAATGTGTGCAGATGAACGTTCAGTGAGTGTGTAGAACCCGTAATGTAGAAAGAACCCCTAATGTGTCTATGGAAATTAAAAAATCTTATTTAGAGACATTTTGGATTTAAATAACTTTGTGCTCAGGTTGAATTATTTGTAGTAGATTTTGCCACTTTTACCATTGGTCACCTGCAATGAAAAGCTTCAGGGTAGGTGGCAGAAAACAGATTTCCACAGTATCACCAGAGTCCTGCCTGTGTGGGCATCATTTGCTTCATGCAGCGTGTACTGAAATGAGAGAGAAGGGAGGGAGGAAGGAAAGTGGGAAAGGAAAGAAATCTGGCCCAGCACAGTGTCGGGTGCCTACTTCATTTATCGTCTGTGAACGGACCGTGGGAAGTTCATGGCTGTGGAAGAAAAGGAGGGCAGTGCCGGGTGAGGGTCTGGGTTGGGAGGAAAGGAAGGGAAGGTGTGTCCCCTCAGCGTGTGGGGCAGTTGTGAGCGGGAGGCTCTGTGAAGCCTCGGGGCTCAGAGAACTTTTCCTTTTTTCATTCCTGAGTGCGTAAGGCTTAGGATTTTGTGTCTGAAAGTAGCTGCTGATAATTAAACCAGTGATCAGAACCTGTCTTCAGGAGCAGAATGTAAGATGTAAATTATGTTCATTTGGGATGCTTCCCAATTGTGGTCTCTCTTGGTTGCAGAAATGTGGCAGAGGGACCACAGGTTTCTGAAGACAAGATGCAGGCAGGACTTTTTCTCCTTGTGTTACAGAGCGGGGGTAGACAGTGCTTCTATTTCAGCCACCCCCCCTTTCTCTTTCATGCCTCCTTTGTCACCAGTTCCCAGGTTATTTGATTCCAGTAGTCTTTTTTGCAGATAAATTGTTGAATAACCTCATTTCTGTGAAACTTAGGTTCCCATGTCCCTCCACGTTTCTTATTTTCTATTATCAGTGAGAGAGGAATGAGTGTATCATGCTTAGGGGAGCTGAGCAGGAACTAAGCTGTTAGCCCTAAATAGAGGAATTAAAGGAGGGTGTCGACAGCTTTGCTCCCCAGAAAAGCAGGGCGGCTCCATCGCAGCAGCCCTTATTTGCCGGCCTCTAGAAACAACCCCACTGTCGGGGGCTGCGTGGGTGCAGTTCTGTCTCCAGGCCCTTCCCTGCACCGTGTCCCACACGTGGATGTTTTGCCCTGACTTGTTTCATGATGACATCTCAGATGTGCTCATTTGGATCCAGAGGAGATAACACTGAAGCCTGGATTTTGATCATCAAGATGCTGTAGCTTGTAAAAATGTGTTGTAAAATAACTAGTGTCTCTTTGGTACAGAATTTCAGAAACTGTGGAGGAGTGTCACTGTGGATTCCATGGACGAGGAGAAAATTGAAGAATATCTGAAGCGACAGGGTATTTCTTCCATGCAGGAATCTGGACCAAAGAAAGTGGTGCGTAATCTCTAGCAAAGCAGCTTAATTCCCCGCCCTGGAAACTGTTAGCCTGCTCTGCTTTCTGCCCTCTGAAGAGCCGGGAGTCGTTCCCTGCCATTGTTTTTCAGTGTGGGCAGCCCAGGTCGCATCTAAGGTATTGCAGGGCTGCAGACCTGCCTTCAGTGCTGCTCCAGGCCTGTGAGTGCCTTTCCACACCCAGCTCCTCCCAAGCAGTCCTGCTCTTGAGATCCAGCCATATGGAACCTTCCAGGGCCTGCGTGTTTCCCACCCTCCGACTCTAAGCTGCTACAGGCCCTTCTCCTCATTCTTAAAGGGAGGCTGCGCCTTGATCTGCACAACCTTTCAGACTTGAACGGGGGGCCCTCCCCTGCTCTATGAGCCTCGCCGTCCTGGTGCCTGGTTCTGCCATCGTGACTTTCAGGTCCCTTAGGAACCAGATATTTTGTCTGTATAGTTTCTAAATCCTGCGCTCACGGGATGTTAGTCATTAAATGATGACTTTTACATTGTCTTGTACCAGCAAATAAAATCTGTAGTCTAAGAACAAAGCCCGGGGGGATGATTTGCCAGCACCCTTGTTAGCAGCGCTGTGCCCCTCCCTGCTTTCCTTGTCCACCGTCATGCTTTGTAGCTTGTCACCTGTGTCTTTCTGGGGTGTGGGGTGGGGATATGTGTTGGGTGAATTTTTAGGACTCACCAAAAGGGAAGCTTTATTGTCAATCTCTTTCCACAAATCAGTGTAATTGTAGCCCTTCATGATTTCCTATTATTGTCTTATTTGTTGATTTTTTTCATCATGTGATGCTAATATTTGAAATATATAGAAAAGAATAAGAGAATATTACAAACCTTCATGTGCCCCTCCTTTCTCAGGATTTTGCCATATTTTCTTCAGATCTTTTTAAAATCGGTAATGGTGGATACGTTTTTAAACCTGATGACAGAGACAGCTGAAGGGCTTCACCGCCCCTTTTGTTTGACTTAGTGCCTAGAATCGTTTTGATAGGTTTTTGTGCCTGCTCCTTCATTTCCGATGGCGTCTGCATCTCAGGGGAACAGAGGCCTGGGGTCTGGTCAGGGCGTGTGCTGTGCCCTGCGTGTGCTGCTGGGCGGCAGAGCAGGAGCAGGGTCCAGACCCGGCATCCTCAGCTGCTGGCATCTGGTCATGCTCAGAACATCCTGACCACACCACCCCTCGGAGCAGCTGTGGTTTCTAACTGTTTTTACCTTTTTCTTTAGGCCCCTATTCAGAGAAGGAAAAAGCCTGCTTCACAGAAAAAGCGACGCTTTAAGACTCATAACGAACACTTGGCTGGAGTGCTGAAGGATTACTCTGACATTACTTCCGGCAAATAGGGAACAGCTTTGCCCTGGAACAGAGTCACAGATACACAATCAAGAGCGTTCCTGCTGATGCTCGGGGTCTGAAGACAGTCTTCCCATCTGCTGCTTGTGGCTGCGGAGAGGAGCAGTTCAGTTTACAGAACAAGTGCAAATTACCAAACTCAAAGCTTATTTGAGTAGAATGGGCTCATGGGCAATGTGACGTTCCCTGTTAACCTGTTACTCCCTGGGAGAAAGGCGCTGTGTGTGGCATGCAGGTGTCTTTGCTGTATTTTTCTTCACTTCTAAATGGTTCCTGGTTCCTTTCTTCCTCGTTTGTTACTTTAGAGCAAGTTTGCCCATAGTCTTGAATGCAGTATTTGTTTATTCCAAAATAACATATTTATAATAAAATCATTGTAGAAGGATTTTTAAGATGTTAGTGAATTCTGTTTCATTCTTGGAAATGGCAGGAAGCAGCTCTGGTCTCTGATTTCCACAGGTCACATGCTGGGGATGTGATGAAGCCTGCAGCCTGCACTGTGTTGCTGAGTACATGGATTTCACCACTGGAACACAGGTGTGCTGCTTGTTAGCAAGCTGAGCAATAAAGATGTGCTGGATGTCACTGTTAATGTTTTCTTTTAAAAAGAAGCATCAGTGCCAGCTGGGCAAGCTGGTTCACGCCTGTAATCCCAGCACTTTGGGAGGCTGAGGCAGGTGGATCACGAGGTTAAGAGATTGAGACCATCCTGGCCAACATGGTGAAACCCCGTCTCTACTAAAAATAAAAATTAGCTGGGTGTGGTGGCACACGCCTGTAGTCCCAGCTACTTGGGAGGTTGAGGCAGGAGAATCCCTTGAACCCGGGAGGTGGAGGTTGCAGTGAGCTGAGATGGTGCCACTGCACTCCAGCCTGGGTGACAGAACGAGACTCTGTCTCAAAAAAAAAAAAAAAAAGCATCAGTGTCCAGCTTCTTGGGTTGGTAAATTCCAGAATGGCAAGCCTGGGTAGAATCTCCTTGCCAACCTGAACATCAGCTATACCACGTCCCCACCCTCATGTGGCCTGACCGAGGTTCTTCTGGTGGAGATGCCCTCTGTCACCCTGTCACCCTGTCACTGGCCCAGCTCATGAGAGCCATTATCAAATATGTGAGTGTTCTTTAAAGGAGTGAGGGTGACGCACGGGAAATTCACGTGATGCCTGCTTTTCACGGTGAAGTTCGCATTTTCCTCACCTGCACTCTATGTTCTGCTGTGGTCCTTTGCGCTAGTGGTCATGGTCCTCCCGTCACAGCATGGGACAGTAGTGGATTAGGAAACGAGGTGGTGGTTCTCGGAAAAGGCGTGATGGGAACCCAGAGCAGGAAGTGCTTTGTGCAGATGTCAAGGAGCCCTTTTGCTTTTTCAGCTGTTTTCTCTTTTCTACTTAGCTTTCATCGCTTCACAGCGCCATCTGTTTGCTTTACCTCTTTCTTACCTCCAAGCTCGAAAATGTGGCAGGAGAGGGTGTAACTGAGGTTCCCACGATAATTTAGAACACAGGAAATACAGCCTGTCTTGCTTTGTATCAGCTTTTTTTCTGGTAAGGAAGAGCTTTAATATCTTACGGCATGAAACTAGCTTTCCTGTAAAAAATCTAGAGTTAGCTCATCTCCAGGTAGGTACCAACTTTTGTGATCTCCACACTCCATCTCATTTTATGGGCCAGGTCTGGAAGTGCAGTTTGGACATCTCACCTGCTGTGCAGGGAGATGGGCCTCGGGGCCTCCCTCTCTGTGGTAAGGTGCTTACCGCCAGTTGTGTATTGGTTGTGACTTCCAGCAATGCCTGTGCTCAACTGTACTTCGTGGGCTGACCTGATAATTGATGTCAGTTATTTTGTCTAAAACTCATTTCAGAAATGAAGATCTAGCAAAATGAAGTGACTCACTGAATTGCTGTACGCACAAAATTCCGTAGCTTTATCTCATTCACTTACAGTTTCTTTTATTAAGCTTCGATCCACTTTGTCTACTAATGGAAGAGCAAATCCTCCGTGTACCCCATCTCAAGGTACTTGGGTTGCATCCTCTGGGGACGTGTTGAGGAGGATACAGTGTTTGTGGGAACATTGATGGAAGTTTAGTTGTGTTGGACGGTCATACTACAGGCACACCTCATTTTATTGTGCTTGGCTTTATATGTCTTCACAGACACTATGGAGTTTCTTTTCCAAATTGAAGGTTTGTGGGAATCCGCTTCGAGCAGATCTGTTGGTGCCGTTTTTCTAACAGCATGTGCTCACTTTGTTAGCATTTTTTAAAGCAATAATACATTTTAAAATTAAAGTATATAATTGAGTTCTTTAAGACATAATGCTATTGCTCACTTTCTACTATCATGTAGCATAAACATTTTAATATGCACTGGGAAACCAACACATTTGTGTGACCCAGTTTACTGTGATGTTTGCTTTATTGCGATGGCCTGGAACCAAGTCTGCAGCATCTCTGAGGGATGCTGTACAGAGAAAGCTGTCTCTTCGCAGCTCTTCTGGGTGTCTGAAAACATATCCACCAGAAACACCAAGTTGAAGTCATGTTCTCCCCTCTGCCTGTTTCTGCTGGCTCTGCTGTCCATTTAGAAGCACGTGGGAATGGCACGGCTGGGTGAGTTAAGAGGGTATGACAGTCGGCAGTGCATTTGATCTATAATTCATCACCATGATGTGAGGCTTTTAGGAGATAGCTAAGAGAAATGTAGTCAAGCCTGGACAGAGTGTAAAAACCGAACATTCGGCTGCTGCTGTCACAGCCTGTAAATGTGGCCGGATGATGGTGGGACCCAGCGGACAGAGCGGCACTTGACGCCTATTGAGCAGAGGCTTAGTGGGAAGGCGGCGGGGGGCATCCCGTCCTCCCAGCCCCAGCGTTCAAGGGACTGCGAGTGGACAGCCCCGGCTTCATCTGTGAGCTGTTGGAAATCTCTAGTAGCAGAATGGGATTCTGAGTGGGGACGGTTTTGTGGGACGAGGGTATTTGGTTTATCAGTTCCCTGATTCTTAGTTAATAGTGATTTTCTGAGGCATAGAAGATGAGACCGATTTAGGCAGGACCAGCTCTAGAAGCGCCGAGAGCAGGTTTGTCTCGTGGGTAGTGACTGTGAGGTTTTGAAGTGCCTACCAAGCTGCCATGCCAAGGCTTGTGTTCTAGTTTTAAGAAAAAAGCACTGTTTTGTCCAGGTAAATCTTTTATTTACAAACTTGTGCATCATTTCTCATTGCATTTAGGCCTTCCTTTTTGCTCAGAAGTTTGGGTTGACTTGAAGCATTTGGCCCGAGTTCCTAACTTGGAATTAACGACCATGGGCAGAGTTCCACAAGAATTTCTCAGCTGGACAAGTGGAACACAAGGACCCGAATTTTCTCTTCCCCTCAGATCGTCCATAGGTGAGATGTATGTGAACAGTGGAGAATGGAAGGCCTCACTGTTTTGTTTATATTTACCAGCAAATTATGATGGTTTGTAGGAAGAGCTGCCTCCTCCCCCACCCCCCAAGTAGGAATGAATGTGGTTTGAACTGAGGGTCAGGAAGAGGAAAGTGGCAGGTTCGTTGGAGAGTTGCAGAGGGGCCTAGTTGTCACAGCGCACTGGCACCTCTCAGGACCGGGTAGCTACAGAACCAGGCCAGTTCACACAAGAGTTAATATTAGTTCCATCTGGGATGTTCTGCAGCAGGGACACATAGCTTTACAGTGGCAGTTAATTGAAATTTCCTAGTTTAGGGCTCTTGATCAAATTGCTGACAACATAGTTTTTCAGTATCATAGTTGTTAGAGTTTTAGGAGAGGCAGTTTTTGAGGATGAGTGTTTCAGATAACACCTCGCTGGTAATGAATATTCTTTGGTTTTCTATGCAGGCTGTAAAGTTGTTTTATGCCTGAGGGTGTGAAGAGAATGGTTTAAGAATTGGAGAGGAGAGCAACTGTGTGCCAGAACCTTCCAACTGGGTGGGTGAGAGTGCTTTTGGGAACCTGTCCATATTCTTAGCACACATCATGTCTTGCCCAAAGTGCTCAGAAGCAACTAGTTGAAGTTGGGCACGGTGGCATGTGCCTATAGTCCCAGCTACTCAGGAGGCTGAGGCGGGAGGATGGCTTGAGTCCAGAAGTTTGAGGCTGCAAGTGAGCTATGAATCTGCCACTGCACTCCAGTCTGGGCAACATAGACCCTGTCGCTTTAAAAAAAAAAAAAAAAAAAAAAACTTCTTTATGTCACTTTGACAGATACCAAGAATTCTTGTCTATTGGAACACAGAATTCAGGGGAGGGATGGGGCAGTAACAATTGCAAGCTAGTCCATGAAAGTAAGGCGGACACACACGCACGCCCTGGGTCCAAGTGAGTCTGAAGCACAGGTGTGATTAATTGGCAGTATAATGTTCATTTTGTGAACTGTTCTTTTCAAATTCCTTTAATTTGTCATTTTGTTATAGACATGGAAAGCATGGTATTTAATTTCAGATGCCACTTTTATAGTTACATCAGTTCGACATTAACAAGGAAGGGTTCATTTGGTAATCACACAAAAAGATGGGCTTAGTTACCATCTTTCTGGAGCCTACAAATTGGGACATTTTGCATGGGAGCAAGAGCCAACAGCCTGCCTTTTTCTTATTCCAAGTTCTTGATTCCAAAAGACATACTGCATTCATTCCTGTTCAACAGTGACAAAAAAGATAACTTTGCACAGACCCTAATGAAGCTGGTATTTGACTGGTGAGTGGAAATATATCTGGAGGTCACACTAGGTTAGTAAATGCCATCCAGCCTTGTCACTTGCACATCATGAATGACTGTCATCAGCATGGGGAAGATTGGAGCGCTCATCCATCCCAAGGCCTCCTGTAAAAAATCATAGGTGACTGTGTTCAGCCAGGGACTGGCTGGGATGGAGTCCGGGCAGTGCCGAGGCAGCAGAGCCCCTTAAGAGCTCACTAGCCTCTATTCCTTAGCTGTTTGGCCAATCTCTGGCACCTGAGTTGGAGCTCATAGGTGGACCAAAGGCAGATCAGGCCGGCCTGAGAGCCATGCTGGCGTGGCCTTCTAAGCCTGGGCCCAGGAAAGCTTTTGGCCTTCTAGTTACGTGAGTTAGAAGGCAGTGGACACAGCCTGCATTTGGTGGCTGGGCCCCTCTGCAGGCAGGCTGTGAGAGCCTAACTGCGAGTCATCTCAGTGCCCAGCAAGACTCAGTAGTGGTTGTTGCCACTGCTTGGACGTAAGCACTATTTTTTTGCTTTCTTCTTTTGGGGGAAAAAGAGGTGGTGAGAGTGTATATAAAACACGATTGTCTTGGCAATTGGTGCCTGGTTTTCCACTTATTTTTTTTTTATTTTTTATTTTTAAATATGGTTTTGGAGACAGGGTCTTGCCCTGCTGCCAAGGCTTGAGTGCAGTGGAGCAGTCATGGCTCACTGCAGCCTCGACCTCTTGGGCTCAAGCTGTCCGTCCTTCTCGGTCTCCTGAGTAGCTAGGACCACAGGTCCTAGTGCACCTGGCTAATGTTAAAATTGTTTGTAGAAACAGGGTCTTGCTACATTATCCAGGCTGGTCTCAAAACTCCTGGGATCAAGCAAGCCTCCTGCCTCAGTTTCCCAGTGTTGGCATTACAGGTGTGAGCCACCATGCTTGGCATAAGATATATTTAAGGCAGCAGAATGCCTAAGTGACATTTTAATGTAACTCAGAAAGTCCTGAGTCAAGCTTTGTAGGCTGAGGTAGATGAGGGACCTCCCTTGAGGTCCCTCTGCCTCTGGTGTCATTGTTGTTCACCAGCTGCTGTGGTCGTGCCTTTGCAGGCTTATTCTCTGGCTCTCCCCGGTGTCTGCTTCCTCCTTTAATCTCTTTGTGCCTAAGCTCAATGGCCAATGCTTAGCTCTGCCGAAGCCTGAAAATGGGAAGGAAATCTGCTGGCCTCTTGTCTGCAGTGTGGGATACATGTAGTTGGTCTTGCTAAAAAAGAATTTGTCAAGCAATGGTGTGAGAGCTGGAATAAACACTTTATTTTTAAAAAATGACAATAGAAAAGTACCTTTAAACAGTTATGAAAGCAGAAGAGACTGTGCAGAAGCAGCTGTCTGCCGTAGAGGAGCACAGGCATCTCACCAAGACCGAGTGGCACTGAGGGCATAAGCAGGTCCTTGAACACCAAAGTGGATCCATCACAGGTCCCCGAGCTAACTGCCCTTTCCCCTTATTTAACGCTAAGAAAGAGCCCCTCACTCCTAGCCTTGGTTTTTTTGTGGTGACCTTTAAAAGCTTCTTGACGTCTTTATTTCCAATGGAAAATAACAAAACAAAAACCCAAACCAACCATGTAATCATGACATGGAAATTTTCAACATAAGCTGAGCAGATCAATAGGAAAGACTGTGATTGTGTTTGGCAGCTGAATTTAGGTCAATGTGGTTTTACAAATGGCTTCTGTACAAGGGGAGAGGTTGAGCTGTCATGAACTCTGGAGATGTGTCAGCTGACAACACCAGACTGACTTTGGCTTTGATGAAGTCTGAACAGAATTGGTTCCAAATGCCCACTGCCTCTGTCTCCTGTGTGGTGTGGCATCTTGTCTCACAGTGAGGAGACGCCATCTGGGGGCTCATGGGATGTGGTCGGTTTGGCCTAGTGCTGCAAGAGTTGGGAATACCAGCTCAGTTCAGCCAATGTTTTGCAAACATCACTTTGGAGATAGACACATGAGCTGCCCACTGCAGCCAAGTGGGTTGGGCACAGCCAGCCCCTTCATGGGCCAGGGCTGGCCTCCCAAGCCAAGGTTTTCCCTTACCAGTGAGGCAGGCTCTGCACTTCCACCGGGGGAGAGGGATGCGGGGCTGGCTTGTGGAAGGTGGGTTAGGCATCGAGTGGCTACACATACAGGAGAGTGGAAACATAAAACTGCACAAACTCATAGTTGGCACACAGTTGATACAGTCACAGCTGGAGCTGCCAGGGCATTCTAAGGGCACACTCCGCAGTTCTTACCAACGATGTTTTCTTGCCCAGTTGTGAATAAGCCATAGGTAGAAGCTCCTGGAGGCTTCTGGTTGATTGTCTTGCAGGGCTGTCCTACTAGAACTGGGATCCTAGACCTAACACTGCAGATAACAGTTCTGTTTCTAACACCTACCAGCACACTACTAATTTACCCTGGACTTCGGCCAGGCACAGATTTCTATATATTCACAATACAATTCAGGAAATTTTGATATTTGGAAACATGCCTCAAACATGCAACTTATTTCAGAGGAAAAAAATAGATCTTTTTAATTACAAGCATTCAAAAGTCAAGCACAAAATCTGTGATCCAACCCAGTGTAAGATCGTCCATCCCAGCATACTTAAAATGGTATAAAAATACTCACTTTTCTTGGTTTTATTGTTGACTTCTCTTACGTTTTGTTTGAAAATATCTCCAAACTGTACAGAAATTTCAAACCATGCATTCACAAATAACACGCTATTTCTTACAATTATACAGTGTAAAAGAGTAAAACATTTTTATTATATTTTTTCTTCGAGAAAAACAGATGTGTGATAGAGGCTGTGGCAAAGTCTTGAAGGGATCAAAACTGGGCAAAGGTTTTTTCAACCCTGAAACAGAAAGAAAACATGTTAGGAGGGCAGGTGTCAACCCCTCCCTGGTTGTGATGGCTTCGTCCTGGAGATGCTGTGGATGGGAGAACGGATGGCTTAGATGACAGTGTGCAGATGTGTGTATATAACATATTTACTGACCACACACACACACGTGTCAGTGGTCTCACCTTGATTAGATACACGGGGCAAGTCCTTGACTCCCACTCACAGAGCCCGACCCCGGCCCAGAGGTTTTCTTGAAACACATCTCAGCTATATTGTATTATTCGGTCACTTCTTTTCCTGCCATCTTACCAGCATGTCTCACACGTTTGAGAAGTTGTAGAAAAGGTGTATGCAGAAGGCAATCAGCTCAGCATATGCTAGAATTTTGTACAGGGAGATGCTTATTTGTGTGTGGAAAGAGGCTATAAAGAAAAACAGATAATTACTGATAACCTATCTAAATGTCCCAAGTTAGATGTAGGAAAATGTGTTTAAAGTCCTGAAATAGGAATATTTAGGTGACCACTGAAACACAGTGTACGGGATGAGCTTGTAAATGTTCCTTTCTATACAAACCAAGTCTGTCCAACTTGGATCTGACCTGTGACCCAATATACCTTTTTCACTTCCCAGTTTTTGGACGACAGTACGAGTGGAGAGCAGTAGTAACGGCCAGCGGAGCAGGGGCAGGCCAGTCAGAGCTTTCCACAGCGGGCCATGGATACTCCAGACCTTCTCTGTGACGGGAAGCTAATACTTGCCTGTCTCTCTTCATATAGTTCTAGCACATCCGCTTAAGTATGCTTACTGTAGACAGCCCTCAAGGCAGCCCAATCCAGACTCATCCCTGTGCACCCCTGCCCCGTCCCTGCCCTTTTACACCGACCTCATCTCCTGTCCTCGGCTCATCTGCTCCTTCCACTCCACCATCACCATCTTAGGGCCGCTTGTGCGGATGTGTGCTTCTACCTTGAATCTTCATCCACTTTGCTTCAGGCAGCAAGACAACATTCCTAAATCACTCTCCACCTCATCTTTCCAATGGCTTCCAAATCCCTAACACATCCTTCAAGGCCTTCAAAAGCCTGGCCGCGGGCTACTTTCAGCAAGAGCGTGCTGTGCCTCTTCTTACTTGTTCTCTTCTGTTCTAGTCCCCTCAGCACATACAGGCCCCACTGTCTTTCAGAACTCACGCCTCCGATCTCTCTGGCCTAAGGGCTTCCTCCTCTAAGCTCCTCGCAGGGGTTCTCACTGACCAGGCCACTTTGGCTTCCACAGGGATGAGCTTACATTATTTTCCTGAGACCCTCTCCTCCTCCTGAAACCCCAGACACAGTCACTTGCAGGTGGCCCAAATGCAAACCCTCCAAACACTTAGACTGCAGGACACACGAAACAGAAGTGATGGGTCATTTATGGCATGTGGCACCGAGACACGGGCCCCTGGGGGTTGATGACATCTGGCCTGGGAGCAGGAAACTAAGGGTGGGGATCCACTTTGGGTTCTGCACACCAGCCCAGGGGCACCCTGAGCCCTCCATGGGTAGGCCTGGCCCTGATGAGGGGGATGTGGCGCCTCCAGCTTTCCTAGGTAATGACCCACGCGGCTTCCCAATGCCTCGGCCCCTGAGCAGGCGGAATGGCTGCCTAGGAGAGCTAATCTGAAGGGAAAAGGAACATGGGCAGGAGGAGGGCGGGAGCAAGTCTAGTTTTCTGGCCCTTCCATAACTGCTGTGTAAATGAGATCCTCGTATGGGAAAGGAATGTAGTCACGCTACCACAGATGATCCCAGACTGAACAGAAGGTCAAAATGTGGCTATTTCAGTCCCTGTAAACAAGGAAGAGGTTTAGCTAGGAGCGGAGTTCAAACCTTGGAATGTCTTAAGAACATTTTAAACAGAATCCAAAGACATCCCGGAACACAGCCCCGCGGAGGGATGGCGGGGTCAGGGTTGGGAACGCATAAGGCTCTGATTAGGAGCAGGTTCTCCTTGCGGGGTCTTCCTGGAAGGGGCCGACTATGACATACAGGTGATGGGATGTCAAGACAGGAAGCAAAGCTCCTTATCTCAGGTAAGTGGGAACAGTCCCAGTTTGAAGACACTGGAGAATGTCTCCTGGTCTCTTAAGGAATATTATACAATTCTAAAGCACTGCATTTCGGGTCTCTGCTAGAACTCAGAATGCAAGGGCAGATGGGCCTGGGGTCAGGATGCTCGCTACCTGCCCCTTACTGCCGTCTCTTCGCACCCAGTCAGGGTCTTGGTCCAGTGCCTTAGGAGATTGTTCTCCCAGAGGAAAGACTCCCTTGATCCATCTATGTGTGGCTCCTTGACCTAATTCCTGAGGATTCCTTTCCCAAGAGTTTCCAACGATTCCTCATTACCAAGTCAGATAAGGAATATTCTCCCCCCAACTCCAAACAAACATGGACTATCATGTGGCAAAGGTTCCTAGTTAAGAGTGCTTCAGTTTTCATTTAATACCTGTCAGGATCATCTTCAAAAATATCAGGCACTGATAAAATTTGTATTAGAGATTTTCAAACATGTCATTGAAAAAGTTCACGATCTCTGAAGCCCCTGGGGGCACAGTGTTCTGCAGTTTGGAGCTCCACTCCAGCCCTGGGGCCATGGAGAGTGGCCCATCTCTGCTCTACCAGGGTAGGTCACATAAGCAGTGTCGTCTGACCTCAGATTTGGGAAAAGCGCCCTCCAAACTTGCTCCTGTATCCCAGGGAAGGCTCCAAGAAATGGTGAGCTCCACCTTAACACAAGGCGCGGAGGGGCGAAGGTGCTGAGAAGGCCACGGCGCCCCTCCGCGCTGGCTGCCGCCGCGCTCTCAGGCACATCCAGGGCATCTGCAACCTGACCCTCAGCTGCCCCAGGACCATGACCCAGACCTGCCCTCCGTCACTAGGCCCTTCCATGGCCTGCCAGGAAAGCTCCCCTGCTCCTTGCATTGCTGACACTTTGGTTGACTTGCTGCATTTAAAAATCATGACGTCGGCCAGGAGCGGTGGCTCACGCCTGTAATTCCAGCACTTTGGGAGGCCGAGATGGGCAGATCATGAGGTCAGGAGATCAAGACCATCCTGGCTAACACGGTGAAACCCCGTCTCTACTAAAAATACAAAAAATTAGCCGGGTGCGGTGGCGGGCGCCTGTAGTCCCAGCTACATGGGAGGCTGAGGCAGGAGAAGGTGTGAACCCAGGAAGTGGAGCTTGCAGTGAGCCAAGATCGCGCCACTGCACTCCAGCCTGGATGACAGAGCGAGACTCCATCTCAAAAAAAAAAAAAAAAAAAAATCATGACATCTAACCAGCATTCAAAACTTGCGTTAAGTGGAAAAAAATGTGTAAGTGGCTTAACTGACTTTTAAATATCCCCAGGAGGAAGAATAAAATCATGTCTTTTAAAAAAGTTTGCGTGAGTGATGACTGTTAAGAGCCATGGCAAAAGGAACAGCTAACACGCTAGAAGGCGGTGGGCCTAGTGGGATAGACCCAGCTGCCGTATGTGAAAAAAGCTTGGGTTAGTGCAAGAAACAGACGCCCCGGGAAAAACGCCCCAAGTGCAGGATCCAGCTCCCTATCAGAAAGCTGCCTGGGGTGGTGGGAGGCAGGCTCCCCAGTGGAGCACACATCTAATAATGCCTGCTCCTGGGTCGGCACTGAGAGGTACCGTCAGAGTATGAAGTGACTTAAGCCCCTCAAATGCGGTCCAACCTCCTTGGCCAGAACTGCTTGGTTCTCTGTCCGTAGCAGGAATCTTGTTCCTTTCGGATCCATCTTTTTTTATAGGCCCCTCAGAGGGATGCAGCCTGCTGCTTTATTTAGGCTGAGCCATAAACCGCCACAGACTTGCCCCTGGCGTTCCTGCAGCTCTAAGCCAGGCTTTCCAGAGACCCAGCAGCAAGGTCACCTCTGGGGATGCTACATGAGGATTTTTTTTTTTAGACTACATTTCCTGCTAGTAGCTGACGAACTGAGGAGTGACAGGTGATATCGACTGAAAAGACAGATCACCAAAAAATCATGACCTACTAAAAGGCCCACAGTCTGGAGAAATTCACTGAGAAATCTATGATTCAGTCATGCCCAAGGGTAATTATCCTGTGTCCCCAAGTCATCAAGAAATGGCTGATCATACTCAGTATAACTGGATTAATAAGATGGGGGGATATACACATTACATCTGAAACAGATTTCCAACAAAATGATTAATTTCCCCCCAAAAAGGTGACACTTAAAGGGAAAAGCTTCATTTCAGTAACATTTCCTTAGGCGGAATCCCTCACTCCAGGTGCTGCTGGACAGCCACGTGTTCATGGTACCCAAATACTGGGGTGATGCGCTTTAAAAATATATTAGTTGCTGTCCTGGGATGACCTTCTCTCGGCAGGCCGTGTTGGAGCAGATGTTAAAGAGCTCCGAGCAGAATCACCCGGGGTGGAGGGACACGAGCACCTGGAATGCCTGACCCCACCCCCAGAGGCCCACAGTTCCCATGTGTTCACACTGGCCAACACCTCCGTACCCCGGCCAGGCCATGCCGCCCCTCTGAGGGCTGGTTCAGCCCTGACTCTGTTACTCACCAGCATGCTCCAGTTTTGTAGAACAGCTAGAGAACAGTAGCCACCACTGAAGATTGCATTAATACCCACAAGACAGATTGCAGCCGCCATCACACACCTGGGACCTGGGATGGAGAAAGATCACCCATTAACGGTGCACAGTAAACTCCACTTGGGGCTGCCTTGGTCTTGAACACCGGCCTGCTCTGAGGGCAGAGAGCCGAGAGGCAATGACAAAAGAGATCAAAGGCCTCTGCTGCTGAGCTGAGGACGAGAGGATGCTGCAGGATGGCCTTGGATATACAACATGAAAAGCTCTCAGCCAGGAAAACACACTGAGGAGTTGGTGGAGCAAGTGAGAGGAGGCTCCTGGGGGCCAGCGAGGAAGGACATTCCAAGAAAAGCATGTGAACTCTTCACTGAGGGTGCACTAGGAGGCTGCGGGCCCAGCAAGCAGAACTCTGCACCCACGTCCCTGTGGTTGCATCCCAAGGGCTGTGGCCTAGACCCCGAGGACCATCCAAAAGCCCTGCAGAGGAAAGGCTGGGACCTGAGGCCCCCACACAGCAAGATCCAGAAACAACTGCCTCCAGGAGGCTTCGAAACACAGCAGCTTTGATCAGCCCAAGGCCATAAGAAATCCCTGTCTGACACAGGCACCAAGGACTAACCTTTGCTCTAAGCACCTCCTGGAAAACAAAAACTAAAAGGATGCACATTTGTGAACCCATCTGGCTACTCCCTAGGGTCTAAGAATTTTGAAATACGAAGGTGCAAAGACCCAGCAAAGAATCGGTTTCTAATATTCCTCCTGCAGGCACAGCTGTCCCCGAGCCAGCTGGTTACAGCAAGGATTCTGGTGCCAGGGAAGGAAGCCCAATTCCCTGCATGTGGACACCAGCGGTCTATTTCCCACTAGCGTTTCTCAGATCTCCCTTACTGCAGACAGACCGTGTCCAGTATGCGAGGCGTTGAGAACTGGAGCGCATAACGCGCTGCTGCATACTGTCCGGGTTCCCCAGAAAGGTGGCACTGGCTCAGCTGGCACCTCCGAGTGGCCCCACCAGGACTCTTCAGGGGGAGGGGACTGCCTGTGCT
The DNA here is from genome assembly GCF_001698545.2 of Rhinopithecus bieti. Classification (NCBI taxonomy): domain Eukaryota; kingdom Metazoa; phylum Chordata; class Mammalia; order Primates; family Cercopithecidae; genus Rhinopithecus; species Rhinopithecus bieti. The sequence continues at coordinate 1,399,107 of NW_016803882.1, read as the reverse complement.
GAAACCCAGCTCTGGAATCAAGGGTGAGCCTGAAGACTACCTCCCTAGGACATCTCTCTCCTCCGATTTAAGGAAGAAAATATTTTCCCCAGAGCTTCACTATACAACATTAGATGTGATTCTAGTTTCCTAGTAAAAGTTGGGTTATGAGAACAGGAAAATAATTATCTTTGCACATGAAACCTATCAGCTCACCCAATGTCTCCAGCCCCCGTCCACACGGGAGGGAGAGCACGAGCCACCCAGAGCTGCAGAGCCATGCCACGCTTCCCGGGAGGCTGCATTTTTAGGATGATTAAGAAGTCTCTGGGCTTCAGCTAATCAGTGCGACTCCTACAAGCACTGGGATCTTGGGACCCTCCCTCTCCTCCATGTCCCCAGGAGCATAGGGGACAACCTGCTCCTGGGACCCCAACAACACTTGTCTGCACCCCCGGGGTTCCCTGGAGTGGGGCAGTGACATGAGCCAGAGTCCAGCCAGGAATTGCTCTCAGGAGTCGTCGAGCCCCCGGGCCCCATGGCCTGGTCTGAGCATGTGGCTGCCCTCTTTGAACTTCTTCCAGGGAAGAGTCAGGCAGCTCTGCTGATGCACATGCTCAGGAGTCTCCAAGGACTCCAGACAGATCCACAGAAAACAGACAATGGGCAGGAGCAGGTTGGCGGAGCTGCAACTTTCATTGCGTTTGGTTGTCACGTGGTTTGCAGAGGCGCTTGGTGCTTGTGATGTGGCACAGTCCAGAGGACAGTGGTGGCTGGAGGGGCACCCACCGCGTCCACAGGACTGGCAGCATGGGGGGTCTTCAGGCTACCCCAACTGTAGAACTCAGATGGGAACTGTAACAGACCCCAGGGCTGGAAGGAATCGCAGAACCAGGCTTGCGTCTCCTCACTGGGAAAGTGGAGAAAGGTCTCTGAGGGCCCCGCGCTCTCCCAGTGATTCCTTAGTGCCGCATGGGAGCCAAGCCTGCCGCACTTCCAGTCCATTTACTTTAAGATTACAGGAGTTAAATATTTTCCAGACCTCACTAAAGGAGTGTGTTCTGACAAAGAAACCCCGTATAAAGCTGGTGAAGTTCTAGGTCTTTGCTGAGATGTTACCTTCTCAGGCGGACCTTGACTGCTCTGCTACCTTGAAGCAGAAGGCACCAGAAGTGCCGGCCCCACCACACAGCACTAAGCTGCTTACTGGCCTTACTATTTATTTCCTGAATACTATCACCACCCAAACTATTATGTCTATTTGATTACCTATTACCCATCTCCTCCCTGAGACACTGCAGCTGCTCACTGTATTAGCCTTAAGTATGACGGACACTTATGGCGTTAGTAGCCTTAGGTGTGATGTGCAGACCTCACAGCCTCATACTGGTTGCTGGGTGCACCGCAATGTGACAGCGTGACATGGACACGAGGCTTTCTTCTAAGGGGAGGCCAGGGTGACAGCAGGAGCCACCGCAGCTGTCTGGGCCTCTGGAGCCCCAGTGCCTTTCCTCCTTGTTAAGCTCTAAGCTCCGCCTGGGCACCAGCACCTGGGGCTCCACTGAGGATGACTCCAAGCTCACGGCCAAAGACAGGCAAGGCCGTTCCACCCAAAACGGAAGAGAAGGTTAAAACAGCTCCAAATTCCACTGTGTTCTCTGTTCTCTCTTGCCATTTCCTTCTCCAATTTGGGGAGGCTGTAACAACACGTGCTTATAATTTCTGGGCTCTGGTCCTGGTCCATGGCCAGGAAAATTTCAAGAGTCCTGAAAGAAGACCTCCCCCTACATCCCATTTGGCTCCCCAACGCTGGTTCTTCCCTTTCATGAACAGTTCAACTCTTATTTGAATATCCTTCAAGGAAAGCTGCCTCGCTCTGACTGCACGTAAGGAGTGACAGCAACATTGCTCATGCTCTCCTGTTCTCACTGTATCTGGGAAACCGACTATTTTCAATGGTGATTCTGTATTCTGGGCTCTCTGGCACATGGCTGGACCATCAGCAAAACTCCAGTGATGCAGACATAGCCTGTGGCCAGACTCAACACCATCCGACAGCAAGAGGCGGAGCAAATTAAAACACCAGTAACACCCTGTCCCCCTCTGACCACCCCTCTCCTGATGGCCTTGCTTATGCCACAGCGACAGCATGCACATGGCCTGTACATGCTCTCACCTTGGCTGTCCTCACAGCAGGCTGGTCTTGCAGGATCGTGTGCAGTAACTCCCTCTCTTGTACATGTGTCCACAGTTCTCTGCCATTAGAACTTAAGCTCCTGAGGCGCACAGGCCTGTTTTTTCATTTTCCTATCTTGCACACAGCAGACACAACACATGTTTGTCTAGAGAATAAAGTGCTTATTTACATTTCTAATCTAGTCACTGATTTCTCTTTAGCACTAAGAAGTCCAAGTAGATAAATGAAAAATCCTTGAAGGGCCTCTGGGAGTGCAGGCCCTGGCCTTTGAGGATTTGGAAGGACGGCAACTCCTGCTCGTCTTCTGTTCTTTCCATGCCTGGAAAACGAGCTGGGGAAGAAAGCCCTGTCCGCTGAATGGAGACAGCCATGTGAGCCTCTGCCAATGAATGGTATGTGCCTTTCATTTGGCCTTTTTGACAGACTTGTTATAGTTTTAAAATGTTTATATTAGCTCATCAGCACCACTGTTTCCAATTCTAATTTACTTTTGCCTAAGATTACACAGCTTGGATTATAGGGCATCTTGGAAAGGACTTGATCCAAGAGACTAGAAGGAGCTGAAATAATAGATCTGCACTGAGCTGGTCTAACTTTAGATGGGCTGGGAGACTGGACTCTCCCGCGGGCAGGAATAATGGGCGCCATTATCCATACTCCTTCCTCACCTGCTCCCCACAGGCTCTGAGGAAGTCTGGCCCATGGCCCAAGCTTAGCTCAAAACAAATGATTCATCCACGAGAGACATTATATGTTTCTTTTCTTTTTTTTTTTTTTTTGGAGACAGTCTTGCTCTGTTGCCCAGGCCAGAGTGCAGTGGCATGATCTTGGCTCACTGCGACCTCCATTTCCCAGGTTCAAGTGATTCTCCTGCCTCAGCCTCCCTAGTAGCTGAGATTACAGGCGCCCACCACCATTCCTGGCTAATTTTTGTATTTTTAGTAGAGACGGGGTTTCACCTTGTTGGCTGGGCTGGTCTCAAACTTCTGGCATCAAGTGATCCACCTGCCTCAGCCTCCCAAAGTACTGGGATGACAGGCGTGAAGCACTGCGCCTGGCCCATTACATATTCTTATTCCGATCTCACAGGGCTTTTATAAGCCGTACTTCCAAAGGAGGGCAATTGTTCATCCTTCTAGTAGCCATTGCTGAAGGGTCTTGTGAGAAATGATTTGGAAAAAAATTAGGTGAGCAGATACAAATGAAGCCCAGGATCTCTGACACTGGAACCCACGCAACTGCTTCACAATGGATGTCTTCTCTGTGGCCTACATAAATTCTTAAGGGGAAAAAAGCCCTTCCTTAGGTCCCAGGCCAGCATCCTTTGCCAACTTCTCTACCAACTGAAATCACCAAGTCGAAGGTCTTCTCTCACCACGTTTGATTTTCCTAGAGCATCTGACAGAAGTGGCTGGCGCCCCTGCTCCTCCAGCTCCCTCTCCACTCTCTGGGGGCTGCTCTTTCTCTGTTGACTCTTGGCTCTCAGATGTGCTCGGCAAGTGGCCTCTCTTCCGGTTTCATGAACTTCCTCAACAGTCAGTTTATGCCGAGGGCCAGGTCAATGTTTCAAGCCATGCCCTCTCTTGTGTGCTTCAGAATTTCCAGTTACCTCATCCTAGACACCTCCAGTTGAACACCCTACCAGCCTGACAATGGAGAGCTCCACACACTGTTATGGAAGAGGGAGGTGCTCTCAGCAGGGTCCGTGTGAACAGTGCCGTCTGGAGTTGTAAGGCTGCTGGGCACCATGGTAACAGAGAGGTTCCTATGCAACCAAATAAGTAAGGCTTTGGGATCTGTACTTAAAAGTTAATTATGGGTACACAAAGACGAAACAAGGACTTACAAAATTCTGGACTTCATAGACCCTAGACTATATCTAAAATATAGTCTTATAGCTTAAAAATGGTATTCCCTGGAGCAAAAAAAAATCTCTCTCAAAAAGCAAACTTTTAGAATTCACAAGTATTTTAAAATAACATTTTATCTATCACGAAATGTTAACTAATAAAGGACATTGGACATTTAAGAGACAATTACCATTTCCTAACACTACCATTTAAAAAGGGTACTTTTGCGCACACACACACGACATGTAATTTCAAAATAAAGGACAAACAAAAGTAGCTACAAGAAAAGCAGCTAGTACATTGTCTGGGTTTTTAAATATCATCACAGATTAATGTGCAGTATCACACATGAATACTCATCCAAGGATCTCTATATGTGGGAGCCTCCGGTTTCGTTTCTGGCTAAGAGGTTAGGATATGGTTCCCCCAAGCATGAAACACTAGTCTCCCAAGATTCTGTGAAAAAAGGATGACCTGGTTTCAAATAAGCTTGAGGAACACTGTGTACCAGAGCCCCTCCTCTTAAATATTCATGATGTTCATATGGTAATAAAGGCTCCGAGAATCTTTGGGTAAAGAAATTTGTTTCACTGACCTTGGAAGGATCTGTGTACTTCACCTGCGATCACCCCTGAGAACTATTATTATTTGGCTACGCTTGAATATGAAGTATTTGGGTTAAAATATGAAATATGTTGGGTTAGAGGAAGAGTAGACACAATTTTAGCTTACTGATGCTGATGTCCTGAAGCACAGAGCACTCTCTCTAACCTTTCCTATCCCTACCATCAGAGAAAGAGCCGTGAATGGCCTGGTGGCTGCTGGGCTATGACTGGCTGCTCTGAGAATCGTCTGTAAGCTTCCGACACTCTCATGCCCATTACTCATCTCTCTACTGTCTGCTGAGACCTCTCCTTTGCGAACACAGAAGGGGTCTTCTGACTCGGACCGGAGCTCATCCAAAAGGGCCGGCCTCCTGTGTGATGAGAACTTCAAACAGCAGTCCCCCCAGATCTTGAAGGTGACCTGACCCACCAACCGAGACTTCAGGTCAACAGGGCGACTTGCCTGTATAAAATAAACCCTAGCACTTTTTAAAAATCTTATTCAATGCTTTCTTTCTTCTTCACTGACAGGGCACTGACCTGCGCAAGGCCAGCTGTAGTGAGAGGTCTGAAACATTTCTCCACGTAAGTGTAATCTAAGTTGACCAGGGGCCTGTTCTTTCCACAGAATGCCTCTCCAGAAGAGTCTATCTAAATGGCTTCAAATGATCTAACAAAGGCACATGGACTCAGTATTAAGGTGGAAAAAGAAAAGGAACGCTAGTTTCGAATTATTTTTATCTTAGAATAGAAGGTCTCCAAGGAAAGGCCCATGACGCTATTGTAAAATCAGGTACACAGGTTTGCCATGATCTCTTTAGCATTTCTAACAGGACGAGGATCAGCCCCTTCCTCTTCTCATTTTCCTTCCTATTTCGTGAAGGAACTATGTAAACCAAGAGAAGGCTGATGGTGGAACTATAACATTGTAAAAACTTAACTCTAAGTATTAGACTCTCCAAATTCACATACTAAATTAGAGTTTAGAAGAACAGTGCCTTGTACTTCACAGAAATTCAGAATTTCTGAATTACCGAAGGCATTTGGTATTCTGTAGAAATGGAGAAAAGGCATTTGGTAGTTCTCTGAAGCAAAGTTAAGCCTAAAATGGCACAAAAATGCCCATTTAGGATACCGCTTCCTTCATGATGAAAACCTTAAAGGAAAGCCTGCTGGAACTGTGCACTGCACCTTTGGTAGGAAAACGAGGTACTTTAGAATGATGAGAATTTTGGACATGAGGTAATGCAGGGAAACTCATTCTACTAAATCTCCCATAATCAACTACTGTGTAAACGAGTGGATGACTCCTCCTGTAGATAAAGGTTTTGGTTTAATGCTGGCAGCAGGTGAACTACAACCACGTAATAAAACGTCTGACAGCTGTTCCACAGACACTAGCACTGGCTGCTTATTTCTAAGTGGGGAGGCCAGGTACTGGTTTCGTAAGTTAGACTCAAACAGACTAGCACCCATACCTAAGTGAAAACTTCCTCTCGGAAAAGATGCACCGCTACGTAGTTCAAGTGAGTTTAACAAAGATGGACAAAGGAGGTACATAGGTGTGGGTGCAGAGAAAGGAGGAGAGCTGCGTTCATGGCACATCCACCATGTACGGATGCGTACTAGGGGCTTCACACATTCCACAGGAAACCAAGTACTTACATAGTATTCAGCAGAACTGACGGGACTTCCAGCCCTGAGAAGTAGCCTCGGAGGGAGGGAGCCAGCGCATCTGAAAAGACATGTGGAGAGAAGGCCGTGAGCCAGGGCTCCCCAGCATATCCCCATTCTCACGGAGGGTCCTGCTTGGCTGCCACTGCCCCACGGTTCCAAGATGGTACCCACTCACACTAGCCTGTGAGGGTCTCTTCCCCAAGGGGCTGAAAAGCATCAGAGCAGTGTCCTGAGAGGCGTTCCACACACCCTTATGAACACACGGGCAAGCTCTCCAAGGAAAGCACCCACCTCGAGAAGCGCCCGAGGTTCCACCAACTCCTCTGCTCTCATCCTCCTTTTAAAGGTTAGCAGCCATTTTGAGGCTAACATCCGGCACAGCGAACTCCTTTTCCTGGGCCTAGGCTGGTGAAAGGCTATCTAAGGGCTTTCTAAGCAGAGTATGGAAACAGCTGCTTTCGGAAGGAAGGGGCAGTTCATGACCCCATGCACACCAGTGGCTGGCCAGGACTTCTTCGCGATTCTGTTCCTGTTCTTTTAGAAAAAGGGTTCCAGCTTCTTGGCACTGTGGGTGTCTGGTACCCCAGGCCCTCTGCTCACCCTGCTAAGGAGATGGGCCTACAGCCTTTAGCAAGTAGCCTCCCAGGTGGGACCAGCAGCCCTGTCTCTTCCATTAGCTTTCCAAAGTGGAAGGCCAGACGCAAACACAGGTGGATTGAGCAACACTTTGTCCATCTGGCAGCATATTCCAGGTCCTATGCCAAGGAAAATATGGAGGGGGAAAAAAAAATGGCTGGGCGTACTGGCTTACACCTGTAATCCCAGCACTTTGGGAGGCCAAGGCAGGCGGATCACCTGAGGTCAGGAGTTCGAAAGCAGCCCGATCAACATGGAGAATCCCCATCTCTACTAAAAATACAAAATTAGCTGGGCGTGGTGGCGCATGCCTGTAATCCCAGCTACTTGGGATGCTGAGGCAGGAGAATCGCTTGAACCCGGAGGGCGGAGGTTGCGGTGAGCTGAGATCGCGCCACTGCACTCCAGTTTGGGAACAGAGCAAGATTTCATCTCAAAAAAAAAAAAAAAAAAAAAAAACACGGAACAAAACAAAAACCAAAAGGGAAAGCGCACTTAGTCCTTAACAGCACCCATCACCGGCCATGTCAGTTTCGGACACAGGAAGGAGATGCCCGCCTGTCACCGCTCTTCCTTTCACACGGAGGCAGCATGGTCGCCCCATGACCACCATGAGCGGCCCAGAAGCACGGCTGGAGTGGAGAAGGCGAGGCCTGCGGGGCCAGGTGAGGTGGTGCCCTCCTGCAGGGTGGCAGAGGAGGACTTACTCAGATCTCCAAAGCTTAACGATGAAGCAGGAGCCATTCTGGCTGAAAGGGAGGTGCAGGGCGGTCTGGGAAGCAGTGCTGCACAACGCAGGGCTCTGAAGGGACTGGTGGAAAGCTCCTGCCTCATCTTGTTTTATAGGTGTGGACACCAACTGAGGTCTGGGGATTCTCAGTGACCTGGGTCACAGGGCCCAGTGGGGTCAGAATCCAGGATGAGGTCCCATGAGATCCCGACTTGATTCTAAAAGCAGGGATGTCTAGAAATTGGGTCCTAGAGAAATCCGACAGCACCCTGACCTTGCCCCTGGTCCGAGCACAAGAAGGCCTGAGAGTCTCTTCCCCACGGGCCTCCTCATGAGCGGTTCTTTCCTCACTGGCCTCACTGAGTCAGGAAATGCAGGCTTAGGACACAATGGAGCTTCTGCCTGCACGACTCCCTCAGGCCGCCTGTGCATTGGGTCTCCTCTGGCGACCATGCCAGATATGACCAGAGATCAGATGACCAGCACGAGCAGGCTCCTCAGTATCAGGGAAAGGCAAAGTTGCTGTCCTCAGGGCCACCAGCTGGTACCAAAGCTCATTTAAGGCAGGGCCGGGGTCACTCCCAGCACTCATTGCAATTACAGGGACAAGGGTCAGAAACTTCCCATGCAGGGAGGCTGGAGAACACACACTGGGAAATTAGAAGTGTGTTCAGAACAAAAGGAGGGCAATAGTGGGGAAGATGGGAGTGAGGTAGGGACGGGCAGGGAGGGGGACAGAAGGGTCCAGGGAATGAGAAGGAGAGCAGAGGTGGGGAGAAGAAAGAACTCATACCTACCCACGGCTCACGGCCTGGTGCATCTGAATCCACTTGCTCACTAAGCAAAGAGCAGAGTTGGAGCTGCCTTCCTGAGACAGGTGGGAAAGGATGGGGCAGGGACACAGAGCCCCCATGGCAGGTGGGGGGCTGGACACCTAAACACACAGTAGAGGGTGATGGGTCTGTGTGCACTGGGTCAGTGTGGAGCGCAGTGGTGCGACTGGTGCGGCCTGGGTGTGGGTTGGGGCACTGAGCCCCGACGAGGCCAAGACACGACGGTGTTTCACAGGAGACAGAGGAAGGGGAGGGCTGCCCGGGGAGGAGAGCCGCACAGTGGATGGCATGGTTCTGCTTTCGGTGCAGGTGACTGCGAGAAGGAAGCCCGGCCCCAGCCTCTCTGACCAGCTCTCGCACACAGCCCTCACGTTCTCACTCGCACAGGTGCCTGCGGGGTTGGGGACGAGCGAGCAGCCCGTCGTCAGGCTCTAGTCGGCCTGGTCGAGGCGCACTCCAGAGTGACATGAAGGTGGGTTCCGAGCTGTGGGGTCCAGGGGGGCTGTGCTCAGCTGAGGAGTGAGGACGCCAGCGATGCAATAGGTGGCTGCTCCTCAGAGTGGATGTGGTGGCGGGTGGCGGACACACAGACCCCTGAATTCATTGCTCTTGTGTCTCAGGCTAGGACACTACGTGCTTGCCAAGTGGGGGGCTCTTCTCACCGCATCCACAGACACCCACGGCCGCCTCCTCTTCCAGCCTGAGAGGCTGCGCTGCGCCCAGCTTCCAGCAGAGGGCAGTGCCCCCCAGGCCAAGTCTGAGCGGCTCATCCAGGTTCCTGCACCGCAGCCAGGCAGAGCCGCAGGGCTCATGGTGCACAGCAGAGTTCGGGCAGCCGGCCCGGGTGGTGGGAACAAGCTGCTCTGCGCTAATCACTGTGTGGGGGTAATGAGGAGAGGGTTCTTTCTTAGCCCCATTCGGGCTGCTTGTTCTGCTCGGCTTTTGGCCCCAGGTCATTCCTGCCCATCCCATAAGGGCTGCTTTACAGTTCTTAACAGGGGAAAACCTACAGTTCCCTCCAGACTGCCTGCGTCAAGGTCCTCTCCAAACAGTTCAGCAGGCTAGTTTAGGGCTCCTCATTAGAATAATGTAACAAGGGCTGGCCTTCCATGCAAGGCAGTGGCCCCTGACATTTCTTCATGCCATGTATAGAAAACGTATGTGTACACACACGCGCGCGCGCGCACACACATCCTTTCTCTCTTCCCCCATAGTTCTCACTCAAATGTGCACACTCAGTCTTGCACACAATTCCAGGGGCTTCTCAAGACCCTGTGAGAAACTTTAACACAATATACTTAACCAAACTGACCCTGATACTTAGTCTGTGCCAGAGACTGCGCTAAGCACTTCACACGGCCTGTGACATCTAAGGCAACATGGACGACCCTGGGAATCTTCTCCACTAGAATTTAACAATAGTCATAACAGTTGTTACTATGTTAGAGTTCACTACCCAGGGTCACACTGTTTGGGATTCTACCATCACTCTTCTTCAGGAATGCTCTGAAAATGCAGTGCCCCTGCATGGCTAACACTGTAAGTCTCCAACACTTAGCATGGTGACGGACTGGACAACAGGAGAGCACCAAGACACCCAGGAAAAGCAGCAGCTCAGGGTAAAACCCAAATGGAATGCTAGAGAAAGCGGCAGCCACCCATAAAAATAATTTCCATCCTTTCCCATTTATAGATGAGAAAATGAAAGGCCAGAGGATTAAATACAGACAGAATTTATGTTCCTAATACTGATGCCAAGGACAGGAAGACCTTGACTAGTCTCGGGAGGATGCCCTGCCTGAAGCAGCAGCCCTTCTGCAGCGGTGAGTGACTGGCACAGGGTAAAACCCTAACACTACAGTAATGATTTCCACTGCACTGTGCCCTTTCTAGGGGCTGAATCCCACTATCATACCTGCCCTTAGAAGAAGTCACAAGAAGTGCTTAGCAGGTGACTGGCTCAATTAATAGTCACTACTGAAAGTAAACACTCTCTGGTTTGACTGTTTTCTTCTCTGGGGAATGAAGGGGTAAACCTAGACAGTGGTTCTCAGGTTCCTGGACCATCGACATCACCTGGGAACTTGTCAGAAATGCCAAAACTCTGGGAGGGGCATCCAAACAGCACTGTAACCAGCCCTCCAGGTGATCACCAGGTACATGCTCAAGCCTGACAGATGCTGCTCTTAAAGTTTCAAAAAGTATGGCTGGATGAACACTGGTCTAGAAATGCTCTAATGTCAAGGACATGAGAGAGAAACGCACACTTTGGTCCCTTCAGCCGTTTCTTGATACATATCGGCACAGTAAGGGCTCCGAGAAGTTCCATAAAGAAACCGGTTTGACTTGATCTAGACCTGTGCTGCCCAAGTTTATCCCACTGCAGGATCTCCGGATTATGGAACAGCTGTGCATCCCTGTGGGTGTTGAGAAATGCTTGTCCGGAAGGCCCCTTGCAGTGGTAGCATTTGGCGGATCTAAGAGGCTGGGCTGTGCCATCTGCATGCTCTGAGCTGGAAGACAGACCGCCAAACCAGCTAGTGCTCTGATGTCTCATTCACATGGAGCAGCTAGAGATTTTCTCTTACCTTCCCTAGCGCAGGTGCTGTACCTGAATGCAGGTTTCCCTTGCACCACATTCAGAAGTCAGCTATCCCTCTTTGAACAAAATAGTTAATGACAGTAGCTCGGGCAGGGTGCACTGGCTCACGCCTATAAACCCAGCACTTTGGGAGGCCGAGGCGGGCAGATCATGAGGTCAAGAGATAGAGACCATCCTGGCTAACATAGTGAAAACCCGTCTCTACTAAAAATACAAAAAATTAGCTGGGCATGGTGGTGCTCGCCTGTAGTCCCAGCTACTCGGGAGGCTGGGGCAGGAGGATTGCGTGAACCTGGGAGGTGGAGGTTGCAGTGAGCTGAGATCACGCCACTGCACTCCAGCCTGGCAACAAAGCGAGACTCCATCTCAACAAAAGACAAAACAAAACAAAACAAAACAAAACCCACAGTAGCTTAAACAAGCTGTTTTATGTAAACAACAGGAATGTTATATCAAACTAATGGGTTAATGTTTTGAAGGCATGGATATTCTCAGGCAGGTTTCCATGACTCTCCCCAGAATGGAGCCCTGAAGTCCCCTGGAGGGCTCATTCCCAATGCGGAGCAACTGCAGGGAACCACTCACACAGTGACTGACTGCCATCAACTCCGCCCCGCCCACTCCAGACCTCAGGACCCACTTTTGGGTGGCACCACCAAATAAAGCACGCTAGGCCATGACAGCAAGCTCTGTCAGAGAACGCCAGGCGAAGAGAGGCCGCCAAGCCCAGCATAAGCTGGTCCAACAAACTCCAAACTCATCGACCAGGCTGGAGGGATGATGTGCAATACAAAAAGATTGTCTTCCTTACCTCACAGTGCTGACTGCAAGATTCTTTTAAATAGCAACCCTCACCTCCATTTCTAATAAAGCACTCACCAAAACTGGAAGAACACTTTTTAGGAATTTCGCTGCTGCGTGAAATGAGGCCCTCTTGTAAAGGAACCACTCCTCCTCTCCCAGCCCCCCAGAATCGGCAGCCTATACTCTTTCTCAGCAGGCTCAGAGGCATGAAAATGCCATCAGCATTCTTCACTACCTGTCTGGCACCTAATACTCCTTGCCTAGGGCAATTAAGTCGCTATGATCTAGGCAGAATGTCAAGATTTATATGACTTGGTCCTTGGCTAAGGCTGCCATCTCACCTGCCTCAACAGCTGGAAAGAGGTGAGCAAGAAAGTCCTGGCTGGAGAAGGCCATGCTCCCCGCTGGCCTTGTGCTCTTGCAGGATCTTCCAGTCATGATGGCAGGTGCTACTGAGGTCCGAGCCCAGGCAGGGACAAGGTCTAGACCACAAGGACAAGGTCCTAGGACTCTGAGTACATGCTGGTAAGCCCGATCAAAGCTGGGTTTAATTAAACAAAAGCCTCCAGGGAGAATTTCCTCTCCTGGGCTCTTAGACCCTTTTCCTGTCTGTCCTAAGCACAAGCTAGGCTCTGCTTCCAAACAGGCATGTGAAATGTGTCCAGACATCTCAGAAGTTCACTCGAGATGCCACTTGGGTTAAAGGCACCCAAGCGTGTAACACCCTGTGTCAGATTAAGTCCACAGTGGTTGCTTGTCATCCATATTTAATTCTGTCAGTCTGTTAATTTTTAACTATGTTTGCTATCAAGGGCCATTAGAGGTCCCCAGGAGCTGAGCTCAGTGAAGCGCATAGAACTTCGTGGCAGAACGCACAAAGCTTGAAGTTGGGGCGCCCCACTTTCCCATCCTGTCGCTGGGTCTGGCCTTCCCCACCGGCAGCACAAATCCTGAATAAAACATGATTCCATTTGGAGTTGATTTTCCTTTTCCCCTACTGTCACAATTGGTTTTCTTCACAGAAAAGTTCCCTTTCCCCTTTTAGGAAGGCTACATTTTATAATCCCAAAGTTTCTCTGCAGCCCTGGTTTTGTTTCCAAAGCAGTTAGAGTTCACATACTTTCCAGATGGCATCCAGGTACCTATGCCTATAGAAGGAAGACAAAAACCTTGGGTGCACAGCCAGTTGACCCAACCAGAGAGCCTCGTCTCGGTATACGCCACAGCCACGGACCATTCTCGCCTCGGCTCCAGTGCTTCTCTTCTTTACCAAAGTAAAAAGCCCGGGCCCTTAGGTTTCTCTTATCGGGGTCCTGGTCAGGAGTCCCTGTGTCCTAAGTGCTCCTCAAGCTTACAGGGAGGGCTCAGGAGCCTCTGGGCCACGCCAGATCAAATCCTGACAAAGGGAAGGCATTAGAAGAGCTATTTTAATCATAACTATGACTTTAAGCCAAACATGTTACTGTTTCCTGCAAAATAAACCCATGGAGATGTGCATTCTTCCCATTTATAGATGATGAAACTAAGGCTCAGTGCAGTTACAACCAACTTGCCTAGGATCCCAAATTTAGTAGAGTGGGTAGAAATTGTCATTAAAATCTGGTTTGATTTAAAAAACTGGGTCCCAGTTAGGTGCCAGGCCCTCAGCAGCACCTGACTGTGACAGCTGGGCCACACGGTTGTTAATCCCAGGGAACAGCCGAGCGCAGACGGCACTTCCAGGTGCAACTTGTTGGGACTCAGGGTTGGGCTCTTACTGCTAATAAGGACAGGGGAGAAGGTGTGCAGGATCTGGGGAGTTTAACCTTCCACAAAGGACAACATGGAACACACCTAGAAACCTGGACAACAGTGTACCAAATGGAGAGTAATGGAGTAATGGAGAGCAATGCTGCCCCCAGTCAGGAGGAGGCCCATGTTGAGATGTTCTGTCAATCCTGATTAATACTGTGATTTCGGCCAGGCGCGGTGGCTCAAGCCTGTAATCCCAGCACTTTGGGAGGCCAAGATGGGCGGATCACGAGGTCAGGAGATCGAGACCATCCTGGCTAACTCTGTGAAACCCCGTCTCTACTAAAAAAATACAAAAAACTAGCCGGGCGAGGTGGCGGGCGCCTGTAGTCCCAGCTACTCGGGAGGCTGAGGCAGGAGAATGGTGTGAACCCAGGAGGCAGAGCTTGCAGTGAGCTGAGATCCGGCCACTGCACTCCAGCCTGGGCCACAGAGTGAGACTCTGCCCAAAAAAAAAAAAAAAAAAAATACTGTGATTTCTAGGGAAGTCTCCTTGGGGTGAGTGACCCTGGCCAAAGTCACACAGCCATACACAAGGGGACTGACTCTGGTTTCTGAACAGCATTTCCTTCTAAAACTGCCCAACATGGAGAGGCCTGGGCCTCAGTAGCAGCAGCTCTGGACAAAAGAACATCTTTCCCTAACACCCGGGATGGATGCTTCTGGAGGACTGCTTCTAAAGAGGCCAGTTGGGGTGGAGGACAAAATGCTGACGTCTCTCACTGCAAATGAGGGAAGAGGTGGAGAGGGTCGCCAGGGAGAGAGCATCTGCCTGGCCGGGGGTGGATTCTCGGGTTTCATGGCAGAACTGTGAAGAGAACAATCTCCCCAAGTACAAGATGTAACTCAGTTGCCTGGAAATGAGGCTGAGGAGAATCCTAGCAGAAGGACTGTGGGAAGAAAGTGCCAGAAAGTCCAGGGAGGAATGGGCTGGGTGACCCGTGGTTCTTTCTCCAGTTTCTCCAATAGGAAAGTGAGATAAGGCCACAGCTGGAAAGGTCAGGGACAGTGGGTTTGTGTAAAGTAACTTGCGAGGGCAAGGGCCATTACAACTCTGGGATTTCAGCTGCCCAGCCCCCTCCACCCCGGATGTATTTCCTGTCAGAAGGGTGTGCTGGTGGCCGTGTCCGGCCTGGTTTGGGGAGGCCCCTCTTGGGGATAAGCTCTCCCAGTGCTGGCAAAAGCTGTGGAGATCACACTGCCAGGAGCAGGGCAGGTGCTGTCAGTCGGTGCTGTGGGTGGCGCTTGCACTGCAATGCCTCATCTTACTCCCGTCATTCCTTCATGCTTTCCAGTCTTCCATTTGGCTCCAGCCGTGAGGCCTCTGCAGCCCCCGCTGGCGTCATCCACATGTGCTGACCATCCTGTCTTAACTGTCACTGCCTTGTGGATAGCTAAGGATTAGTCTGGGCTTCCTTCTCCTTAGTGAAAATTCAAGTGCCCCTTAAAAGATCCCTGGGAAGGGCTACCTTGAAAGCAAACATTTATGAAGCCCTTCTAATATGCCGGGCACTCTCTTAAGTGTGTACATGAAGGATTACTGGCCCTTTTCCTGAAGCCCAGAGAGGTTAAGAAATTTGCTCAACTGAGGTCGCCCAGCGTGTAAATGGCAGAGCTCGTGTCTGGCCAGGGAGTTCCAAAGCCTGTCCTTTCGACCCTACATTCCTGCCACGAAGCCCCGCAGAGCTCTCCGAAAGCCGCAGCTCAGAGCACAGGCCCTGCCTCAGGAGGCAGGCATAGAAATCGCCCCAGGAAGGGCCTGGGAAAGGAAAGGAGACCCAGCCCACTCTCACAGGAGGCTGGCGCTGTGCGCATGAGGCCTGGCCTCCTCGTCCTCCCCTCCTCCTGTGAGAGCTAAGCCAGGTGCTCCTAGAAAGCCTCACCAAACAGGAAATGAGGCCAGGCTGGCTCTATCAGGAGACAGAGCGCTAGAGGGGTGGCTTCTCACAGTCTGACCTTCACAGAGCTGCAGGCTGAGAGGGAAAGGTAAATGTCAGAGGATTAACAGTTTCATTTATGTCTGAAAACAATGGAAGGCCTTGGGCAGAACAGCCCCAAAGGCAAGCTCTGCAGTCCTTCAAAGCCGTGGTTTTCCGGACAGTCACAGCCACAGCCACAGCTCTGGAGCAGACAGTATACATCTTAGGAAGCCCAGGCCTTCAAGGACCAGGCAGTCAGGGGACAAGTGCTAAAGTGACTTGAGAGTCACAGAGCAAGCACCGGGAATCTCCGGACGCCTGCCTTGCTTTGGGGAGGCAGGACTGCCAGGTGCGGTGTTGAAGCCAACTCCCTGGGGCCCCAGACATGGCTCTTTCACAGGTTTACCTGTGGGACCAACGACCTTACAGCACTGGCCACTGTACAGGAGGTGGAAGCCAAAACCATCAGAGTCCTTGCCCTGTGAGCCGCCCATGCACCTGGAGGGGATCCACAGCTGTCTCGCTGCTGGGAGACTCCTAAGGCGCTCGTGCACACTGAGGTCCATACGCAGCACTGCCCTCGAGACATCCCCCAATACCCATGTATTTAAAACGTACCTGACACCAAAGCAGAAGCCCTTGTGTCTTTTGCCTCAGTGTTTCCTACAGGGCATAGTGATGCAGACGCTTAACACAATTTGCTTTTCTTAAAATCTAGTTTTCAGAAGTCCCACCCTGCTGATGAGCAAATGCCCAGATACAGGGGTAGTGGGGACAGCCCTGCAGTTTGGGTAGCCCACCCACTATTCCCAGGCCCATCTACTCCTCTCTGAGTTCCCTTCCCGGTTAGCCTATGTCTCTCTTCCCATGGTCCACTTCTGTATTTATTTTGGGTTTAACCTTTAAAATTTTTCCAGTGTGTCACAGGGCCATCCCAAGGGACATGCATGCCTTGTCCTCAGGCAGTCTGTGTTATAATTTTAAAACTTTTGGTTTATGTCCAGGTAAGCCGTACAGCAGCCCTATTAGAAATCCGAGAGAACTGCTGTTACCCTGGACAAATGAGGCCTCTGAAGAGGAATCAGGTAACCAGGACTTTCTCTCTCAGTCCTACTTACCTACAGAAGCTTCTGGCTGCACACTGTGACTCTGCCTGAAGTAGAGGGTGCATGGTGTTGTGTTTTGAGTATGTGGTAAGGACAGTATACTTTACCGGCTTTCTCTCTGCCCCATCACAAGACTGAAAGCAAAACATGAGCTCAAACCTAAGAAGCGCAAGTGTGTGAATGTGAGGTGACAGAACAGCTGTGTGCTCTCTTCAGTGTATAAGCTTTTTGAAAGCAACAGATGAAAGCTTCCTCTCCTAATTAATACATTTCAAATACCAATGACCTTGAAAGTCAACTGGATGATCACTTTTAAAAATGTTAACGATCTTCTTAGCAATCCAACGTCTCTGCTGCACAAGGTCGCTCTTTCATCTCTAAACATTAAGTCAGTACTGAGGCTTTTAGTCCTATTACCTTATCCAATAATTTCTAAAAAACGGGATCTGACGGCAAATAAGTATCCTTACTTTAAAGCTGGGAAATCTGAAGGGGTACCAGACCACAGCTGCAGCCGGGGCAGAGCTAGAAATGTGACTCAACTTCTTTTCAATGACACTTTGTCTCCTGGTCTTCCTTCCTGTGGATCCCAGTGGGCAGACTGGACACTGCACCCGTACATTTCACAGGGACTCCCCTAGCTAGACGCAGCATCCCTGCTGAAGTGAGGTCTCCTGGTGGATGAGATGCTTCCAACATGCAGCTCTTGGTGGCTCTTCCGGGAGCCCAGGCAGAGACAAGCAGCAGTGGTGTGACCTCGGCTCCAGGACCTTGCCTCTCCAGCAAGCTCGTTCTGAGTCCTTCTATGTAAAATAGACTTGGTGTCACAGGCCCAATTCTCCCAAAACCTCAGTCAAAGAGTAACACCTTTGCTCCAACATTGCATCACCATGAAAACAAAACGCTGCAGTCTACTTGAGATCATTTTTGCTCTGATTAAAATTTTTATTGAAATCTCTCAAAGGTCGTCAAGAAATAGTTTTTTGCGAAAGGGGGGAAGATAGCTAACAAATTCAACATGGGAGCTCCCTCTGCTGGTCTGCAGTAGGTTGGTATGTTACAAACACATTCCCAGAGACAAATCTAATTTGCTGGAGAAGTGGACAAAAGACAGGTGTGTTGGGCTTTGCCTCAGGAGAGAAACACTAGAAGAAAAAAAAAATCCATGTCTCAAAATAGAGCATAACATTGCTAAGAAAAACAAAATTATTTAAAGCCTCTCCAAAGACATTATAAGATTTCCAAAACAAAAACTGAATTATCCAATATGGGGAGATGCCCCGTAAAGGCTCCAGTCTGCTCTACCTCCAGTTAATAAAGATTCTCTTGGGCCCTTTGGGTGAAGGTTAAGTGCTGATCCCCTTGGCTTTGCCTCCAAGTCTCTTCTTACAGGCTTCCCATCTACTTAGAGAAGAAAGATCCAAGGAGTCACTGGAGTGAGGCCTTTCCAAAATTCCATTAAAGAATAAGTCTGTGGTGAGCCAGCACCTCGGAGTGGAAAGAGCCAGGCCTGGGAGGCAGGTGACCTGGGTCTAGTCATGGTAGAGCCACTTCAGATTGTGGATAGCTCCCTCCATCTTCTCAGGCCTGTTTCCTCATCTGTCAAATGGGTCAGACCAGCTGATCTGTAGAGCCTCTACTAGCTCATTCTGATTCTCACACTGCACAAATAAATTTAAATAACGGAATTTGTTCACAGAGTCCATGCCTGCACTGGGAATGACTCCAAACAAGAAGTGGCGTTGAAAACTGGTATCAGATGAGAGTCCCACCAAATCTGGGACCGATGTGGCAGAGCTAAGTGGATTCCAGTTTGGGAAAGTCTCAAGATCAAGAACTCCCAGGGGAGGGTGCCACCATGGGCAATGCATCCCATTAAGTCAAATGGCTGAGTCCATCTAATCTTGGCACTGTCTCTCCCCATCCTTCCTTACAATGGCATATGCTTTCTAATCTCTTAAGACTCTTTAGGCCCTTCTCTTACCATACCGTATCTCCAGAATTACTTGTGATTTTACCCATTACATGAATGAAGAATGGGCAGATGTCATATCCAAAAGCCACCATTCCCAGTACTTTCTGGCCGTTGTCAACTCTTGATATGGCTATTCAGAAGACTATGCAAACCACTGTTTCATGGTATTTATTAACATCTGCCTTAACTGCCACGTGATCTGTACCCGGCAGTCTAGCAAGAGGAGACACCATCCAGAGCAGGGGTGGGAGGTGGCAAGCAAAAGGGGCTCTTAGTTGCCCCATGTCATCCACACATTTATCCGCAGCCTGCTACAAAGATCCTAATGACTCAGCAGAAGAAACCCACAGGTTCACATTTTATCCCCTCACCCCGTTACCTGCCAGTTGTGAGGGTTCCCAAGCACTGACATGGAAAAGGGAAGAAAAAGCAGCAGGGGAAGGAGAAGCCAAAGGCACAGGTAATCCTGGCTCCTTTGTTTTCTGTGCCATGTACTCTCACCACCACCACCACCTACATATTTTTCTTCACTACGTGTACTACTTTCTCCCTTCTTCTCCCAACACAGAGGGCAATCATTACTGGGGCTCAGGCACCAAAGGCAGCCCAGGAAGCCAGGTCGTCAATGCACGCACAATGTGTTGGTAACTCAGTAAAAAGAATTAAAAGATGCTCAGCCAACAACAATCTTGACCCCATGACTTTCAAGAACCCTCGCTGGGGGCTGCTTCTAGGTGGTCTTTATCAAGACAGTGAACTCTGTACAACATAAAAGAGTTTTAAGTCAGAAGGAAGTTTTCTGGGAAGCTTGTTTATTTCATCCAGCCTTGTAAACAAACACTGAGCAAAACAAGCAAATGAAAACTCCACCTGTCCAGCCTAATAATTTTTGAAAATTTAAAATTTAAAGGCTGAATTACACATGCAGAAAGACAAATGAAACCTACATACGTACTTTCTATTTGTTACTGGTCATCAATCTTTGCAGGCCAAAGAATGAGTGATCTCCAAAGGTGAATCTTTACACTGATTACTACTACTTGTGCTAAAAGCAAAGCTAAGAGAATATTTTCTCCAAGGGGAGAGGAAGTGTTAGTATGTAGATAGTAACCTTTGTGGAGAAACAGGAAGTTTGTTTATAAAAATCAGGCTATTTTTAACTAAGAAAGAAAGCCGGTCAGAATAGAGATCTCTGCTTTGACCTGTAATTCCATCTAGACACTATCTTGTACCTCCTTTTCTACAGGGTTTCCTGAAAATGGAGAAAAGGAGCCCTTAATCTTTCCTGTAACATATTTAAGAAAGTAGAGCCTTCCCCCATGGAAGCTTTCCCTTTGGTCAGATTCTTCTCACAGTACACGAGAGTGGAAAACTCTCAACACACAGAAACACGCACAGACGCACATATCCCCTGCTCCTAGCACACACCTTCCTCTGTAGCCCTTCCACACAAGGCACACACGTATACACTCCGGTGATGCCCTCTAGCTAGCTGGGAGCCAAGTGGATAAACTTGCCCCAGTCTCTCATGTGCGATATGAGGTGAGATCATTAAGGAAGAGAGAGGTGTCATTTGGGGCAAACATCAGGCAGTGGGTGATATCATTGCTGTCAGACGATCCTCGTAAGTCCTGAAGGAGTGTCAGCTTGATTTAGAGGGGATCATTAATCTCTTCAAGGTGGATCTGTTAGCTGGATAGGTGTTAGTTGTATGGTGTGCTCTGGGGAACCAAGTTTGAAAGGACTGGAGGTGGAGTGAGTGAAGTCGTGGCCGATGGGTATCAATTACCTGGGCATGCAGTGAAGCGGGATAGGTGAAAGCAGGAGGAGGTAGAGCAGGCGCTAACTCCGCTGGGTACAGAGGGTACGGGGCCCACACTTCAGGGCTACTGGGGTAAAGTGCAGGCACTGTGAGCTCATCTGCAAGAAAAGAATAAGGCGAGAGTTAGTGGTTACCAAACAGCTGGTTTCAAATCAGAAAACAAAACACCCAAAAACCCCGAGCCCCAATCAGTGTCAGAAGCCAAATGACTCTCATTCTTTTCACAACCTGTTGTTTGTTGGCTTTGGTTCCACAAGTGCTAAGCAAGGAACGAAAACTATAACAAGAAATGCAACAAGCATCTGCTGTCTGTCTGGCCTGCTGAGATCTCAGGCCTGGACTCCGCCTTGAACACTCTGATGTCTTTCCAACTGTAGCTGGGGAACCCAAAACAGTGGGAATTTCCTGCACAAAACAGCAAATGTGGCCCTCTGAGGAAAAGGGAGAGAAAGAACCAATGAAAGATATCCTATGAGAACCCACTGCAGAGCCTTTGGGAAAACAATGGCTTAACGGCAGGGCCTCAACAGACCAGAACTGGAAGACTTTTCTGTTTATTGGCATAATTGCTATTGACAAGTCAGTCATGATCATCAAGCATTTTCCATGTAGCCCCCAGAAGTACAGGGCCAAATACTGTGACCACAGGGCATTTAAGATCTTAAAAATTCAGAGAATTGAGGTGAAAAACCTTGCGAATCCTGATTAAAATTACACTCCACAAAGATGTAAACAATTCCAGTTGCTCTTTACAGACTAACTTTTAGGGGAAAAAAGTGAGTCATGTTGCCAAGCGCCTGGTCTAAGTGTTCCTCAGGCAGCTCCAATTCCACCCAGGTCAGGCTGCAGTTGGCCAGATTGAAGGGCAAGTGCCTGGGGCCTCCGATGTATCAGGAAGCAATCCATTAAAAGTAACAGCAAACACATGAGGGAGCTTCTCAGGAAAGGCAAAAATAACATCAGTCAATAGCAAGGAATCTGGGCCCTGTGAAGCAGCAATCTCAAGATGTGCTTTTATCACCTGTCAGAATCTGAAATCCAGTATGCCAAGGACGCTATCCAGGACTGCCACGGGAGTCAGCAAAAGGTGATTTGATAGTCATTAGTAACTCTGCCATTCAGGACTTTCCCTAAGTCTACAGTGCATGTGACCCAAGGTCAACAGAGTCACTTTATTCCTTCCCACCATCTAAGGAGCCATTCTAGGCCCAGTGTCTCTGCATCCTTCCCATCCCCCAAAACTTTTCAATATGGAAAGGGGACTAGCAACAGAAAACTGCTTTGCTCGGTGTGATGTGGGACTGCTCTATGGAGAAACCAGAAAGCAGCAGAGCCTGTGGGTGAATGTGGATCTGGTGGGCAGGGGGTAGGCGAGGCTTCCCCACAGCCAGCTTGCATGGCACGAGCTTCTCTCAGGATGGTAGGGAGTCAAGAGCTGACTGCTGATGATACGTTCAGAGGGCAGTTTGTACCCATTTCCAGACATGATGGGACCCCAACAATGTGGGGTGATTTAACAATCACAATGTGATTTAACATACTGTTGCTGGTTGGCCTTCCCAACTCCCTCCTCCTCTCAACAAGGCAGTAAAAGCTACCTCCTCAGGACTTGGTGATGGAAAGACAGACTGCCTGTGTATCTAGGTGGGAGAAATAAGCCCCTAAGAGTGGACTGATAATTATTATTTGGTCAGGGTAACAACAACATCACTACAGTCCTTAAAATGATCAGGTCTACAGCATCTACTGTGTTCTAGGGTGTATAGGTGCCTGTAGCCCAAGGCTTAGGGACCACCCTCAGAAGGGCTGGGAGGAGCTTAACAGATCCCTGTGCTTCCCGTTGTGATGAGACTGTGATTTCCAGAGTAACTAATGTGGGAGCCCAGCTAGTGGAAACTAACTGCTACCAGAACCAATGCCTTGAATTTTAAACAACCATTCTCAGGAATGCCAAGCTATTATTGTTGTTTAGCTACCAGGCTATTTTAAGACATTCTGAGTCTTTTAAATCCTCATACACTCATCTGTGGCCTATGCTTGTCTGTTCCCACTGTGATAGCGGAAGACAATAAAGCTATAAAGACTATAAAACTGATACATACAACTGATTCCAAATGACAGAGCCCTCAGGGGGAACGTGTTTGACCTGAAGCCTGTCAGTGGTCCTTCCTTATCGTCCTGGCTAACTGGGGTGGGGTGGGTAGAGGTAGTTACCTGATCAGTGGGTTCTTCCTTTAGAAACTTTAAAAAATGAAATGAATATGTCCTTTAAGATATCTGATCCTAAAGAGATAAGCAACACAGATAAGCTGGAATCAGATTTCAATGTCAGCCTGACTGCTGGAATTTATGATTTCCAGACCTTTCTCTCTTTTTATCCTGAAGCATTACTTCCCATTAGTTCTTTACTGATGCTTAGACACAATTCACTATTAACATTTGCACAAAACCTAGGCCAGCAGGAAAGAGGATTTGCTCTGAAATCCCCTAAACTCAAAATTGCTGAGTAATAGTAAAGTAGTGGTAAGGCAGAGTCTAAAAGAGATTAAGGTGAACTTACACTTGATAAATCCCTTGATACATCTTATCATCTCTGTCTCCCTTCTCCCCTCATGAAGGAATGTGGAGTTACCATAAACATCAAAAGATACATGGCCTGACCAGGTCAGGATCGCACCTGAAGCAGGCCTCACAAACACCTGACTTTTCGGTAGGAACCTGAGCACTCTCCTCACACACACACTCCTTTGATGGAAGTGGGAATTAAAGCAGAATGAGCTTTTTGCATTTGTTTGCTTTTTCGTTGCTTGAGAAAATTACAAAAGCTAAAGAGAACGGTTTTCCACAGCACAAGCCCTTCACAAGGACTCCCCACTGAAGCAGGAGGCAAGGGCCTGATGGGTTTCACCTTCCTGAGTCACTGCCCATCCTGCTCAAACTTTACAGGATGGAAGGCTGAAAAAAGAAGACAAAGATTGCTGCCCAAGGCCCACTGGGATGAATTGGAGTTTAGGGAGGGGGTGAGATTCCTCTTGACAAAAGAGGCTCTTGACCACCCAGAGTGAGCCAGGCCCCAGTGAGCAGAAAGAGGGCAGATCAAGAGGCCAGGGCTTTTTTGTCTGGGCCTAATCCGTCCCTCCTGAGAGGCTGGGCAAATCCTTTCCCATTGCACCAATCTGGCTACATCTTTTCTTTTTTGCACCTTCTGAGGATAATGTTGTTGAGGGCTCACAATATACATCTGAATAGGCTTTTTTTCTTAGCATGAGAATATGCAACCAGAAGAGCTCAAATTGGATTCTGAAAAACAAGGACTAGAAACTTCCAGCGCCACCCTGTAATCCCTTTGAAACCAAAGAACTGCAGAGCGTCTGATGAAGGTTTAAGCCTACAGAGCTTGGGAAGATCATCTTCTGCCTTTTCGTTTTAGATGAGGAAACAGATGCAGAAAGGTGAAGCTTCCAGTCTACGGTCACATTGAAAGAGAGATAAACATGAATGACTCTTAGAAACAACTGAGAGATGGAAGAACAAGGAGAATCTTTAATGGACTTAAGTATGGCCATATATCTCTGAGTTTAGTTGGTAACACAAGGTTTAAGAACTTTTTTGAGGCCGGGCGCGGTGGCTCATGCCTGTAATCCCAGCACTTTGGGAGGCCAAGGTGGGCAGATCACAAGGTCAGGAGATCGAGACCATCCTGGCTAACAGTGAAACCCCATCTCTACCAAAAATACAAAAAAATTAGCCGGGTGTGCTGGCAGACACCTGTATAGTCCGAGCTGCTCAGGGGGCTGAGACAGGAAAATCTCTTGAACCCGGGAGGTGGAGCTTGCAGTGAGACAAGATTGCACCACTGCACTCTAGCCTGGGCACAGTGAGACTCCGTCTCAAAAAAAAAAAAAAAAAAAGAACTTTTTTGCCTCCTGAAAACGTCTATTTGGAAATATTCCACAGCAACTTCATGCTTGACATACCCAAAACTAAATATGCTCCCTCAATGACCTGTCCTCGTTGGCTCCAGATTTCAGTAAGATGCTACCTTCCACTCAGCTGTCCACACCACACACCCGGTGGTCACCCCATTCTCCCTCTCATTCATTCTTTCATCAAGGTCCTGGTGAATCTATCCCATGATGCAGCTTGATCTTCACCAACACTACTGGATTACTGAAAAGGCCTCCTAAAAGCCCTCCTGGCTTCCACACTCATGTCAAGACAACTTTAAAAATACACATTTTGGCTGCATGCAGTGGCTCACACCTGTAATCCCAGTGCTTTGGGAGGCAGAGGCAGGAGGAGGAAGATCAACTGGGCCCAGGATTTGAGACAAGCCTGGGCAACTTTAGGGAGACCCCATATCTTAAAAAAAAACAAAATACTAGCCAGGCCTGGTGGTACATACCTTTAGTTCCAACTACTTGGGAGGCTAAGGTGGGAAGTTCACTCGAACCTAGGACTTATTTGAGGTTGCAGTGAGCTGTGACTGTGCCACTGCACTTCCAGCCCATGGTAACACAGTAAGACCCTCCCTGTCTCTTAATTTAGTCATGCCACTTAAAACCCTTCTATGATTTCCTCTTGCTCTGTGGATACTGCCTGAACTCCATGTAATGGCCTATAAGACCCCAAATGATCTGGCCCTCATTCTCCTCTCCAGCTCTGATTCTCATCTGGTTCTCCCTCATGGTCTGGGATCAGTCACTTCCATTGCATGACTATGCCTTCCTCTCTCCCACACACTGCTCCCTCTGCCAGGGGCACTCTTCTCCCCCTCCTCCTGCCTGGCTTAACTTTTACTCATCAGTTACTTACTCCTTCCACCCAGCTTAACTCTTCACTGTGCTCTACTTAGATGCCGCTTCCGGGGGCGGGAAGGGGCCTGGCCTCGCACTTCTAGTCTAGAAGACTGCTTTCTCTGTGCTCCACCATATCCTGCACCTCCCCAGGCACAGCAGTTACCTCCTGGACGGCAAGCTCTTATTCTTGCTTACCAATGCCTACCACCATATTATAAGACAGTATCAAGAAATCAACCATTTGGGCCAGATGCAGTGGCTTACGCCTGTAATCCCAGCACTTTGGGAGGTGGAGGTGGGTGGATCACTTGGTATCTGGAGTTCGAGACCAGCTTGGCCAACATGGTGAGACCCTATCTCTACTAAAAATACAAAACTTAGCTGGGTGTGGTGGTGCACACCTGTAATCCCAGCTAATTGGGAGGCTGAGGCACAATAATTGATTGAACCTGGGAGGTGGAGATTGCAGTCAGCCAAGATCGCACCACTGCACTCCAGCCTGGGCTACAGAGCGATATTCTGTCTCAAAGAAGAAAAAAAGAAAGAAAAAAGAAAAAAGAAAGATTAAAAAAAAAAATCAACCATTTGCTTAATACTTGAGAAAATGAAGAAAAAATATACTTCCATCCTGCCTTCAGGTGAAGAAATAGTCAGACTGAGGGTTCATTCTGGGTGGAAGAGAAATATGCACATAAAGGCACCACGATCTATCTAAGGTCTCATAGATAACTTATAATGTCTGAACTGAGACCAGAACTCAAGTCTCTTGTCTCATAGTTCGGGGTCCCTTCTATACACCATCCTTTCCTCCCTGGGGTGGGTGATGCCCCCACTGCTGCTGGTGGTGACAGGGCCCCATTTGGAATGCAGGTGGTCTTTATGTCTGGCTTTTTAGCATACTCAATTTGCTATAAGAAACTCAGGGACAGAGTCTTCCAGGAGAGCTTGCCTCGAAGATGAAGAATTTGGCCAGGAAAAACAGCAGCCATGACACAGAAAATCCAAACATGATGAAAAATTCCATTTTTAATAGGAATAATATAAATTTTGAAACAAGAAAAATAAATCAAGGATTCTGTTAGCAGTCAACTCCCACTCACATACCTCAGCAAGTAGTTGATCCATGTCTGTTAAGTAAGCCTTTTAAAAATCAGCCATACAAGGCCCACTCTTTTAAGTACTACTAGCCTATTCAGACATGCGCTTCCGCCACAGGACTAAGAATATAGCCCACGCCAGCTCCCATGGCGCAGGGCAGTGCACACTAGCTCCTGTGATAGGGTGAATGGCATTTCCCCAAATTCACATCCACCTGGAACCCCAGTACGTCACTGTTTTTGGAAACAGGGTCTTTGCAGATAGATTTAGGAATCTTGAGACAGACAGGGACTGGAATGGTATGTCTACAAACAGGAATGCCTCAGAGTCTCTAGAGGATCCAACACTGCTGACACCATGATTTCAGATTTCTGGTCTCCTAAACTGTGAGAGAACGGATTTCTGTCCGTTGAAGCCACCCAGTTTCTGGTAATTTGTTGCGGCAGCCCTAGGGAACTAATGCGGTTGCCATAGAATGTCAAACACATCACTGGCTTCCCAAGAAGACAAATGTAGATGAAGATTTTTATGAAAGAAGCTAATGAAAAGACTGAGTGTTGCCGGGCATGGTGGCTCATGCCTGTAATCCCAGCACTTTGGGAGGCCGAAGCGGGTGGATTACTTGAGGTCAGGAGTTCGAGACCAGCCTGGCCCACATGGTGAAACCCTGTCTCTACTAAAGATACAAAAATTAGCTGGGTGCAGTGGTGGGTGCCTGTACTCCCTGCTACTTGGGAGGCTGAGGTAGGAGAATCGCTTGAACCTGGGAGGCAGAGGCTGCAGTGAGCCAAGATTGCACCACTGCACTCTAGCCTGGGCAACACAGTGAAACTCAGTCTCCAAAAAAAAAAAAAGTGGGCGAATAGCTCAAAGGAGGTGTTTTCCACCACCCAGCACTAATGACCATGGCGATTTTTGTGTTCTGTACAGGGAACCAACTGTACTATGTGCTGCAGTCATGAGGAGAAATCAAGTCTCGGCTTGGCTCTCCACTATTTCTACTTTCTCTCTATCATGGACCTTGGTCATTTCCATTGCTTCAACTACTAATTCTATTTAGGATGATTCATAAACCTATAGCTTTGATTTCTACTCCAATGTAAACACCGTAAATTCATCAAACTCAACTCATCGAGAAGTGAACTTACTGTCATTCATAAACCAATTCCTCTTCTTACCGCCAACACTTTCCTTTATCCCTTTTACTCAGGCTAGAAGCCTTCATCACTTCCTATGTCCAAACAATTGCTAAGTCCTAATAACAATAGAGATGACAAAGATAACGACAGTGATGATAGCAGTAGTAAGGACAGTAGGAGCTCGTGTTTACTGAGCACATTCTGTGCACCAACCATCCTCATGGGAGACATTAGCAAGAGCTCCTTTTACCTTATGAGAAAGCTGAGACACAGCAAGGTTAAATATCCAGCCCAACGACTCTCACAGAGCCAGGATGTGAATCGATCCAGATCATGAGTCCAGACCCTTCACTTCTGCACTTCACTGCCTTTCTCCATGTTCATTATCTCCATCTACTGATGATAAAGATATCTTCTTTATGTCTTTCTCATTCCCATCCCTACTTCTATTACCCAAATGCAGGTTCTCAGCCGGACCGACTTTAACTTCCGCTGTCTCCCCACTCCACTATTTCTCTAGTACAAACTGCAGAAGCAACAAGTTGTCTGCAAAAAAGCAAACAGACCCCAAAATACATATGCCAAGGAAATTCCAAAAGCAGGTGGTCATGATTCAACTGGCCCAGAGTCACTTCTCCATTTAATGATTTTCCGCCATGCTTTTGACCAGTCACTGCTCTGATGATTGTCTTCTTCCTTTACTGCCCACCTCTTCGAGGCCAAGAAATCCTGCAACGCAATCCAGGATTTTAAAAGGATCTGCTTTCTAATCTTAGAGTTGAAGGGAACCCTGAGCATGAGCGGGAAGAAAACTGTTCCTCTGGGAACTTAAGCCACTACTATTACCTACTCTTACTCATCACATGGGGACATTTTCATTCCTCTTCTTTCCTATGACCTGCAGCTGCTGGGATGAGGGTTACCCAGAGTTTCCCCAGGAAAGTCCATTCCCTGGCATTAGCAGACTGAAGATTCAAAGTGTCTGCCAGCCTCTCTGCGAGCCTGAATTTCCTGACAACTGCAGTCAAGTCTGGATGTTTAACAGGAGCTGTATTTTCAGAACGTAATGGTTTTACGTCATATGAACAACCTAAGAAAATCTGCTCAGTCCCACTCTGCTAGAGACCTGGGTAAGCTTCATGAGAGCTGCATACTGTTCTGTTAGATTCACTACTGTGCCCTCCACAAAGGAGGTTCACAAAGGAGAAAGAGTAGAAAAGGAAGGAAAATAAATTTCTTCTAACATAAAAAAAAAGTGTTTTAGGATGTATATCTTCAGGGCAACTTGAGTCTATGATTCAGGTGGAAATTAATTTTTTAAATAAAAAAATTATAAACAAAAAGTGTTTTAGTAAAACTTTCATTTGTCATTCACACACCTCTTCTGGCATACATCTGTTATGTGGTGAGGGAGGAAAGGGAGCAAGGAAGAAGGATGGTTATGACAGCAAGGGGAGGCAGAGGTGTCTTTTTAATGAAACTGCTGCTTGGGTTCATCTCTATCTAGTCCATAGAAAAGAGATGATCTCTTATTGAACTAGAAGGTCCCCGAGTGCAGGGCCTGTGTCTCTAGCGCTTACTGCTGTATCTGCAGTACCCAGCACAGTGCATGTTACACAGCAGACATTCACTCATGCATTATTGATTGATTTATTTAGAGACAAGGTCTCCCTATGTTGCCCAGGCTGGAGTGCAGCGGCTGCTCGCAGGTGTGATCATCAATGCGCACTACAACTTCAACTCCTTGGCCCATATGATCCTCTCTCCTCAGCCTTCCAGATAACCTTGCCAAGCTTTCAGAAATGAACATTTTATGGACCTCAATACACCTAACTGTGCTGTTTGAATGTATAATCCCCAAAGTAGCAACATTTATACCAGTTTTTAATATAATAACACTGGGAATCATCCTTAAAAACAGAACGGGGCACATACTTGTAACCCCAGCTACTCCAGAGGCTGAGGTGGGAGGATCACCTGAAGCCAGGAGTTCAAGGCCAGCCTAGGCAAACACAGTGACACCCTATATCTAGAGAAATGTTATTAAAGTCTATTATTTTCATGTAGATTTCTTTGATAATTAATGAAGCTGACCTAATGAACTTTCCATTTCTTAGCTGGGACTCTTAGTAGGGACAGGTGCTGCCTAAAAGAGTGTTCATCAAGGCACGGAGCTCTCGTGAAAATCCAGTATAGACCAGATATCCTTTCTTATACCTCCCAAAACAGCCTATGTGTACCCTGAACACTGCACCTACTGCTTACATGAAAAATTATCTTTTTCTGTGTCTATGTCCTTCACAAAACTGTAATCTCCTATCCTCAGCACATATGTCTGGCACACAGAACATATTCAAGAAAAGTTAGTTAAAATTAACGATATTACAAAGTGCCTACAACTAACTTACAACTAGCAAGAGGACATAAACTTCAGAATTATGTAATTCACCCAATGATTTACAGTTTAGCACATTTCCTTGACTTTTAAGAAAATGTCAGTTTTCTTAAATCTGCAAAGGTTCCAGTCCTTGAAGAAAAAAGGCAGAAACTAATAACTTGTCATAGTTATCAGTTTTAAAGAGATTGCCACTGACCTAGGAAACTGATGAGTCAGAACCCCAAAATATACTCCATAGCACAAATAACACAAATCTAGACACACACATAAGCAAACTCTTCTATGAGCCACGTGAGGAACTCCAGAATGAAGCTGTGTGTCTGAAATGAGCTCCTACTCTCACCCATGGCCTTCTCCTGTTCTAGGAACTCAGCAACTCCACCACCCCCATTCTTCTGGTTCCCCATCTATGCTGGCTAGCCGTGGGCTACTTGCCCTTGATCTATCCACAGGGAATGCTAAAAACATCAATGACTGAAATCTTATTTTAAAATTATGTTAATGTGTCCCTAGAAACCAGAACAAGTATTTATTTTGTGCTTATGTGTATAGTATCCTTCACAAGCATAAAGTCTCAATCTCCCCTTAGTCCTTTGAGCTAGATACTAACATTTCCATTTTACAGATGAAGAAATTGATGCTTGGAGAGTTTTAGTGACTTGTCCAAGGTCATATACAGCTTATAGGTAGAGGGATACAAATCTAAAGAATCTGTTTCCAGAGTCTACATTCCTGACAAGGCATCACTGCCTTCAAAGTGAGTTTCTGTGCTTTTCAGAAGTCAGAGTGCAAATTGTAGTTTTAGGCTAAAAACAAACAATTTTTTTTTTTCGGGGGGGAGAGTCTCATGCTCTCACCGGGCTGGAGTACAGTGATGCAATTTTGGCTCACTGCAACCTCCAGCTCCCGGGTTCAAGCGATTCTCCTGCCTCAGCCTCTGGAGTAGCTGGGATTATAGGCGCCCGCCACCACGCCCAGCTAATTTTTTGTATTTTTAGTAGAGACGGGGTTTCATCATATAAGCCAGGCTGGTCTCAAACTCCTGACCTCGTGATTCACCCACCTCAGCGTCCCAAAGGGCTGGGATTACAGGCGTGAGCCAGTGCCCGGCCAAAACAAACAATTTGTATAGACTTGAAATAATTTAACCTGGCATTCTGGTGGGGGAAATAACCTGATTTGTGTACAAGAAAAAATTATACTGTTATTAGTCCTGAAAAGAAATTCCACAGCATCTGTTCTACACTTCTTTGACTTATTCACTAGCACCAGATATATCAGGCACCACAATGGCAATGGATATGAAGAAGCCTGCTAAACATTTCTGTGTGCCAAGGAATTTGATCATCTCTTCAAGCCAGGCTAGATCAATCACTTAAGTAAGAAAAGCCTGTTACTACCAATTACTGTGAAACAAGAAAAACCTACAGGAGCAGAGCCACCCATGGACCCAGAATTCTCTCTCCACAGGTAACAAAGCTGCTAGCAACAAAGTGTGGAAATCTCAAAAGTGCCCTCCTTTTCCAAACTCTCCTACTTTGATTCATTCATGTTTTAAAAATCTGATGCCCTTGGATTAAATTTTCAGTGCAAAGCAAAACTCCACTTCTGGAAACATCTGTTGTCTGAGAGTTGCTTTCCTTCACCTCCCTTGCTTTCAGAGGCAAGTTAGTTCCACATTGCCACTGAAGGGTAATCCCCCTGCATACTCCATGATCACAGTGAATAAAAAATATTTTCTGAGAGTGTTAAGCCATGGGGCCACAAGATGGATGAAATAATTGGGCAGTCTCCAGTTACAAAAAACAAAATGAGGCTAATTCTTAAGTGAAGTTATGACTAGCATGAATAAATAAAGCCCACAAAATCCAAAAATGTCCATTTGGTCGGGGCCACTCTCACATTTTAATTCATTTTGGTTAACAAGTGTTTGTCTTCAACAAACACTTACTGGGCACCTGCTGTGAGGCAACTGCTAGTTGAGTATCATCAGCATTTATTTTTCCAGCCCAGATTTGGGGCAGTAATGCTAAGTTACAAAAGGACCTGATTCTCTACAGGTAATTCCTGTTTAACTGAATGTATCCTGGCGATCCTGGGTGGGAGTGTGTAGCAGAATGTACTAGAAACTATTTGGAAATGGAACTCTTTATTTCACAGTGGCAGGTTATTAGGAAGATGCGGTATGTCATCTGAAAAGTGCCCAAAGACCTGGGAACTCTTTAGAGGGTGAGGAGATGGTCACTGAAAAGGGTATGGACAAGAAAAGAACAAATGACCTCCTTGTATCAGTATTATAGGTGAGGTAATTCCGGAATGTATGTGTACGGTGGTGAAAGGTGACTCAATAAGCTTCACCTGAAAGTCAAACCGGCGTTTCTCCCCTTTAAGTCCTTTAGTTGTAAATGTTACCAGCCGTACAACACTGGATAACTTACCTAATCTCTGCCAGCCTCCGATTCCTCAGATCAAAATAAAAACAAAAACTAACACATAGTTCATTATAAAAACTGAATGCGAATTTGACATGCATATAGTAAGTGCACGGTGTCAAACAACAACATTAATAACTGACATTAATATAGGAAAAAAGGTAAGGAATACAATCTGGGAATATAAATAATGTTGTCTCTGCTATAGGAAATCTATCCTCAGTACAAAAACAATCCCTTGATTCATCAGATGATCTGGAGTCATTACCTACCAGAGGGAGGTGGCAGGGAGTGGCGCTTTGGAATGTATGCCCTCAGCCACTTCTCATGTTTAACTGTTTCTTCCTCATTCTTCGTGCCTCAGACATATTGTTCAGCTCTTTTGTGCTAAGAATAAATTAGTGATCACTAGAAGATAGAGCTTTGTTAACTATATTGGTGTTCACGTACTTATTTTTAAAATAAGAACAATGCTCTCTTCATTTAAGAGCAGAAGACTTTCTTTAAAAGAAATCTCACAGCCCTCCAGCTTCACCAGGGAAATGTGATCTGCTCAAAAAAATCTACTTAACTTTATTAAACAAAATTGGCTGAGTACCTTGGGAGACTCTGATCTACACAATTCCCTTATCATTCATTCCACCGGCTGCAATGAACCTGCCAATTTACAATAAGCAGCTCCAGGTGTCCATGTACCTCAGTTCCCCTGAATGGTCATATTTTATCTTCCTTTTACTCTCCATCTCTTTGCCTTCTAAAAATCACAAAGATTTAACCACAAGTTTAAGAACAACCATAACAAGGCCCAAATTTTAATTATGCAGGAGGTTAATAGTCACACTGTTGACTTTCCGGTAAGATAAACAGTAAAAACTTGGCAAATGCTAATGTAAACAACTCCCCCCTCCTGCCCTCTCATTCCTGAAGACTGTACTCATTCTTGGGAACTGAATGACAGGCAGAGTTCATATATGAGAACAGGGTATCCTAACCTGGTTAGAAGCACTGAAATACCAAAAGAAAACTGCAAGAGTTTAGACTGAGCTTCTTCGTTCTGCGGAATAGTAAGTAATCCTATCTCCTGAGGATCACTGCTCTGGGATGAACTGATTACCTTCAAACACTAAAAAGGTTGCCTGTCAGTCTGAAATCTTTTTTTCAATTGCACTGATGCAAAATCAAGGAAATCTGGGCATTAGGGTCAGCAGGAAGGCTGGTTGACTCTGGAATGACTTCAGATCTTTGGCAGGTGATCCAACACAGGAACGAAGGAGTTTCTGGGGTTTCTTCCCTCCCTAAAGCTTCAGAACATTTTAGAATGAAGATGTCCAAGCCATCCCAGTGCAGGCAAGGTCCCCTACAAATCTAGAACCGACTGCTGGTTAAGTATTATGAAGATGGTCATACAAAGTTCTTTTTAATTAGTGAAGGGGAAATACCTTAATGCTCAAATCTATGGGCTAGTTCAATAACTACAAAATGGTCCATTATAGCCACCGAAAATAGTAACATAAAAGACCTGTCTATAAAGATGGAAAAAGGTACATAAACAAGTGAAATATATATATATATATATATAATACAAGCACATACATATACATATGGTTTGCATGAGGGATTGGTATAATGCTTTGGTAGGTAGATCTAGGTTTGAAGTCCCTGGTCACTTACCACCTATGTGACCTCCGCCAAATTTCCTTATCAAAAAAGGAGGAGGAGGAAGAATAGTAGTAGTAGTATCTGTTCTCATAGGTTGTCATGATAATTGAAAAGGTAAAGTGTTTAAGAAAACTTCCTGGGCCGGGCGCGGTGGCTCAAGCCTGTAATCCCAGCACTTTGGGAGGCCGAGACAGGCGGATCACGAGGTCAGGAGATGGAGACCATCCTGGTTAACACGGTGAAACCCCGTCTCTACTAAAAAATACAAAATCTAGCCGGGCGAGGTGGCGGGTGCCCGTAGGCCCAGCTACTCGGGAGGCTGAGGCCGGAGGCGTAAACCCGGGAAGCGGACCTTGCGGTGAGCTGAGATCCGCCACTGCACTCCAGCCCGGGCAACAGAGCGAGAACTCCGTCTCAAAAAAAAAAAAAAAAAAAAAGAAATGGCTGGACGCAGTGGCTCACGCCTGTAATCCCAGGATTTTGGGAGGCCGAGGCAGGTGGATCACCTGAGGCTGGGAGTTCGAGACCAGCCTGACCAACATGGAGAATCCCCATCTCTACTAAAAATACAAAATTAACTGGGCGTGGTGGTGTGTGCCTGTAATCCCAGCTACTCGGGAGGCTGAGACAGGAGAATTGCTTGAACCCGGAAGGAGGTTGCAGTGAACCGAGATCGCACCATTGCACTCCAGCCTGGGAAATAAGAGTGAAACTCCATCTCAAAAAAAAAAAAGAAAAAGAAAAGAAAGAAAGAAAACTTCCCACAATAGAACACATATTCAACCATATTGTTGTGTTTACCTGTCTGGATAGTGGAGACTGAGAAACCCAGAGTCAGAGAAGTTAAATAACTTGGCCCATTCCCCCACAGCTAATGTGATAGACTTGTATTTCAAAACTCAGGTCAGCCTGACTGTCAATACTGAGGCTACTGGTTCTCTGCAACATGGTGTGATGCTCCAGCTTGAAATCAGGAGATCTCATCCTGGGGTGGTTCTCAGCTTATGTTGTGATATACATGCCAGCTAAAACTTGGGCTCTGTACGATAGGCAAATGGTGGAAACAACTCAAGTGTCCATCAACAAATGAATAAACAAGATGTAGTTTACAAGATATCCATACAATGGGTCATCACTCAGTCATAAAAAGGGATGGAGTTCTCGTATATGCTACAACATGGATGAACCTTGATGACATTATGCTAAGGAAAAGAAGCCAGACACAAAAGGACAAATATTGTATGATTCTACTTATATGAGGTATCTAGAGTAGGCAAATTAACAGAGACAGAAAGTAGATTTTCAGCTACCAGGTGACAAGGAAAGGAGGGAATGGGGAGTTACAGCTTAAAGGTTAGAGTCATTTTTCTTTCTTTCTTTTTTTTTTTTGAGATGGAGTTTTGCTCTTGTTGCCCAGGCTGGAGTGCAATGGCACCATTTCAGCTCACTGCAACCTCCGCCTCCCGGGTTCAAGCAATTCTTCCGCTTCAGTGTCCCGAGTAGTTGGGATTACAGGTATGCAGTTAGAGTTTTTAAGGTGATGAAAAAGTTTTGGAAATAGATAGTGGTGACGGATGCAAAACACTGTGAATGTAATTGATGTCACTAAATTGTACACTAAAAAAATGGCAGGTTTATGTCAAATATATTTTACCACTTTTTTTTTTTTTTCTTGAGATGGAATCTCGCTCTGTTGCCCAGGCTGCAGTGCAGTGACGTGATCTCGGCTCACTGCAAGCTCCGCCTCCTGGGTTCCAGCGATTTTCCTGCTCAGCTTCCTGAATAGCTGGGACTACAAGGGGCATGACACCACACTTGGCTAATTTTTAATTTTTTTTAGTATAGACAGGGTTTCACCATGTTAGCCAGGCTGGTCTCGAACTCCTGACCTCAAGTGATCCACCCATCTCAGCCTCCAATGGTGTTGGGATTACAGGCGTGAGCCACCGTGCTGGGCCTTACCACAATTTCTAAAAATTAGTAACATAACAAAAAATACTGAGTTGCATGCTTTAAATTGAATGGTATGTGAATTACAGCTCAATAACGCTGCTAAAACAAACCAAACAACCCCACCTTAGGGTCTGTGACCTGACAGACTTGGCTTTAAACCTCAGATGAGCAGCTTACCAAATGTGACCATGGGCACATTTTAAAAACTCTGAGCTTAATGCCCTCTTTGTAAAATGAGAATAATAACTGTATTTACGGAACAGGGTGTTGTGAAGATTGAATGAGATAACGAATACAACGCGTTTAACAGAAATGTCTTGAATGAGTAACAGCTGCTGTCATCATCATTCTTGAACTTCTTATTCCTAAAGATGCCCAAAGGTCAAACAGGCACCATCTACTGACCCCAGGTTTCACCAGTTCCCAGAACTATGTAAGACCTAATGACCCACCATGGTCACAGGTATGTCCCGGCTCCCCATCTGGAGCCCATCAGGCAAACATACTTGCAGGAGTTTCCCCCATCCTATGTGTCCTGTCCACCCACCCCTCTTTCTCCAGTCTCTTTACCAGTAAAATCTCAGGGCTGATCAGACAAGGGATAGAAAAGACAGGGAACTAAATCCTATTGCAGAGGCTGCTTGAGCACCTTAGTACCTCTCCGAAAGTAATGTAACATCCCACATACACAGAGTCCACCACTAAACAAGGATTACCATGTTAAACCTATCTTTATGGATATTATAACCAAGGTGAAAGTGAAACAATCTCTCAATGTATGCCTCATTCTCCATCTCTTCTCAAGCGCTAAACCTACCCAGCTCCTTCACCCTTTTCTCAGACACTCCTCTTCCCAATCTTTCATTTTTTTTCCATGCTGGATCCCCTCCAAGTTTTCCTTTTCTCACACTGTGCTGAGGCCCAGCACAGGATGCTGGGGCTGGGAATAGTTTGGTAAACGGATCATGAAGCCCACAGCACACAGTGTGGGGCTTGGATGGTAAATTATGAAAAGATTGGGCTGTGTATGTAACCAATGGCTGTGGGCCAGCTAGTGGGTGATGAGACGGTAGTTTACAAATGTCTCAGAGGGAATAGAAACTGTTGGGAGAGTTGTCTCTGGATCTTCAAAGAGAATTTATGAAAAAAGACGAGAATAGAAAATTTAATTCAGAGACCTGGGGAACCAGCAGTGGAGGAAAGAAGAACAAACTCCACCCAGAGTGAGACTGGGAGACCCCAGAAAAGGCTTCCCAGGGTAGCTGTGTGATTAGGGACGAGAGGAAGGCCTGTGGTGTGGATGCTCACACCAGCTTCCAGGGCCGTTTCATCTGGTAATTCCTCTGATCCTGCTACAAATATAGAATGAGTAGCCTGTCTGAGGGTTTACAAGAACTCACTTCAATGTTTTGTCAGAAGGTTATTTTTCTCAGGGTGTATTTACTTCCCATAATAGAATATCTTTAGATGAGAATCAGGTCCAAAGGGGCAAATGGTGCTGGAAATAGAGGTGGAGAGAGAACTGGGAAAGTTTTCTAAGTACGTATCAGAAGAACAGGCTAGCATGCCCTTTTTAGGATGGAGCTACAGAGCGCTATCTGAATCATCACCCCGGCACTTTTGGTGATGCATTTTTAATCATTCGCTTAAATTTTTTTAGATGAGAAAATACCTAAAACAAAGCCACATCTCCTTTAAAATCTGTTGCTGAGTTCTTTCTGATAATGTAAATTCTCCTTCTTCCAGATCTGCAACAGCTCCCAATACCTTTTGAATTAAAGAAAACTACTAATTGTAATCCAGGATTCCCATTTCCTTCTTCCCAAATTTATTGCACACCATCAACTCACCCCTAGCTTGGTAAAATTAGTTATGATTTCCTGAATGAAGTCAGTCTTGCCACTAAATTTTCAAATCTGTTCTTCCTTTTGACTGGAATGTAATTCATCTAAATCAAGGGGTAGCCACATACATCCAGAATTGCTTTTCTCCAGGCTGTGTGTGCTTCCAGAACCAACCTCAGGGCTTCCCAGTCTTCAGTAAAATAAAATTGGGCTTAGAAAATTTATCTCAGTGGATTGTTTTCACTTTGGGGAACCTGCCTTCCACCAACAGTCCCACATAAATGTAATCAGTATCTATGCTGCTGCCTGAATAAACATAGTTCTACAGCAGTAACCAACACAGTAGAGCAATTAACCTACATTTGGAAAGCCAGGCAAGCTTTATGAAGGAAGCGATGGTGAAGGTGACTTCTCAAGGACAAGTAGCTAATTTGTAAAGGTATTAAATTTATGGCCAGAGAATGGGTACTCTAAGCAAAAAGCCTGAAGGCAAAGAAAATACATGATGGCCTCTCTTTGGACTCCCAGAGCTAAGTATTGTTGGAACATGGCTTTCAAGGAGACCTAATAGCTGGAGATCTGGGGATGAGGAGTCGGGGCGCAGATCATGAAGGGCCTGCACGCCGTGCTAAAGAGGTGGACTCTACAAAGTGGGAAGTGAACCTCTTCTCATGTCACTATGGGATTCCCCCATCTATTAGAAATGGCTTTTCATCAAACGGACATCTGTTACCATAATTGCTACTAATCTGGGATTTAAGTGCATCAAATATTTTCAAATGCATCTATACATTTCTCATGAGTGGCAAGGAATTCTTTCACACACTGTATAGGTATTCAGAGGAGCATTCAAGAGAAGCAGCTTAGGGCTGGAAGCCTCAGAGTAATTGGTCAGGGCTAGGAAGGCCAGCTGGAGGAGCTGCAACCTGCAGACAGCTCTACAGCATGGGTCCTGACACCCACCACCTACCTGGCCTTAGGTCTCTGCCACATCAAATGCCTTTCTCTGTACTAGAGTCACCTACCTACGTTCCTCCGCAAACAGTTTCCATTATCCTGACCTAAAACGTCATTATTGATTCACTGAAAGGAGTAATTTCTTGCAGAAACTGCAAAAAAATGTTCTTATGGTTCTATTTCAGTATAAAGTCTCACACTTTTATCTGATGGTTTGTTTTATGGCTTCTGAATTTTAGATGACTTCAGAGAGGAAGCTAGTGAACTTTGAAAGGACATCATTTACATGTGTTTGCTGTATCAGGTAGCACTTAACATACATAAATAGGGAGTTGTGGGGAAGAAAAACAGAAAGATTTCTAAAGTTTCTACAGGATTACTGTAGATTCTTTTTATTGCGGAGGAGGAGGAGGAAGGAGAAGGGTCAAGTGGGAAAATGATTATATGATTTAAAATATTTTTTAAAAGAATCACATAGTTTCCTGTTTGCATATCTCTTTTGGCATTTGTTGGTATCTGTGTCTAGGTCTTGAGAGAGGCCAGTATATTTTAGACTTCTAAAAGTTCACTTGGATTTGAACTAGAAGTAGGAGACTGTAATTTCTAAATTTAACCTCTACT
Source organism: Rhinopithecus bieti (assembly GCF_001698545.2). NCBI lineage: Eukaryota > Metazoa > Chordata > Mammalia > Primates > Cercopithecidae > Rhinopithecus > Rhinopithecus bieti. The sequence goes on along the minus strand of NW_016803882.1, from coordinate 1,359,681 downwards.
AAAAATTATGACATTAAAAACTTTGCTAATCTTTAACTATTTACCAGAAATCAAGTTAAATTGCTATTTTAGAAGAACTTCAGTTTGAAAAACATTTACAATAAAACAATTTTTGAAATAACTTTTAATGATACATCAAACACATCTAGATTAAATTTTTTTGTAAATATATCCACTGATGAAGTGCTAGCAAAAATGACTAAACTTGGAATATTCCAATAGGATCCCAGCTTTGGTACTTTTTATAAATAGTGCTAATAATGGTCTTTAAAGGGCTACAAAAAAGTAGTTTTACTGGAAAAGTTTGAAATTAAGTTTCCAAAGTTATTAATGTGATCAAATGTTTATTTTGAAAAATACAAGCTGGGTGTGGTGGCTCACGCCTGTAATTCCAGCACTTTGGGAGGCTGAGGTGGGCAAATCACAAGGTCAGGAGCTCGAGACCAGCCTGGCCAACATGGTGAAACACCATCTCTACTAAAAATACAAAAAATTAGCTGGGCGTGGTGGCAGGCGCCTGTAATCCCAGCTACTCCGGAGGTTGAGGCAAGAGAATCGCTTGAACCTGGGAGGCAGAGGTTGCAGTGAGCTGAGATCACGCCACTATACTCCAGGCTGGGTAACAGAGCAAGGCTCCATCTCAAAAAAAAAAAAAGAGAGAAGAAAAATGCAAAAGATTAGGGAATGAATTAGTAGACCTAAGTAATGATTATCAATGGCTGGATAATTTTAAGCACTAGAGAATCAGTATGAGAGAAGAAAGTGCAGAACGTTCTGGAAATCACATTTGGGTCTTTAACCCTCCTATGTTAACTGCTTAGTCCCTTCTTTTCTTTTTTTTTTTTTTTTGAGACGGAGTCTCGCTCTGTCGCCCAGGGTGCAGTGGCCGGATCTCAGCTCACTGCAAGCTCCGCCTCCCGGGTTTACGCCATTCTCCTGCCTCAGCCTCCTGAGTAGCTGGGACTACGGGCGTCTGGCACCTCACCCAGCTAGTTTTTTGTATTTTTTTTAGTAGAGACGGGGTTTCACCGTGTTAGCCAGGATGGTCTCGATCTCCTGACCTCGTGATCCGCCCGTCTCGGCCTCCCAAAGTGCTGGGATTACAGGCTTGAGCCACGCGCCCGGCCTTAGTTCCCTTCTTTTCATCTCACCTTGCCCTACTTATATCTGCCTTCCTATAATTTTTCAAAAAATGAAGATGGGCAATAACCTGGGACTACAGTGAAAGGAGAGAAGAAAACTGGTGTTATGTCTGAGATTAATGCAAAATTTACATATATAGAGCTGAGTATTGTACTGAATAGCTACGTAATCTTGGGGAAAACTACGTATCTCCTTAAGCCTCAGATATCTATAAAATAAAAAAATGTGGACATTCTGGTACATGGCTGTTGGCTGTGTACATTGGTATAATCTTCATACAGCACTGTTTGATAAATACATGATATATTTTTTAATTTAACGAAACACATTAACATAACCAAAAGACAAGTAAATAAACATAAAAAGGAACGGGCAATTGGTAGATCCTGGTAAAGATAACCAATGTGGCACATCACATTGTGCCTCTTGATTGAAGCACACACTACCAGGTATTCTTGCATGATTAAAAAAATATATAAAAGGTAACTACTAATTTGCAGATAATTGACAAACAGAATCATGCTAAACAAAACCACAGAGATACCTAGGAAATTATAGGACCAACAATCTGGGTTCCACAACAAATAAACTGCAAGCAAAAAAGCAAGAGAGAATGAGAGGGAACATATTGAACGCTGATTCAAACAAACTTAAAACAATAAAACATTATGCGAAAAACCCTTCAACTTTTATGTATGTTTGAAATTTTCCATTAACAAAAAGTTAAAGTAAAATGAGTAGACCATCATTAAAAATGGTAACACTGGAAAGCAAGATAATCCACTTATAAAGTCTCTTTTCTTGTCTATCCATTTGGTTATTTGATTACTAACCCACTCAGCAGAAATTAACATGCTAATGCAACTATGAGATCACAAAATGTGTCTATATTAAGTATAATGCAATTTATGGAAATCAAGAAGAGAAAAAGCATCAAGGTTAGATTTATTTCCACAGTTACAATTCTGAGGAATTCTTCCCCTGCCCGTGCGCTCACCCTACAGCCCTGGCCGCCCCTGCATGATAGATTTCTAGAGGAACCTTACTCAAATGATACTCCAAATGAAGCTGCTTAAGCCTTGGACTGTATTTGCAACAGGCCACTATGTAGTACTTAACATATTTTAAAGCACATTATCTCATTTTATTCCTATTACAGCTCAGTGAGGTAAAACAAAACAGGAACTTCATCATAACTTTTTTTTTTTTTTTGAGACACAGTTTCACTCTCTTGCCCAGGCTGGAATACAGTGGTGCGATCTCAGCTCACTGCAACCTCTGCCTCTTGGGTTCAAGCAATTCTCCTGCCTCAGCCTCCTGAGTAGCTGGGATTACAGGCGTGCACCACCACGTCTGGCTAATTTTTGTCTTTTTAGTAGAGACGGGGTTTCACCATGTTGGCCAGGCTGGTCTCAAACTCCTGACCTCAAGTGATCTGCCTGCCTCAGCCTCCCAAAGTGCTGGGATTACAGCATGAAGCACTGCACCCAGCCTAATCCATCATTATTTTAAAGAGAAACCATTAGCTGTGGAGGTGCTCATACTATTAATTTTGAGGGAGAGGAAAAAAGAAAACAGAATCACCAGCTTCTCCTTCAACCACCTGAAAGCAAACCACTAGTCAAGAAAGCATTATTCTTCTTATATAGACCTATCAATAAGGAAAACAAGAATTGACAAATAACTGGAAAATACCATTCTCAAATTAAATGGTCAATAAGTATACGACAAAAAACTTTATTAATCAACTATTAAAATGTCATGCCATTTCTGCCTGTCAGAAAGGTAAGTATTTTTTTAAAAATCACCTAACTGAGAAATGACTGATATACAGAGAGCTGTACATAGTTAATATCTACAACTTGATGATTTTGGATGTAAGTATATACCCATGAAACTCTCACCACAATCAATATCATAAACATATTCATCATCTCCAAAAGTTTCCTCCTATCCTTTTTAAAAATTATATAAAATTAACTTATAGTTTAAATTGGCAAATTAAAAATTGTATATATTTATGGTGTACAACTTTACATATGTGTGTTTGTGTTTTGAGAAAGGGTCTTGGTCTGTTGCCCAGGCTGGAGTGCAGTGGCTCCATCATGGCTTACTACAGTCTTGACCTCCCGGGCTCAAGCAATCTGCCCGCCTTGGCCTCTTCCAAATGTTGAGATCACTGGCATGATCCCCTCCACCCAGCCACATTTTTTTTTGTTTTTTTTTTTCTTTTTGTGGAGAACGGGGTCTCGCTATATTACCCAGGCAGGTCTCGAACTCCTAGGCTCAAGCTATCCTCCCGCCTCTGCCTCCCTGAGAGCTGGGATTACAGGCGTGAGCCACCGCGCCCGGCTGTTTGTTTGTTTTAAGTGGAGTTTCGTTCTTGTTGCCCAGGCTGGAATTGGTTTATTTTTGTGTGTGTTTTTTTTTGTTTTTAATAGAGATGGGGTCTCACTGTGTTGGCCAGGCTGGACTAGAACTCCTAGGCTCCAGGGATCTACCTACCTCAACCTCGCAGGTAGCTGGGACTATAGGCCTGTGCCACCAGCCCTGGCTCAATGTGATGTTTGGAAATATGTGTACACTGTGGAATGGTTAAATCAAGTTAATTAACATATGAATTACTTGACATACTTAGGTTTTTCTGATAAGAACACGTAAAATCTACTCTCTCAGCAATTTTCAAGTATGCATTACATTATTAACTACAGTCACCATAATGCACAATAGATCTCTTGAGCTTATTTCTCCTAACTGAAATTTTGTTTCTTTTGACCAACATTCCTCCAATTCTCTCATTCTATCTTCTTTATTTATTATTATTTTGGAGGATATGGTAACAACACAACCTAAGATTTACCGTCTAAACAAATATCTGTACTCCCATGTTCACTGTAACATTACTTACAAAAGACAAGACATGGAAACAATCTAAATGGCAAATGACAAAGAAAATGTGGTGTATACATGAATTGGAATATTATTCAGCCTTAAAAAGGGGGGCGGAGAGAGAATCCTACCATTTGCAACAACATGGATAAACATGGAGGACGTTATGCTCACATTATACTCATGTAATTTAGATTACTCATAATTATATGAGTAATCTAAAATAATTTTATATAATCCTGAGAGAGAGAAGCAGGGAAATAAGCATTCCCATAACAAGAGCCTACTAAGTTTCAATCTTTCTGCCAGGCATCATCTTTGTTGACAAAGTTCATCTATTCTTCATACACATACAATGAAAAAGTCAATTAAACTCAACCTCAGATTCAAGTGTGTCTAGTCCTTTTGGGGAAAACGTCAATGAACCTAAACCAATCATGACAGAATGACAGAACCATACTGTCTTGGTCCTAGAAAGCCACTAAATATTCAGTAGTATTAAGAAACAACTAAAGGGCTTATTCAAACAAAGAGAAAATGTCAAACAAACCCACCCATATCACTGTCTTCCTGTCTATACATTCCATTTCAGGGACCAAGGTCAGGTGTTAAAACAAGCAGAGAAGACATGTTCCAGGAATACTCCATCAATGGCACACTACTATAAAGCTAACATTTTGAACTAATCTAAATATTTAACTTTCTGCCCCTTCTGCTTATTTTAAAGCATCTAGTCAATATCAGTGCTCAGTCGGTTTTATGTTTATTTTACGTGCAAAGACACACTTTTTACAAGATAAATTTCTTTTCTTGTTGATGAACATTCTGGCTATTACACGTACCACCTTTCCACTTTTAGCTTAATTTCATGTTCTGCTGACACAGCCTTACAATTGGGAAGAAAATAAAAAATAATGTAGAGTCACTAGTAATCCCAGTCTTCTACTGTCGTTCCTAATTAAAGAATCTTAGTAATTTTTAAAAAATCTATTTCCTTTCCAAAAATTTTATCCTCACAAAGCTGTAAAAGTGGGCTTTTCTGTGGATAAAGGAGTTGCTTTAACCAGATAAAGAGCCAAAGAAGTGCATTATACTCTAACAGTGATAGGTCATACTGGGCACCCAGGGAAGTACCTCTAATGGTTCTGAACCATTAGGAAGTGAGACCCCATCACTCTTACAAATGATGGACATTCCAAAACTCAGTCCACTGAGGGAGTCCTGGTATATCCTTTTATCAAAAAGATACTGTCCCTTCCCTGCCCCTGGACATCAGAAAGAATGATGACTGCGGTATTCTGAAAACCTTGAAAATACACTAAAAAATACGAGTTCATGATGATACTCAAAAACAGGGAAAGGGGAAACAATAACAATGACGATGCAACAAACAACCCCCCACGAAACAGTGATCACCAGTGGAGATTACCAGGCACCAATGTCTTAGGCTCAAAATTTGCACTAAAAGGAAAAGAATTAAGCATTTGTCCTGCTTTTTAGGATGACCTATATTTCAGGGTAAACAACCAATTAGAAAATCAACATTTTTCAGTCACTAATGAAGTAATGAGGAAAAAGATCAATACATGAAGTCGTTAAAATGAAGGTGATAGGGACCTTACAATGGAGGCTTGAATCCACAAACCCCTTAGTTTACACCAAACATGGAACAGTCCCCAAATTAGTTATTTTATAAAGGGATGTCACATAAAGTACACAGTACAGCCTATGATATATTCATACCCCAAAATGGCAAGGCTGAATTTAACCAAACCTTGCAAATCTAATCAAGCTTTTATATTTACAGTAAATAGAGGGGACACAAGAACAAGCAAAAGGACATCTAAAAGAAGAAAACAGACAAATCCAGCGGAGAATCTTTTCCCAGGAAGGCTGGCACTTTGTCAACAATCCAATGGCATAAAAAAGAGAGATCCGCCCACTCCAGCCTCCCAAGTAGGGTGAGAGAAACTGCTCTAGATTAAAAGGCACTTAAAAGATATAACTAATGCAATATATTGACTGACCAATTGTAAAAAGACAAATGAGGAGGAGGAGAAAGAAGCAATCAAAAAGTTGTGGCTAAACCTTGATAACTGTTAAAAATGAATGATTGGTTTTTGGGATTGGTCATACTATTCTCTCTATATTTTGGTATATTTACCAGTATGAGAGGGAAAGAGAGAATTAGACACATACCCACCAAGCAGATAAAACCCAAGCCATAGAAGACACCAATCTCTTCTGTATTGTGGCTTTAAAATCAAGTTTCTTTGTAAAACTGCCAAGAAGATACTGATTCCATGAGACAGGAGTCCTAAGATGTATGTGATTTAACAGGGAAACGTTCATCACCAGCGTTTCTTTTGCAAACATGCCCCTCCTTCTTCCTTAAAGCCACAGGGGAGAGACTTTTTAATAAAACTTTTCCTTTCCAACTAAATTCAGGCTTCTGGGTGGGGGACACTAGCAATATCACCTGAAAAACATCATTTTCTGCTCAGGGTGTAAGGTGTGATCAGCATTCCACTTACTCTCTGCTCCATCTATCAAGTGTAGGTAATACTGGCTTACACTGAGGACAGGAGGGGTTAACGATCATGTATGTATGCGCCTGTATTTGGCATGTGGTGGCGTTCAATTAAATGACAGCTAAAAATCATACTCCTTTTCAGAAAAAAAAAGTCATGCTCGGCCGGGCGCAGGGGCTCACACATGTAATCCCAGCACTTTGGGAGGCTGAGGTGGGTGGATCACTGGAGGTCAGGAGTTCAAGACCAGCCTGGCCAACATGGTGAAACCCCATCTCTACTAAAAATACAAAAAAATTAGCTGGGCGTGGTGACGCACACCTGTAATCCCAGCTACTTGGGAGGCTGAGGCAGAAGAATCGCTTGAACCCAGGAGGTGGAGGTTGCAGTGAGCTGAGATCATGCTACTGCACTCCAGCCTAAGAGACAGAGCAACACTCTCTACTCTGTCTCTGAATGAATGAATGAATGAATGAATGAAAGAAAAAGTCATACTCCTAGTTAACTGCCTACAACCTCAAGACCCTGGATTCTACCACAACCACGTGGGAACGGAAAAACATGAGATGAAATCGCAACTCAGCCAACACACTTATTTCCGTCATGTGGGACCATAAGCAGGATCCAGTTAACCTGTGCCTGGAATTCTGCCCTACAGAATGTGTAACACAGTTAATGTAAGTCATTTTAAACACAACAAAGAAAAAACACAAGAAACCTCTTCATACTCCTTTATCAGAGTTTGCCTATTCCGTACATGCTACCTCTGAGATGAATAAACCAGCATGCTGATGAGATGCGTTCTACGAATCCTGAAAAGTTTCCTCCTATTCACAGAACAAATGGTATCTAGATTTCCTAAATGTGGCACAATATCCCCGCCCAGCGCTGCTGCTTTCTGTTTCCTTCTGGGCATCTCTTCAGCTGTACTAGATCATGAGCTCCAGCTCTTTTGTGATTCTTCCTCCCTATACTTGCAGTTTTTGATCCTCACGCTGGCCACCCCTTCAGTCTGTAGATCTGTTTCCACAATTTCTACTTAACTGAAATCTTTCTCATGTTCAGCTAAAAGAGGAAGACTACCAGGTCTTTCCCATGCACTGAATAATTATCGGCTTCATCAGTTGCACAAGCACTGTCTCTAACTTCAACTGAACACTTGCTCTACCTTACATGGCAGTTCCTTACAGGTCTGTTTCCTCTACTATGTGTAAACACTCCAAGAGCAGAACTGTAACTTATTCAGCTTTTTAATTTCTCACCTCCCCTCAAATGTTTGCTAAACTCAAGTGAGAAAATCAGAACAGGAACTCACCATAATTTCCTGTACAGAACTGTTAATGTTTCACCAGTACGATCTCCTTGACCTTCTGAGGGCTATTTAATTAAAAGACAGAAAGACACCCCTCCACCTTCAGCCACTAATTAAACTATTTTGTTTAAGTAGAGACACTGTTGCTCCTCCATTATATCTCAGTATAGTTAGGATCCTAGTGGCTACACGAAGTGCAGAATGAAAAGAAGGATAAGGGACCTGAGTTTGCACAGATTACATTATACTTACCCCAGAGATTTAACTCTCCAAGCAACCATCACTTCTGCCAGTGTCTTCCCAAATCAAAAGAGCTTTGGTTACATGGTATTCCACTGTATGGATCAGCCAGACACACACACACACACACTCTCACTCTCTCTCTCTCTCTCTCTCTCTCTCTCTCTCTCTCTCTCTCTCGATAGGGTCTTGGCCTATGTATCTATTGAGAAACAAAAAAAATAAGGTCTAGAGCTGAGAATGAAAGCCGATACCAGAGCAGGATGTAACGTCAAATCCCACTCATACAATATCTATCTGTATATTTGTATAGCTATTCATCCAAAATGTTAAAATATTTATCTCTGGGTGGGTAACATAATTTTCAGCACTCAATTTTTAAAACATACAGATTTAAATAAGTTATATTATTAAAAAAATCAGTTCACATGAGGAAAACTTGTGTGTGTCTGTGTGTGTGTATTTAGTGTATGGAGTCACGCATGCTATGTTGGCCAGGCTGCAGTGCAGTGACCATTCACAGGCAAGACATACTATAGCCTTAGATTCCCAGGCTCAACTGATTCTCTTGCTTCAGCCTCCCGAGTAGCTGGGACTATAGGCACATGCCACTGTATCTGGTGGCACATGCCACTGTACTTGTATATACACATATAAGAAAAACTATGTTTCTGGAATGCCTTAAATCTTTGTATTTAAAAAAATTTGTAATTTTGTAAATGCCTTAAATCTTTGTATTAAAAAATTTTTGTTTAATTTCCGCATTTCTTGGAATAAGTTTGTACCACATTTGGAACTGGTATTGTGGTGGGAGAGAATTGGGCATTTGTGAAAGATACTTGGTGTGGGTAGAGTCTCCAAAGGAGGTACTATAAGAATGGTACCCACCCATTGGTATACACCCATTGGTGGTGTGTTATCCAGCTCCTCATACAACCAGTTACTTTTGGGCTAGTCACTACAGAATACACAGTAGAAATAAAAGACCCACTTTACAGGAGAGGCTGGCACAAAAGCTTGCAGGTGTTTTTTCTTTTTTGAGGTACAGTTCCACTCACTCTGTCCGCCAGGCTGGAGTACAGTGGCACGATCTCAGCTCACTGCAACCTCTCCCTCCTGGGTTCAGGCAATTCTCCTGCCTCAGCTTCCTGAGTAGCTGGAATTATAGGCGCCCCACCCTCCACCACAACTGGCTAATTTTTGTATTCTTAGTAATCATGGGGTTTCACCATGTTGGGACAGGCTGGTCTCGAACTACTGACCTCAAGTAGTCCGCCTGCCTCGGCCTCCCAAAGTGCTGCAATTACAGGTGTGGTCTCTAATAAAACTAAAACTAAAAAAGAGTTTAAAAAATCCATTGTTCCATTTATATGGAGCTTTACCCATGCATGATTTTGGAATATGATACACTGCGCCTGGACAAAAAAATGTTAATCTTAAATGAATAATACCAGAGGTTTTAAAACGTTGGTTTTGGGACACCTTTACACATGTAAAAACGATCAAGTCAAAAAGAACTTTTGTTTGTGTCCTTTTTTTTACCATATTATAAACTTTTGAAGTTAAAAAAGGTAAGTGGCCAGGTACAGTGCCTAAGGCCTATAATGGCAATACTTTGGGAGGCTGATGTGGGAGGACTGCTTGAGCTCAAGACCAGCCTGGGCAACACAGCGAGGCCCCGTCTCTACAAAAAATTGGAATATTAGACAGGCAAGGTAGTGCGTACCTGTAGTAGCAGCTACCCAAGGCTGAGGCAGGAGGATCACGTAAGCCCAGGAGTTGGAGGCTGCAGTGAGCTGTGATGGCATCACTGCACTCCAGCCTGGAGAACAAAGTAAGACCCCCATCTCTTTAAAAAAAAAAAAAGTTTATTAATTCATGTTTTTTTTATTTTTAAAAAACCCATTACCTATTACTACAAATATTTTAATGAAATCTACATATTTAGAAAAAAAAAACAAGATAAAACTTTAGTTCTATATGTTTGCAAATCTCTTTAGTATCTAGTTTAATAGAATACAACTGATTTCTCGTATCTGCTTCTAATTAAATCTACTGTAACATATTGTATTGGCTCTAGCATATGAAAAAAATACGGTCTCACAGAGATATGCACCTAGCTGGTCAAAGGAGTAATATTTCAATACTCTTTACAGGTAACTGGATATTCTTCTCTGCTATTACACCAACATTTATTAAGGGGTGGTTATTAAAGATGTCTTGGATTATGGAATCTGAAGCCTTATCAATGAGCTTTCCTATTATGTTCCATTAAAATCCATTGTCCTGGCCTGGTGTGATGGCTCACACCTGCTATTCCAGCACTTTAGGAGGCTATGGCAGGAGGATGGCTTGACCCCAGGAGCTTGATACCAGCCTGGGCAACAAAGTAAGACCCCATCTGTACAAAACATTAAACAATTAGTTGTGTCTGGAAGCACACACCTGTAGTCCCAGCTACTCTGGAGGCTGAGGAGAGAGGATCGTTTGACCCTGGAAGGAGTTTGAGGCTATAATCGAGCCACTGGGCAACAGAGTGAGATATGGTCTCTAATAAAAACTAAAAACTAAAAAAGAGTTTAAAAAATCCATTGTTCCATTTTATTCACTGAATAAATACCCATGCATGATTTTGGAATATGATACATTGGTCATTTGGAAGATAATGGTTCAGTGAGTTATGTGGATCTTCCAAATGTTGACCCGTTTCATTGTGCAATTTAAAATTTCATTAATATGGCTGGGAGTGGTGGCTCACACCTGTATTCTCAGCACTGTGGGAGGCCAAGGTGGGTAGCTCACTTAAGGTCAGGACTTTGAGACCAGCGTGGACAACATGGTGAAATCTGCCTCCATTAAAAAAAGAAAAAAAAGAAAGAAAGAAAAAAAAAAAAAGCCCAGCACGGTGGCTTGCACCTGTAGTCCCAGCTACTGGGAATGCCGAGATGGAGCCGAGATCAAGCCACTGAACTCTAGCCTGGGTGACAGAGTGACACTTCATCTCAATTTAAAAAAAAAAAATCATTAACATCACCACCAATCTGTTGGGAAGCTGTCAAAATCACTGTGGTAGCTTAAAGTTTTCAAAAATTCTAATTTTGCCTTAAAGCTAAAATTTTATTATTTGGAACAAAACTGTCACTTTCCATGAAGTGACAGGCACATCTCACAATTTTCACGAAAAGTCGGCCAAAACCCAAGTCTGAATAACCATAGTTTATGAGTGTTAAGTAAAAATGGGATTGAAGAAAGCAGCCATTTACCTCATACCTTAAACAACTACAGAACAGCTTTATGTACACTCCCCATTCTGTCACACTTAATCATAAAACGACTTGCACTGAAGAGTTGAGATTACATAACATTAATAATTTTTACCTGTTTATCGAAAACATTCTCAGGTAAAATTGGCTTTTTTTTTTTTTAACAAAGTGTGCAGGAGTGAGGATGCACACTTTACTGCTGCACACTTTTTACTAATGCTCACATTGGTAAATGATTACTAATGTATTTTGGTGCTACTGTCTTGATATGTATGAAGGTGCCAGTAGTTATGTCCACTACTACACATGAGAATGGCAAACTGTTCTTGTGAAAATAATATAGGCCTCATGTACTCCGTGAAGGAATCTCAGAGACCAACCAGGGGTGTGTGGACTATGCTTTTGAGAACTGCCATACTGTAGAAGAAAAGATAGCTCTTTATTTGAGGATTACAAAAGGGAAGTAAAAAGGAGCCTGTATCAACAATATAAGAAACACCTTCCTTCACAATGAGCAAGTGAGGTGAGCAATGGTCTTCAAATAATTGTTTTTATTTCTTCTGGATTGTACCAGTAAATCAACTCCCTTTACTCTTTCATCTCTAAGAATATAATGATTAATTTGAGCTTATAAAACAAAAGTTGGGGCAATTATTTGCATTACAATATAATTCTGTGATATCCAAAGAGATTTGAGTCCCTGAGTTGTTTTTTTTTTTTTCTTGCACTCCAGCTCTGTCGCCCAGGCTGGAGTGCAGTGGCGCGATCTCGGCTCACTGCAAGCTCCGCCTCCTGGAGTTCATGCCATTCTCCTGCCACAGGGGCCTGCCACCACGCCCGGCTAATTTTTTGTATTTTTAGTAGAGACAGGGTTTCACCGTGTTAGCCAGGATGATCTCGATCTCCTGACCTCGTGATCTGCCCACTTTGGCCTCCCAAAGTGCTGCGATTACAGGCATGAGCCACCGCACCTGGCCCCTGATTTCTTGTTATTTGTTTACAACTGCTCAATGATTTAATAAAGAAACAGAAATTCAGCTGGGTGCTATGGCTCACACCTGTAATCCCAGCACTTTAGGAGGCCGAGGCAGGTGCATCACCTGAGGTCAGGAGTTCAAGACTAGCCTGGTGAAATCCCGTCTCTACTAAAAATGCCAAAATTAGCCAGGCAAGGAGGCACGCCCCTGTAATCCCAGCTCCTTGGGAGACTGAGGCAGGAGAATTGCTTGAACCCGGGTGGTGGAGGCTGCAGTGAGCCGAGATTGTGCCACTGCACTCCAGCCTGGGCAACAGAGCAAGACCCTGTCTTTAAAAAAAAAAAAAGAAAAGAAAAGAAAAAGGAAGAAACAAATTCAAGGCAAATGTTAATAGCCTTGATATTCAAAGATAGACTACCATTAAATCATAATGTATATTAACTGAATCAGCTGCTCTACATTGTGCTGCAATTATGTATCTCCTACATAAAACAAGATATATCTATATTTGAAAACCATTCCTACCAAATCCATTGCCTAACGTTATTATTAAATTATTAAAAACTAAAACTATCCATGCTAAGCAATACCGAGGAACAGATGCAGATCTGTAGAGGAGACAGGTGTTGATCAGATCAGATGTTTGATCTTTCTTCTTAGAAAAATGGGGTTTTGCTTCATTCTTGTATTTGTCAGAGTGGGATATGGGTAGAAATGAACATTAGTTTAGGTCTCTGGTGTCCAAGAATATTCTGCTGTCCTCCTTTTCTGCGGTTTTGAATCATGTTTTTATTTCTTAGAATACCCAAGGCCATGGCACCTGGTGTTTTTTGCTATTGAGACAGAGTCTCATTCTGTTGCCCAGGCTGGAGTGCAACGGCACGATCTCGGCTCACTTCAACCTCCGCCTCCCAGGTTCAAGTGATTCCCCCACTTCGGCCTCCCAAGTAGCTGGGATTACGGACACCCACCATCATGCCCAGCTAATTTTTGTATTTTTGTAAAGACAGGGTTTCACCATATTGGCCAGGCTGGTCTTGAACTCCTGACCTCTGGTGATCCACCGGCCTTGGCCTCCCAAAGTGCTGGGATTACAGGTGTGAGCCACTGTGCCTGGACCCTGGTGCTCTTATACATATCCAGAGTGCCAAATACGCATAGAGACTCTTCAGAAGAGTCTCTCTTATCTGAAGGGACAATCTGGCCCACAGATGCCTGGAATGGTGAGGGTGTTCAGAGTTATGAAGTCTAAATACAAAGAATGGAAATCATCCGCGTGTTTTTGTGAAGACTGCTTATAGTAGCTTCAAACTGGTCCACAGCAAGGACAGAATCGCTAGGATGGAGTCCCCCCACTGCAGAGCTGCCTCAAAGGGCATGGGCACGAGTCAAGCGAGCACACCCCTGCAGGCTCGGCTGCCACAGTCTGATGTCTTTCTCCTCTGCGTCTCACTTCCTGGCCTCTTTCTTTTGCTATCACCTGATGGCTCTGACCGCCCCAAGACTCTGCATTACTTTTTCCCCAAAACCCCTTCTTCACACTGACGCTCCTATCCCTCACCAGCAGAGACGGGAGGCTAGAAAAAAGTGTGAAATAATGATGTGTGCCCTCACTACCGCCTCTTCCCACTTTCTAAGTGTACCTCTAAATGCACCCACTCAGTAGCATTCCGGGTGATATTTAGAAGAAACTTCAGGGCAGGCCCCTTCCCCTTTTTATTTATCACTACTATACTGAACTCCTCCCTTTACACGAAAGAGATCGTATGGAGTTCTGCTCTTATGCCTGTCTCCTCAACACAGTTTCTAGGGCTTAAAGAGGCAGTCTTGATGAAATCTACCCGGATGGAAAGGTGTTCATGAGGTGAGAATTTGTGTAAGTATGGTCAGTGGCCAGGTGCAGTGGCTCTTGCCTGTAATCCCAGCACTTTGGGAGGCCTAGTGAGAAGGCCCAGAATAGCGAGAGCCCGTCTCTACAAAAAAAATTTTTTTTAACTAGTCAGGAGGCTGAGGCAGGAGGATCACTTGGGCTTCAGCCCAGGAGTTGGAGACTGAAGTGATGAGATATGACTGTATGATTGCACCACTGTACTCCCGTCTGGGTCAAAGAGCAAGACCTAACCTCAAACAACAACAACAACAACCCAAACAACAACAAAAATACAATGCTCTGGATATACAGTCCTGGATGGAAAGGGGTCCACGAAGTGAGAACTCATGTTAAGAATAGTATGACCATATGTTTTATCTAAACTAAACTAAACCAAAAAACCTGCCATATGCTGTCTTTTTATACAGTATGTATACATGCATAGATATATATGTATAAAATAAAAACAAAAAACTACACAAACAAGTAAATAAAAATAAAAAATAATAAAAAAGGAAATACATGAAGAAACGCCAGGCAAGGTGGTATGTGCTTATACTCCCAGCTACTCTGGAGGCTGAGGCAGAAGGATAGCTTGAACCCAGGACTTTAAGGCCAGCATGGGTGACAAAGCAAGGCCCAATCTCCAAAAACAGAGAGAGAGAGACTGACTGACTTGAGGCATGTTCTCTTAACAAAGACTGAAAATTTTATCTCCCTGAATAACCAACCCAGTATCATATAAGACAGTCCCTCACATTTCTATGTTAGTTTTATTTTCTATGTTAGTTTTAGTTTTCCCAGAGAGAACAAAGTACACCAAACTAAATATAAATGATCTGGTGGCTTAACTTTAGGAAACATTTTACAGTTAATGCACCTTGGTCATCAAATTTGATGCTACTGAATTATACTGAAGCTTGATTTTTTTTTTTTTTGAGACAGAGTCTCACTCTGTTAGCCAGGCTGGAGAGCAATGGTGCGATCTCAGCTCACTGCAACCTCTGCCTCCCAGGTTCAAGCAATTCTCATGCTTCAGCCTCCCAAGTAGCTGGGATTAAAGGCGCACACCACCATGCCCAGCTAATTTTTTGTATTTTTTTTTTAGAGAAAGGGTTTTGCCATGTTGCCAAGGCTGGTCTCGAACTCCTGAGCTCAGGCAACCTGCCTGTCTCGGTCTCCCAAAGTGCTAGGATTACAGGCATGATCCACTGTGCCCAGTCTGAAGCTTGATTTTTTTGTTTTATTTTATTTTGAGGCAGAGGCTCGCTCTGTCACCCAGGCTGGGGTGCAGTGGCACGATCTCAGCTCACTGCAACCTCTGCCTCCTGGGTTCAAGTGATTCTCCACCTCAGCCTCCGGGGTAGCTGGGATTACAGGTGAGTGCTGCCATACCTGGCTAATTTTTGGATTTTTAGTAGAGATGGGGTTTCACCATGTTGGCCAGGTGGTCTCAAACTCCTGACCTCAAGTGATCTACCCACCTCAGCCTCCCAAAGTGCTGGGATTACAGGCATGAGCCACCACGCCCAGCCTTGATTTTTTCAATAAGTAGCTGACTATCCCTGAAATCCTGACTTTATATAATATGATGTAGGCCACTGGTGTCTTTAGTAAGTGCATTTTCAAAGGTCTGAGTGAATTTAAAGCACCTTCTAAGGAATTACCTTCGAAAGAACTGTAGCTGTCAGCAGCCATGGGCTACTTCAAAAAGAAGTGGGTCATGGCTCACACCTGTAATCCCAGAACTTTGGGAGGCCAAGGCAGGTGGACTGCTGGAGCCCAGGAGTTGGAGACCAGCCTGGCCAATGTGGCAAAACCCCAACTCTACAAAAAATAAAGATTTAGCTGGGTGTAGTGGCACACACCTGTAGTCCCAGTTATTTGGAAGACTGAGGTGGAAGGATCACTTGAGATGAGCTCAAGGCTGCAGGGAGACATGATTGTGCCACTGCACTCCTGCCTGGGTGACAGTGCCTAACCCTGCCAATCAATCAAGAAATGGACCATAAGGTAGGCAATGTTGAAGGGCAGGAGGGGGAGCAGGTCGGGAAGTAAATAATAAAAACATAACTGGGAACAAAAAGGCAGTGTGGTGATTTAAGACTAGCAATGGGTTTTAGAGCCAAGCAGGCCTTAAAACGAACTATGTGACTTTGAGAAAGTTACTCGAACTCTGAGTTTCAGTCTCCTTAGGGGTAAAATAGGTATTTTACATATAGTTCTTAAGGAAACAGAGTAGTTGCTCAATAAACGTTTCCTTTCTTCCCATCCATTAAATAAAGGCCTATGAATCATTCAATCAAATGCCAGAATTCAAGCAGCTCAGGAGCTGGTTTGGGCTTACTTGAGACATCAGAGAGTTAAGAGAGACATCTATCTGCTACTATTCCTCTTGCTCTGATTCTAGTAATCATTATCTGTGCCACATGAATACACAGTGCTCTACAGCAATGGCAGCAGAGACTGAGGTGATGTTTTGTGAGAGCCCAGGTTTTATTTTCGGCCCTACTGGGCCACTCAGTCTCACTTGCAGCAAATCTTTGTCCTAAAGATAAAGGGGTAAGTTAAATGATTTTGAAATTCAAAATGCAGAAAGAGATACATTTTACTATGCATATTAAAAGGTGTGTAAATAAAAGCACCGAAGTGTTAATGGTGATTGTCTCTGGGTAGTAGCAGAATTTAATGACTTTTATTTTTTGCTGGACTGCCTGAAAATTTTTCTTCTGAGAAGCACGTAGGATTTTGGTTATCTGGGAAAAATAAAATAGAAAGTCCTGCCCTCAGAACACCTGCAACTTTTAGTCACCCCTTGTGTCCCTTTCCTTCTGCCCAGATTGATTAGGTATTCCTCCTGCCCAGTCTTCATAAACAATGCTGCTGGAGGAGAGCAAGTGTGAAACTGACAAGACATCTGCCAGTCTTTCTAATTGTGCACGCCATGCACTGCTGCCTTGGAAAACGCAGGCACCAGGGCTCTGTTCCACGGGACATAGGAAGCTTTAGATAGGCCCCAGATGACTTCATCCCACAGAGATGAATGTTAAGAGATTTCCTATTTGCTCAGTGTTGTCCCTGGGAGGGAATGTGTGAGATACTTTACAGGCTTTCCTGAACCTTCACAGGGTCTCTTAAGACATGAGACAGAGAACTCACCTCCAGTTAGCCTAGGACGGTATTGGATAAATGGGAGCTTCCAGGGACATGGCAGGTAAACAAGGAAGTAATCTGATTATTCATCAAGAGGTTATGTGCTGATCAGATATCTGAGAGTACCAATTTAACAGAGCAAGCTTTTGTCTGAGAGAGGGAAGGGAGGAGGGAAGAAAGATGCAGGGGCAAGGGAGAAGAATATGAAAGTAGGAAGGAGGGCCGGGCGCAGTGGCTCACATCCCAGCACTTTGGGAGGCCGAGGTGGGTGGATCACGAGGTCAGGAGATCGAGACCATCCTGGCTAACACGGTGAAACCCTGTCTCTATTAAATATACAAAAAATTAGCTGGGCGAGGTGGCGGGCGCCTGTAGTCCCAGCTACTCCGGAGGCTGAGGCAGGAGAATGGCATGAATCCAGGAGGCGGAGCTTGCCGTGAGCCGAGATGGCCCCACGGCACTCCAGCCTGGGCGACAGAGCGAGACTCCATCTCCAAAAAATAAATAAATAAATAAATAAAGTAGGAAGGAGAATTTAACTTTAAAAATTCTTTGATTTACCAGTGACTCTCAAACTTAACTGTGTATCAAAACTTTCCAAAGAGCTTTTAAAAGCGTAGAGGGGAGGAAAATAAGAATTACATTTTTTAAAAATACAGGGCCTACGTCCTAGCCCAGACCTGCAGAACCAGACTCCTTGGGGCTGGAGTGTAAGAATCTTCATCACTGCAGAGTTCTGGAGCCTTTTGACATCTGCTTCATAAAAACTGAATGGAAAGGACAGGATCTGTCTAAATTGAGTAAAGGCTCTATTAAGTGTTGAATGCCTCCACCTTTAAGGGCACTATTATAATAAGGTATATTGCAAACAGTATAAACTCATCAAAAACATTTATTCAATCATTTCCATATGTATTATGACAAACTAATCAAATGAGCCATCTTAAATATGTGCATTTTAATCACATCCCAATCAGACCTCAGTAACACTGTAAGTTTAAAAAGTACTTTGAAGGGCACCTCTCTCCACACTTGCTGGGAATCAGGCAATTATGATCAACTGAAAAAACATAAAAATAAAACTATGGTATGTTACCCAAAAAAATCCATTATGTATTTCTAGATGTGAGATGCGGAGTATACAAACACAGAAAAACTATACTTAATTATGAGGGACAAAAGGCACATGAATGTGTCCATTTTTACACATGCACACTAACAGCCACTGTGTACTGACTCTGTGGCCCTTATTATTGCTGTTGTGTAGCTGAGAAAACTGAGACACAGAGAGGTTAGGTAACTAAACCAAACTTACAAAACTTGTAAATGACAAAAAGCCTAGAATTTAAGCCTAGGCTCTATCACTTGATGTACTGTATTGCTAGGGCTGCTATAGCGATATACCACAGAGTGAGTGGCTTAAACAACAAATATTTACTTCCTCCCAGTTCTAGAGGCCAGTCTAGAGGTGTCTGTAGGGTTGGTTTCCCCTGAGGTCTCTCTCCTTGGCTTGCAGATGGCTGACTTGTCCTCTGTCCTTACACGGCCCTTTCTCTATGTGTATACGTACCTGGTGTCTTTTTCTTCTTATAAGGATAGCAGTCATAATGGATTAGAGCTCCACCCTAAGGGCCCCCATTTGAACTTAATCTTCTCTTTAAAATCTTATCTCCAAATATGGTTACATTTTGAGGTATTAGGAGCAGAGACTTCACCATATGAATTCTGGGGGACACTATTCAGCCATCACACTTATTGACGGTGTAACCTCAGGAAAGTTACTAGACTTTCCCAGGCCTCAGTTTCTTCAACTGGAAAAGTGCTATTGAGAATCAAATGAGATAATTCACGTAAAAATGCTTAGGAGAGCATCTGGCACACAGCATCATCACTTTACAGATGAGAACAACAAAAATCAGTTAACAGTGACTTACTCTTTCTTCATCTCCAAAGCAGAGTTCTTATTATAGAATACTACCTTCCTATACAACTTAATGCACAATCTAGGAGAATTTAATGTCATTTATAATTTTTCCTCATCATTTTTTTTTTTTTTTTGAGACGTCGCCCAGGCTGGAGTGCAGTGGCGCAATCTCAGCTCACTGCAAGCTCCGCCTCCTGGGTTTACGTCATTCTCCTGCATCAGCCTCCTGAGTAGCTGGGACTACAGGTGTCTGTCGCCATGCCCGGCTAATTTTTGTATTTTTAGCAGGCGCCTGTCACCATGCCTGGCTAATTTTTGTATTTTCAGCAGAGACGGGGTTTCACCGCATTAGCCAGGATGGTCTCGATCTCCTGACCTCGTGATCCGCCCGCCTCAGCCTCCCAAAGTGCTGGGATTACAGGCATGAGCCACCACACTCGGCTCTTCAACATCTCTTAATTCCCACTTTCTCACAGTTCTTTTCCAACTTTATTGCATACAAGGAAGAGAAAGAAAAGCTGAAATTAATGATCAATTCTATTAATAAAAATTTAGGCAGGTAGACATACTACTTTCTTGAAATTGTATGACAATTTCACTCATCCTTTCTCCTAACTTGCAAAGACAATTGGCTATACTCAAACTGTGATGACAACTCAGAAGATCAATACCTGCTGTAACTATTAGGAAAGAAAGGCAACCCAATGCTTTTTATTAACAAATTATGATTGTACTTTACATTTTCCTAGTACTCTACATACACTATACCTATTTATAATCCTCAGCTCAATCCTAGGATATTGTTTTATTTACCTCTCCTAACAATCAGAAAGTATTATTCTTATTTTATAGCTTAGAGAATGGGAGCACAACTAAGTTAAAACAATTTTTTTTCTTAAAGGTCACAAAGCTTGTCAATAATTGGCAGAATTATTGACAGGATTCTCACTGACAACTTCTAGCCTGAAGCCAAAGTTCTCCACAGCAGGTCACCATCTACCCAGGTTAAGTTGCAACACCTGGTTTCTCACTCTTCATCCCTGGCACAAATGCAGTAGGTGCTCAGCAAATATGGAGTCTGATTGGGGGCAATCTCAACCAAGCTGCAGAATCTGTTTTATGTCCTTCATATGAGGCCAAGTTTTTCTGACAACTTTGACCACCATCAATGCCCCAGAATGACAGCCCTTTAAAGGCAGCAACCAATTTCCTTCTTCTCCAGAGTCTAGCACACTGGGTGCTCGTTTAAGTTCATTAAGTTCAGATATTTATGGAGAATTGAGAGTTCAAGTATATGTTTGTTGTATAATCAAACCACAGAACATTCTTCCTTTAGCAATGGCAACGAGTGCTTTTCAGCCACTACCATATAAAAACATTAACAAAAAGAAACATTTATAAAAAATTTCTATGGCCCACAACAAAGATTAGCCTTCAGGGCCTTTCCAATCCCCAAATTCTGCAATTCCATTATAGTCTACACCTGATTAGTTAAACCGACCACCTTGAGTACTCAATTCTGAGTACAATGCAACTGGGTTTGTCCGTGTAAACCCAACACAGTGTTCTTAGTCTTGCGGTGTGATTCCAGGTAAGCAAGTGTATCTGACGGGCAAGTTCCCAGTTCCCAGAGGGAATGGCAATGGATAATAAGGTTGACCTGAGCCACAGTGGACTTGCTCTTATCAAGACGCTGTGTCGTAAAAATGAGCTATATGAAGATAAATCATGCTGACTTTTATTTTCCTCAAGAATACACTGCTGGCTGCTTGGATTTATTTATTTATTTTAACTTCAAATTTGTGTTGCTGTGAACAGCTGAGCAAGTTTTTACCCTGTCATGGAAACTATCTGGCCATTTTTGCACTGTTCTGTATGCTGGGAAGGGAGGTGAGTAGAGCTTGCCAGAAAAGAGTTCTAAGCTTGGTTACTATGCTCTCCTGTAACTTCAGGGACTTGTGAATGTTCAGTTTGTTCCTATTTGTTGCTTTTGTATAGCATGTTGTGACCTGGCTACAACTTTCCTGGCTACCTATTTCACAGGGCTGTTGTAGGAAATTCACAAAAGTTTTGTGGGCCTGTTAAAAGAGCATTCAGCAAAGAATTGAGGATGTAAAGTTAAGTATCACCAGCATTACATTTCCTCTCTGAATTAATCTTTTCAAAGAACTCTGAGATCTGAGGTTGGCAAATTCACTAAAAGGCAAAGAATTACTTTAGGTTATTTTACTAATTCAGGCATCCTAAAAATACTCTTTTTTGATGCCTTGATCAAGAGAGAAGAAATTTCAGAGAGAAGAGGCATAGAAATCCATCTGTAGTTCTACAAGTAGCCCAATTTCAGTATCAATTTATCCACTCACTATAATAAATATTAAATACATACAATATACAAAGTATTATATACTTATATACTCTAAGGATGAAGAATTATGTAAAGGATGTTTCTATATTCTCCTGTATTACAAGTACACTGTAAGATGTAACTTTTGTTTAGATTTCCTTCCCAAATAAGTAAGCAAAGTTTTCTAGTTTCCCCGGTACAAAGAAGGTGAAAGAACAAAATAATTTTTTCATCTATTATGACTTTCTGGATTCATAGAAACATTTATTTTAGAGCATTCTGGAAGACTTATCTATTAGTTTCTACTGATGAGTAGCAAGCAAGAGTGAATGAGCTACAGAATGGTTGTGACTTCCAAAGATAACCTGATTAAATCTGACATGCACGTGACACGGGGGGAGCAAGGAATCCATGTGTCCTTCAATTTTAATAAGAAGAGTTAAAATGTATTATCGAAGGAAGAAGATCACAATCGTGTGGTTTAGAAAGCAGACCAAAAATGACAGGACAGAAATATTCCAAATAACTTGGAATCCAAGTCATTTGGGTTTCCTTGAATGCCCTGCCATATTAAATCACATATGGCTCTGCAATGAAAGGAAAAGTTAAGGCCTGTCTCATGCTCCATTTCTGCCACTGACTGAGCTTGAGAAAGAAAATTCAATCTTTTAAAGTTATTCAATGAAAGGCAGAAATAATGAAATAAGCTTATTAATGTGGGGTAGAAGACGTCTTGAGCAATTAGCCAGTGTCCTTATCCAATTAAGTTGAAACAGGAAGCCCCAAATTTCCTTAAAGTTTTACTGGTATTAGTTTGCTAGACTGACTGTTCCAATATATAAATTCTTTGTGTGTGTTTACTTTTCCCCCTAGAGTTATGGCTAAACTGAATAGAACCAACCTCCTAAGATCTGCTTCCTTCACTTTTAATATCCTATTTTTCCAAAGCCACCGAGCTGATGTCCTTCAACAAATGGATTAAAGTGAATGCTGAGAACCAGCTCTCATGTCTGAGCATGGAGAAATAAAGGGTTTATACCCAAGGCAACTAGGGGCATACTCACAATGGTCAGTATCACATTAAGGAAATCTGTAGTACATCAAATGAAATTCTGAAGTTATGATTCTATTCAAGCTGAACCATCTTTTGGGACAGCCAATCGCAAACAAGATTGCTGTATTTGGAATTCTGACACCAAGAACGCCTAGGCAACCTCTTCACAGAAATGGAAAATAAGACTCAGCCAGCTCCATGTCCCGTGGTGTAACCTCACATGCAGCACACGAACAGTTCTTAGTTATTACTATTTTTAAATGAAAAGTAGATCGACTTACATGGCTCTCTGGCAATGAACTGAGGTACAGTGTTGGGCAGAGGAGTACTGGGGTTTGGAGTCCCTACGAGTTTGTTCTTGGCCATCTTCGTGTTTGCCTTAGCAAACTCTAGTCGTAGTGTTTGCGGAATTTCAGGATCGAAGCGGATGCCCTTTGGAAATAGAGAACAAATGGAAGATGTTTTCATTTCCTTAGAGTCAAACCGGAATGGTGACAAAATAAACACACCAGTAAACCCTGGTCTATCAGGAAAAAAGGTCAGCAACCACTGTCATTCTTACTACTTACACAGATTACAGGAAAAATGACAACACAAAGTGTCCTGAAAGTCAGTGGGATTTAATTTACTTAAAAAATGTAGTTACACAGATTTTCAACTATTCCTTTTCTTTTTAGACAAAAACTTTCCAGTTTAAAATTTGAACCAGGAAATTCCTAGCACAGTTATACACTTTAATGTATAGTAATTTCAGTTACCTTTGACCCTATTCCTGCAGTTTACCTAAAACAGATTATATTCAGTAAAATAAATCACAGACACTATGAAAGGCAAGTTAGGGCAAGACAAGTCTATTTGGAATCCTTCCACCATTCAAGAATGCCTTCATTATTAAGCATCCAATATCATGAATTCTGGACCCTACATGTCAAAAAGCTATCCCAAGAGAGTGCATTTTAAATATGCACCCATGGGACCCACACAGTTCCCATGTTTTCATGGTGTGGTCTGGAAAGGGACTGGAGTCCTGAAAATGAGTCTCCGAAGACCACAGTTGCCATTTAGTGTTCTGAATGTATACACATGGGCCTGAGGGCTCCAAATCATCCCCCGTCCCCTCGCCACCATTCTTCCTAATGAGCTTGAAGAAAAGTAAGAGCAGGCAGGGTGCTGTGGCTCATGCCCTAGCTCATGCCCGTCATCCTAGCACTTTGGGAGGCCAAGGCGAGTGGATTGCCTTAGTTCGGGAGTTCAACACCAGCCTGGGCAACATGGTGAAACCCCGTCTCTACGAAAATACAAAAAAAAAATTAGCTGGGCGTGGCGGCATGTGCCTGTAATGCCAGTTACTTGGAATGCTCAGACACAGTGGCTTGAGCCTGTGAGGCAGAGGTTGCAGTGAGCCAAGATCGCGCCATTGCACGCTAGCCTGGGTGACAGAGCTAGATTCTGTCTCAAAAAAAAAGAAAGAAAAAGAAATATCCACAAAAATACGACTCTCTTACTTTAGAGACCAGGATGAACAACTCAGAACTTCAAACTTCAACAGGCTCAGCTTCAAGGATACAAGGAAGAGCCTGTGGCTGGATAGTAATGGCATTAACAGGAAATAAGGGGGGAAGGGGAAGGAAAGAGAGGTCCTTAGGGAGGCCTAACAAAAGCCACAGAGCCCTGACCCAGAAGTCTTGGAGTGGGTGGAATTTCTTCCCGAGCATGACTCACTCATTCTGAGAAGAAACCAATTGAGGGCAGCAGCAAAAGGGATGTGGAGAATACCCTTGTGCATACCTAATCAACACCAAAAAGTGAACAGATAGTGCCCGTTCTGGGAAACATAAGAACATTTTCTTTAACTGGTGTTGTGTTGTTTTGTTGTTTTTTAAATTTGGGAAACCTCAATACTATTTTGCCCAAAAGTACATAAGGAAAACAAAACAAAAGCAAAGCTGCATTGTGAAGCAGGCTGAGGTGAGGTCACAAAGGACCTCACTGAGGTAGACCAACTTCAATCTTAACAAAGCTAATACTACAACAGAATAAATATTTCCAAGAATGGAGGTAAGAACTGTGGTCTCTGATGGGAGACAAGCACAGTTCCTGGTTGTCAAGTACAAGTATGCTGTGGAAGGACTTGTTCAATCGCATCCCACTCCATCAGACACACATAGTAGCAACTTGCCATCAACTTCAGGACGTCCTCCCTGGCACTAAACCTGACCAACCTTCCTGTGAAGAAGCAACTTTCCTAAACCTGAGCTCACATTAACATGAGTCCTGTGGCCCAGGCCACTGGGGATAACATGAAGAGTATCCTGGGACCTGGTCATGGTCTAGAGCATCTGGCCTCAGAAAATGAGGCTGTACATGTGAATTCTATGCCTCGGCTCTTTCTCTGGCATTTCAGAATCAACTGAAGCTCCACATAATGTGTTTGCCTCTTACACAACCTGGGCTGGTGGCTTGAGTCCTAAAACATGCTGAACTAAGTCTCCCCTACTCCCTGCCCCTTCTTCATACCCCTCCATTTGAACTAAAATAACATCAACATCATGTTCCAAATCAAAGCTCCAGCATCCTTATTTAAAAAAAAAAAAAGCTCAGAAGTTAAAATGACCTAATTTGTTTGGCAGCTTATTCAGAGGCCGGAGGCTTAGAATACAAGCCACATTCCTCTAACATCTTTAGCAGCAATACCATATTTGGTAATCAATATCCTGCTCAGCTAAGTTTCCATCCATAGGGATTAGCCAAGCCAAAAACATTTTAAATGTTAAGGGATGATGAAGAGGAGAAAAAAGAGGGGCAGGAGAAGGGAGAACACAGAAATGAAGAGGGAAAAAAGAAAAAAAAGATGAAAAAGAGGCAGATAGGAGGAAGAATACAAGAGAAAAAAATCCTTGTGTTTTTAATTAAAGCCTACTAAGATTATTCTCTGGTTACAATTACTTCACATTAAATGCTGTCAGGATAAGATTACTGCCAAGTGAAAGGGTGAACCTGTGTCTTTCAAAAAGCAACCTTTTCCTCTCTTGCTCATAATTCACCGTTCTTCTCACAATAAACAGAGAACCTTTCTCTTCCAAATGTAAATGGTGTCCTATTTATTACATGGACCAGAAAGGATAGTTTCTGAGTATTAGTATATTAATTTGAATATAAACAGTTACTTACAAGCACCCCAATCTGACTGGCTACAGGACAGTCAATAGTCTCAACCAATCCAGGTTCCATATCATCTACAGAGGCTGAACTCCCTACTCAGGGCAAATTCTGGGAGATAAAAGGACACTGCTAAGAAACAACATATTCTTGTTTGTCCAGTATACTTAAAAGTATATCAGGGCAGTTTCATGCCAGGGAGCCAGGGAAGGCACTTGAGGAAGTGATGGAAGAGTAGAAGTTCACCAGGTGCAGTTCAGGAAAGGGCTCAGCAAATTTCTCTGTAACAGGATGCACAAAGGGTGTTGGGATGGGAGAGGTCAGGAGTAGGGTGGCTGAACAAGCAGACTGGGGTGAGATCACAAAGGACCTCTTAGGCCATGAGTGAGGACTTTGGAGTGTGTGCTCGGCTGAGCCATTAGGTTTTAAAAATGAGGGGGATAATATCAGCTTTATGTAGTAGGTCTGTGACCCTCAAATGTTAGCAGCATCAACTTGAAGGACTTGCTAGAGTTTCTGGTTCAGTAGCTCTGAGATGGAATCTGAAAATCTGCATTTGTAACAAGTTCGGGGTAATGCTGATGCTGTTTGTATGGGCACCACATTTGAGAATCACAGTAGTTGGTGGTAACTCTAGGGGTGGTAGGGAAGATAGACTCAATGAAGAGACTAGAACAGATCAGACATGAAACCATTAGAGCAGCCCTGGGAAGAGTAGTTGGGATGAGATGGCTACTGCCTTCTAAGTCTTCTTCTTTGGGAAGGGTACTCAGGGGCCAATGTTTGTGTTCTGCGCCCTTATTCCCCTGACCACAAACCTGTTTTCTCTTATAAGGATTTCAACCTTGAGCCTATATAGAGACACAGAAAATGATGTTGACCAAAGCTGAGTCACCGTAACAGCCTCTCACTAGAACAAAAGTCTCCAAATTCCGGTCACTGAGGTCTTCAGAGCACCCTCATGCCTGACAGAGTCTTGGTTATCTGGTACAATAAACAGAGTACTTCAATTCTGTTAGCTTCAGGCTCCCGGTGTTGTTACAAATGGTTCTACACTCAAGTTAGTCCATCAGTCCTTGACAATGAGTTTCAGGGACAATGGAATGACTCATTTAGGAAAAAAAAATCGTTACAAACAAAGCAGAGCTATATATACATATTGAGAAAGATGTCCATGGCTAGATTACGCTGGGAAAAAAAAAAAAAAGATACTCAACAATGTTTAGTAGTATGGAGGTAGAGGAGTCTGTATATACACGTGCATGTGTACTTCTCTATCTGTGTAAGTCCAGAAAGGTTTAGACTGAGACAACCAACCAGTTAATAGCAGTCTACTTGGTGGCAGGGGTGAGAGAGGGGACAGACTTTTGTACAATTTTCCATCATGTGAAATTTTTACAAATATGTATAATTTATAAAATCCAATACAGAGTTTAAAACAAAAGGACAGAGGTGGAATAAGAGATTTCCTACTGGGACACAGCATTCAACCAGCTATGTTTTTAAAAACTAGTTACTTTTAAAAAAGAACTTTATTCTGAAATAATTGCAGACTTACAGAAAAATTGCAGACAGTATAGTTCCTACATACCCTTTACCCAGATTTCTTAGATGTTAGCATTTCACATTTATCAAACACACATACCATGTTTCCCCTGAACTGATTAAAAGTAAGTAGCAAGCATGATATTCTTTTACCCTTTACTTCAGTCTGATTTCCTAAAAACAAGAACATTCCTTTGTTTTCCTGATCTAAGATCTAATCTAGAATCACACACAGCACTTAGTTGTCATCACTTTAGTCTCCTGGAAGAGCTCTTCAGTCCTTACTTTTCATGAGCTTGATATTTTTGAAAAACTACAAGCTACTTATTTTGTAGAGTGGCCCTCAATTTGGGTTTTTTTTTTTTTTTTTTTTGGTTTAGATTCAGGTTACGCATTTTTTGGCAGGAAGATCAGAGATGTGTGTCCTGCACAGTGCATAATATCAAGAGGCACATGATGTCACTTCTGTCCCATTATGAGTGATATTAGCTTTGATCATTTGCCAAGTTTCTCTATTGTAAAGATGCTATGTTTTCCCCTTTTAACTAGTTTCTTATAGACAGGTATTTCTAGACTATATAAATATGTTGTTTTTCAAAAAATCCACTAGTTTTAACATCTATTAATAATTATTACCTGAAGCATCTGTTACTATTGTAGTTGCCAGATGGTGCTTTAGTAATCTCATTGCTCCTCCCCACTGCCACCAGACGGAGTCTTGCTCTGTCACTCAGGCTAGAGTGCAGTGGCATGATCTCGGCTCACTGCAACCTCCACCTCCTGGGTTTAAGCAATTCTCCTGCCTCAGCCTCCCGAGTAGCTGGGATTGCCTTCATTGCTCCTTTTATAAACAGTGTATCAACTTTCTACTCCATGGAAAAGCTCTCCCTTCTGCCCTGTTAATTAATTACTTACATCAGTAATGACTTACAGACTTGTATTTAGCTCTATGCTTTATAATTCATTACTATCATTATTTATTTTGCTGTTCCAAGTGTCCCAGTTGTGTACACACACATGCTCTCACATTCAGATCTACTCTGCATCATATCTATTTAAAACATTTTAATTTTATTTTAATAAAAATATTTTAATATATTTAAAATAGATGTATTAAAGTTCATACTGATAGCTCCAATTCCAATCTAATACCATTTGGTTAATTCTATCCCTCTCCTTTGCATGTATAACTCCTCTAACAGCGAGAATCCTAGCTCTCATTATCTACTATACATTTATTTATTTGCTCAATACAAAAACGCACATTAGTTTCAAAATTGCTAACCGATACCACTATAAAAAGTCTATTAACTACAACTTATATTTATTTACAGTTTTTTGTCTTTAGTCTAAATGTGTGTTGCCAATATGTGTATTATTTGGATTATCTGTGGGTTAGTTTCCCCATGCCCCCCACCTTCAGTGCGGTTGTGTTACTCATTTGTAATACAGTTAGATTCATTTGTTTCTGTTTGTCTTCAATTTGGAGTCTCTCCCCATCCTTGTTTGTCTCTACTTTGCCTATGCATTCACAGCAAGTAAAAACTATTCTACCATTTCAAAAGTGAAAGCTGATTCACTTTTGAAATCATTTTGAAAGATGAATTTGACCCATTCATCTTTCTGCTAACCCACTTATGAGTAAGTATTATAAATGTTGACTAAAAGCTGAGGATCTAGAATTCTAACTCCCCTCCCCACCTGCTTTGACTTTCTGAGATACTGAACCTCTCCAAGGAAGCTTCTAAATAATCAAAGACTACCTCCTCTGGGATACAGCCACAAGTCACTTCTTTAGGAGCTTCCTATCAGATTCTGCTAGAGCTTCCTACACTCCCATTCTGACCTGTTGATCCAGTAGATGTGAGGCATATGTACCGATCTAGATGAAACTGCCTTTTACTATAGGATACAAATAGTAAGGTACTAATAATATACGATCCCATCTAGTAAGGTGAAAGACTTCTTCAATTGATTCTAACAACCTTTATACTGCCCCTTTCCCCACGGCCAACTCCAAATGAAAACCCACAGCCAATGAAACTTAACGTCAAATTTGCTACTATCCCTCTCTGACCTTGTGGCCGGGTGCAGTGGCTCCTGCCTGTAATCCCAGCACTCTGGGAGGCCGAGGTGGGCGGATCACAAGGTCAGGACATCGAGACCATCCTGGCTAACATGGTGAAACCTCATCTCTACTAAAAACACAACAAATTAGCCAGGCGTGGTGGCGGGCGCCTGTAGTCCCAGCTACTCGGGAGGCTGAGGCAGGACAACAGTGTGAACCCAGGAGGCGGAGCTTGCAATGAGCTGAGATCGCGCCACTGCACTCCAGCCTGGGCGACAGAGCAAGACTCCATCTCAAACAAAACAAACAAACAAAAACAACAACAAAAAACATTTTCTAGAGAGAGCTAAGAATAAAAATCTTCTACCATTTCATTTTTTTTGAGACAGAGTCACTCTGTCACCCAGGCTGGAGTGCAGTGGCATGATTTTGGGTCACTGCAACCTCTGCCTCTTGGGTTCAAGCGATTCTCATGCCTCAGCCTCCCGAGTAGCTGGGATTATAGGTGTGCATCACCATGCCTGGCTGATTTTTTAAATTTCTAGTAGAGATGGGATTTCGCCTTGTTGGTCAGGCTGGTCTCGAACTCCTGACCTCAAGTGATCTGCCCGCCTCAGCCTCCCAAAGTGTTGCGATTACAGGCATGAGCCACAATAAAAGCCTTCTACTATTTTCAAAGAGCATTTTGGTCACAAGAAAAGGAAATATCCCAGGGACCACAAATGTTTCAACAGGAGAAAAGGAAATGAAGCAGAAAAGAATTGACTTTTTTGCCTTTTAGAAGTTAAAACGTTAAGTTAGGAATATAAACTGTTTCTTAAAATTGATAGCCATGTCATTTCCATCAGAAACTAGGAAGTAAATACACACTTTAGAGAGATTCTGAGCTTTCAAATATTGGTCCAAGATTAAAATATATTTACAGTTTTTGAGTATTGTCAGCTTTCTCTGCCACAGGCATCATAAAACATTTGGTTATATTAGAAACAGAAACTAGGCAAGGTATATTCGAAAGTTTCCCCAGGAGTCTGTGAAAACAATTGTTACACTCAGTTGGAGCCTGAAACGACTCCATGAGAGGCCACAGACAAACCCGCATCTGGGTAATCTATTACAGTGGAGAGCATAGGACTCACTGAGAGACAACAGTGTGAAGGTGAGTTAAAAATGAAACAGTAGAAGTTTTCTACCATTTATTAATATATCACTGTGTTATAAGTGAAAACTTGTGACACTCAAACATTTTTAAAATGCAAAACTATGAGTGAAGATCATAGGAACGGGAAGCTGGTAGAGAACTGGGTCAGGTTCTCTGACGGTAAGTAATACAGGTTTGTCTACATAAATCACGAAATTCATAATTAGTACTGAACTTTTGGGGTCATCAAACCTAGTTCTCAGCCATGGTTAGTACTCCTCATTGCCCTTTCCCCCTACTCCTTAGGGGTATTTAGAAATGTGCGAGGGTGGCCAGGCATGATGGCTCATGCCTGTAATCCCAGCACTTTGGGAGGCCAAGGCAGGCGGATCACAAGGTCAGGAAATCGAGACCATCCTAGCTAACACGGTGAAACCCCGTCTCTACTAAAAATACAAAAAATTAGCTGGGTGTGGTGACGGGCGTCTGTACTCCCAGCTACTTGGGAGGCTGAGGCAGGAGAATGGTGTGAACCTGGGAGGTGGAGCTTGCAGTGAGCCGAGATCATGACACTGCATTCCAGCCTGGGTGACAGAGTGAGACAGACAAGAAAGAAAGAAAAGAAAGAAAGGAAGGAACGAAGGGAGGGAGGGAGGGAGGGAGGGAAGAAAGAAAGAAAAGAAAGAGAAAGAAAAGAAAGAGAAAGAAAAGAAAGAGAAAGAAAAGAAAGAGAAATGTGCAAAGGTATCTGAAGGCTGTTACATGACTGAATACCGTACATGCATTCATTAGGCAGGAAAATAAAGTCCTAAAAGGAGCAGAATAGTCAGTCCCACACAATGTTAGAATTCTCATCCAAAATGCCAATAGGCTTCCCAACACAGATGAAAAAAGATTCAGAAAACTAAATTAATGTGCCTAAATTCCCAGCTAACTACCAGTAGAATCCATATCACAATCCAATTTTTAAATTCCCAATAGAGCATGTGTGTGTGAGGACATTACAGTTCTGCAAAGATTTTTATTTTATAAAGACGACATTGTTTTCAGATAATAACTGAGGCTGTTGTTCAGTTTGCATTGTGATGAAACTTAGGTAGATATGGATTCCAACAGAGAATGAACAAGTGAGGGAAAGAATCCGTCAGATGTAAACCGTATTTCATACTTTTCCTAAATAAGGGCATTGCTTGCAAAGACATCAAGACTGTTAATACACAGCCTGTGCTGCTGGGTTATTGCCCAATGAGAAACTGTATCACACCAATTATGCCTCATTCTTTTTCTTAATCCAACTACCTCCCAGTGCTTGCCCTGGCTTTACCTTAGAATAATCTGATTTAATACTCCTTTTTCCCCTTGCCTAAATCAGTCATTTGAAAGCATGTTTCCCTTTCCATTGGTAAAACAGCTATATTGCACTCGGAGAAAGAGACCCCTTTCCCAAGGCTTCCTGTTGTATACGTAGCCATGGAGCCTTTAGAGATGATGCTGGGCCATGAGTCTGGGTACAGGTTCCTCAATTGATTGCCTAATTGAACAGTCTTCCAGGAAGTGTTACGCTACCACATATCTTGAAGTCAGTTTTGATTTTTAACCCCTTGAATTAAAAAAAAATCTTCATAACTGTTTCTAAACCAGATGTTCCATAAAACGCAATAAAATTTTATCCTCTTTTGAAGGTTTTAGTTACAGAAGGAATATGTTTCCATGTCTAGTCTAGAATGTTTCCACAGGTTTATCTTTGATTTCAAGCCTGTGTAATTTCTCCTCTGATAATATCTATAACAAGCCAAGTGTTATAAAAGAATAATATTGGCCATGATAGAAAAGCCTAATCTCATCCTCATTAACCAGAGGGATTTCCTAATGACTAGGCCACTTCTTAAAATACAGTGTACATTTGGCTTCACTTTTATTCCTGTGAATAAACTGTGGCACTCAAACTCACACCCTCCCACCACTAAGCCAAATTCCTATGGTGAAAACAATACATTGTTTAAGGTATGAAGTATCTCCAATAACAAAATGGGGAAAACCTCATGTCTGCCCCCGAAACCTAGAAGGATTAGAAAAGCAACCAGAAGATGGTCTTAGTTAATCAATCCCCTTCTACAACTGGCAAAGGTATCAAGAAAACTAGTTGTTTTCAGTCATTTGAAAGCATGTTTCCCTTTCCATTGGTAAAACAGCTATATTGCACTTGGAGAAAGAGACCCCTTTCCCAAGGCTTCCTGTCGTATACGTAGCCATGGAGCCTTTTGAGGTGATGCTGGTCTAGGAGTACCATCAGCTATAGTTAATTATAGTCACAATTATAAAAGAGACGTCACAATCAATTTTGTGTAACCTAGCCATGAAAAAGAGGCTTACACTGTGAGAATCAGGGATGTAGACTTCAGAGTCTGACTCCTATATTCAAATACTACTTCACTATTGACCTTACTGTTTAACCTTTCTGTGTCTCAGTTCCCTCTGCTGTAAACTGGGGATGAATATAGTCCATATTTCATAGCATTCATTGTAAAGATTAAATGAGATCTTGTAAATGGCCAGATTAATGCCTGACATTTGATAAACACTAATCCCTATGGCCCAGTGCTTATCAGCTATGGAGCTCCTCTTCCAAATATGAACCAATAGGGATTCTTCTCCTTTGGCCTTTTTGGAGAGGTTCTTCTATTACTTAGAAAGAGAAAGATGAGATTCGTACTCTGCTCTGAGACTGCCCCAACTGGGAGAAAGCTGCAGGACACCTGAGCTGCTATCCAGTCTGATGCTGTGTAGTTTCCTTTATTCCCTGTGTTCCCCCCACAGGGAGCTGATGTGTGTCCTGCTTCTCCTGCCCCATGTCTGTTGGTTCACACAGTCTGAGTAGGTCTTAGGGGCCTGGCTGGTAATTGGAGAGACTGGATTCCCTTTGTAGGAGGAACTAGGCAGATATACTTCGAAGGTATCTAGAATCTCCATCTGACTTGACTATCCACCCCAGCTCAATTAATTTCTTTTCTACAATACACACTTACTTTTTGTGTTAGCCAACCATCCCTATGTACATAACCATGCCCTAGGAGAATCTGCTTTGTATAGGATGACTATAAAGTCATGACAGGGCCTTTGAAGAAGCTATAAATGCAATCTTTAACATGTCAAGAGAATCAGAGTCAAGCAGAGTTTATTTTCCAAAGGGTCGAGAGGGCATGATTGTTTGAACTTTTGCCACTATGTTCTCAAACCATTCTGAAAAGGATGATTGAAAGACCTGAGCCCTGACAATGATAGGAAGGGGCTGTTTCTAAGCCAAACACAGTCAGTTACCCATTAAAGCAGTATTTTACAGTGACACTTTAAAATAGATATTATTACATGGAAAGAAACATAGGCCAGAGTGCAGATGGTACTCTCTTACTCAGGAATCCTGATGCTCACATTTTTACACCATGGACTCTGAAGGTGAACAGAAGGTAAAGCAGCAGGTCAACTGCTCTGGTCGGCACAAAAACATCCCTTAGAATCCTTAACGCACCAACACCAAACATGGCTGATGCTGCCAGCAGTCCCTTTCATTGCAGAGTCCTTACTGCCTCCTCCTCTCCTGTCTCACTGTTAGGACAATGAACAAACCCATTGGCATACGTTCTTCCCCCTTTGCATCAATGTCTTTTACTACTGCTACCTGCTAAATGAAGGCACTCAAAAATGAAAGCTTAAAGGAAGCAGATACTAGGCAATAGCTCTCAATTCAGTTAAATTTTCAACTCTGATAGAGGATTTGGGGAAAACCTAGAAACAAACTTTTAATGGTCCATATCGGCTTAATGTTGGCCCAAGACATTCCAGTCTGATGTCTGTCACTATCAAGTGACACCAAAGAAACTTGAGAATTTTGATGGCCAACTTCACTGACTTGGGAAATCAACAGTGGGTTTGCCTCAACAAAGCACTTCCCTGTATTTCACTAAAGCCTTATGGGTGCCACATCAAAAATTTCAGAAATGTGGCATAGAAATCATGCCCTGTCAATGTGAACATGTAAATGATTTCTGGATTACGTGATTCATCTCTGTAAAGCTCAGATCATAGGCTTAAATCTGTGAATTTGGCACCAAAAAGAAAAAAAGAAAACAACAATAAAACA
This sequence comes from Rhinopithecus bieti, assembly GCF_001698545.2. Lineage (NCBI taxonomy): Eukaryota > Metazoa > Chordata > Mammalia > Primates > Cercopithecidae > Rhinopithecus > Rhinopithecus bieti. Next base: position 1,324,933 of record NW_016803882.1, on the reverse strand, counting down.
GACAAAATAAATCACAACCTTATTCTTAAAGAAGCCAGTCTGTATTACTGAAACAGGCCAGTCTAGAAAATACACACCCCTTTGGTTACAGAGTGCATCCAATGAAAAAGTAGGGGGGTTTATGTGCAAATTCATTATCAATTACAACTTTAAAAATAGCTTGTATCTCTTTTCCTAGTGACAGCAAATTGAGAGAATCATTTTCATTCATAAGGGCCACATATGTGCCTACACAGCTTCTGCCAAGTACAAAACCCAGGATTAAACTGGGAAGGGATGGGTTTTGAAATACTTACTAATTTCATATCCAATTAGTAGATGACGATATAGATCCTTTAAAGATAAAAGTGGTATTTTTTTTTTTAGTCAAAGGGTTACTGGTGTTGACAAGTGTGGTGTCAGCTCTTTAAAGAAAGGACTAATTATACATAATTGCACATTAATCTTCTAATTTATTGAAAAGGAGATCAACCTACTTTTGCATCTAATACATATTATGCACATATCAGGCAAAATGAGAGAATGGATGCATGCATGTGTGAAAGTGCTTTATGCACTCAAAGATAAGCTGACTGATTAACACTGTGTAACATAAAAAGTCTCAGAGAATTATTTTAAGAAACATGTGTCAGCTGGGCATGGTGGCTCACACCTGTAATGCCAGCACTTTGGGAGAGGCAGGTGCATCACCTGAGGTCAGGAGTTAGAGACCAGCCTGACAAACATGGTGAAACCCCATCTCTACTAAAAATACAAAACTTAGCCAGACGTGGTGCTGCATGCCTGTAATCCCAGCTACTCAGGAGGCTGAGGCAGAAGAATTGTCTGAACTGTGGAGGTAGAGGTTGCAGTGAGCCAAGATTGTGCCACTGCACTCCAGCCTGGGCAACAAGAGTGAAACTGTCGGGTGTGGGGGTGTCTGTGTCTACATGGAAAAGCACATGAAAAGTAAGTCCCACTTCTGAGGTAGGCAGACCGAGAATGCATTTAATGTGCTCTTCTTTTAGCTTCACCTTAAGTGCTTGTTAGGTCATTTGAGGACCTATCTTAATTTTCTGTATATGTTTAAGGATCATTCTGCAAAGTTTACTTTGAGCTTTTATTAGTGGCTGGTGCAGAAGGAAACAAAAGAGGTAGGAGGAGAGAAAGCAGTACTGACATAAACAAACTCTACAATTGGAAAACAAACAAACAAACAAAAAAACACAGTTGCCTAAACTTTCCAAAATCATTTTGAGAAGCTTTCTATTTAAAGATCAGACATAGACCACAATAGGCCTCCAAGTATATTTTCACAATCCTGTTTCTGCTCTCCATTATTTTAGCAATGAACCCCCCAGCCCCCAACAGGATCCAGTGAAGCCTCCCACCCTGTGTGTGCCCAACCAAGTTTAGGTAACGTTAATGAAGTTAAACACCAAGAGCAAGTAGAAAACATGTGCATTTTCTTGTTTTCTTCCCCCTCCCCCAAAGATAATCACTGTCTCGATCTAGTTACTAATTTTCAAACTGTACGAGTTGACAATAACAAATTTTAGAAAGAAAAGCTGTATTACATTTAAAAAATACAAATAATTTTATAAGTCAATGGTTTTATATCCTTAATTTCACTAAGGATAAAAATGAGCCATTTATACCAATATATTATTTACTGGTCCTCAACATCATTTACTAATACCATTTACTAAATTAATCAGTAGGGGTTGGGGGAGATGTCGCTGACGAATTTCGTAAAAATACAGAAATAAGGAAAGCAGGTAAATTTGCTCCTTAACCCTATTGTTAAAACACCTCTAACACACACCATCAAATGGCTTGCAAGCTCCTTCCAACCAAGAACTTGGGGCTGAAGGGACAAGTTAATTGAAAAGAATGTAAACAGTCAAGTCCAAACTTAGGAAGTTCACTGCAAAGTACTTCCTGTGCTGCACAGGGAGCCAAAACAAAGTGAGGCAAAACCTATCTCGCCTCTGAACAACTGAAATCAGTGTTCTTCCTCTAATGAATCCTTGCAATTAGATTACTAGTGATCTAACCAAACTAAGGCTGAGTTTCTCCCTTTCTGCAAAAAGGCTTATCTATACAATAAACTCTAAGTCAGCTGGGAGGCCGAGGTGGCCGCATCACAAGGTCAGGAGTTTGAGACCAGCTGACCAACACGGTGAAACGCTGTCGCTACTAAAAACACAAAAATTAGCACTGCGTGGTGGCGCGTGCCTGTAATCCCAGCTACTCATGAGGCTGAGGCAGGAGAATCGCTTGAACCCTGGAGGCGGAGGTTGCAGTGAGCCAAGATTGCACCACTGCACTCCAGCCTGGGTAACAGAGCAAGGCTCCGTCTCAAAAAAAAAAAAAAAAAAAAAAACCCTCTAAGTCAGGAATCTCACTGGCTGCTAAAGAAACATCATAATCAATGGATGTTGGGTCTTTGAAACACAGATTCAGTTAGAATTTGAAATGGAGAAAGATGTGCACAATTAAGATAGAATAAAACGGAGATGAGGATGTGGGATGTGTTTGTTTGGCTTACAATATTTCATAGGCTTGAGAATATTAAATAACATTGCAACTGTGTTTCCCTGATGAGCTCCAAGAAAGGAAGGATGAATAATTTTGCCATTAACTATAAGTCAATGTTTAGAAATACTCTGAATCTACTGGAATTTGGGGTTCCACCAAAATTATTTTAAAAACCAGTATACGGAAAAAGAGACTTTAGCCGGGCATGGTGACTCACGCCTGTAATCTCAGCACTGTAGGAGGCCGAGGCAGGCAGATCACGAGGTCAGGAGTTCAAGACCAGCCTGACCAACATGGTGAGACCCCATCTTTACTAAAAACTCAAAAATTAGCCGGGTGTGGCAGAGCGTGCCTGTAGTCCCAGCTACTCATGAGGCTGAGGCCAAAGAATAGCCTGAACCCGGGAGGCAGAGGTTGCAGTGAACTGAGATCACACCACTGCACTCCAGTCTGGGCGACAGAGAGAAACTCCGTCTCAGAAAAAAGAGGAGAGAGGAGAGAGGAGAGAGGAGAATAGAGAAGAGAGAAGAGAGAAGAGAGAACAGAAAGAGAAAAGCGAAAAGAAAAAAGAAAAGGAAAAGAGAAAAAGAAACTTTAGGAATAAAAAACAGTCCTTTGTGAAGGTTGTCATTATCATTAATTATCAGTATTTTTACCATTATTGAATGCCAATGGCTTTAAAAATACCCATCTTGGTCAGACGCAATGGCTCACAGCTGTAATCCCAACACTTTGCGAAGCTGAGCTGAGAGATCACTTGAGGCCAGGAGTTTGAGATCAGCCTGGGCAACACAGAGAGACACCACTTCTCCAAAACATAAAAAAATTAGCCAGGCCTGGTGGCATGTGTCTGTGGTCCTAGCTATTCGGGAGGCTGAGGTGGGAGGGGCACTTAAGGCTGGGAGGTTGAGGCTGTAGTGAGTCATGATCGCACCACTGCACTCTAGCCTGGGCAACAGGACAAGACCCCGTCTTAACAACAAAAAATCAAAAACCACCGAAAACACCCACCATCTCATTTAATTTGATCCTCTTACCCTTTGAGGTGGCCACGATCAACAGCATAGGAAAGAAAATCAAGGCTTGAAGAAGAGCCCCCAAATCAGTAAAGTGACAGGGCCTGGATATAAATCAAGCCAGCTGGATTCAGACACCCTCATGACTGGTTATCAAGAAGACATACTTCCATTGTTCTCTTCTTGGCCTCAATTAACAAATTTAGTGCCTTTTTACAGTACCAAACTCACTAACACTTGATGTTATGCAGAAATACATAAAATCACCCTACCATCAAATACACACTATGTTTTCAATGTCAGTGTATTAAAATTTTTAAGAACAGTTTCAAGTGTGTTTTCAGAATTTGGTAAACACCTCTACAGATAAATCAAGGGGACAGGGTGAAATTTTGTTAAAATCAACATCTTCCTGCTAGAGTTACCTAGGGTCATCCCTAAGCCTAAAAGCCTTTCCTCCATTCATTTTGTCACTCATTTATAGAGCATTCTAAGATGTGTGAAGAGTCAGATTCTGTTTCACACCTAGTTGTTTGCCTTTTCCACAGAGGTGTATCTATGACCTGTAATCTTAAATAACCGTTTCTGCCTTATATTCAATGTTCTTTTATTTGGACATCATTACATCTGACTTCTAAGTGAATACCTAAATTCTGTGAGACATTATACAGAAATTACTTTGGATGGATTGTATTTTATTTTATTTTGAAAGTACACATAGAAATAATGCTTTTATACTTTACATTTTTGTTCCTTTGTTATAAAGTAATGTGATGTGAATTCCTTTTCCATCTAAACTTATTTTCATGTCCTATGTTTACAAATTTAACTCTTTAAGTACTCTGTGTATTTATTCATTCATTTACATATGACTGTTGTCTTGTGTAAGGCAAATAAAGGAGAAAATAGATTTAAAAATTCAAAATGTAAGAGAACTGTTGGTCATAAGTTTATAGCAGAAATTTTCTACCCCACTGCTTTTCTGGGGAAATTATTTTGAACTTCTGATTAAAACAATAATCCTAAAATTAACTTGCTACAACAATGGCCCAGGAAAAAAAAAAATTCTAATCCTTTTATGGCAGATGAACACCAGGTTACTCAAGAGCATCACTTAGTTTTTTCAAAAATGTTATTCTTAACTGAAAACTTTAACACTAGATTTTTAAAAAAGAGGAAATTTTAGTTTCTTGAAAATTTATTATTCATGGTTGTAATTTTTCTATTAATTATAGTTTTGTTAACAGGTTTTTTACTTTTAGATTTGATTAGTCTAATCGTTTTCAACTTAATTGGTTTTTTATATTCCTCCTCGTTTCATATTTATTATGTATATATAATTTTTCCACTTTATTAACATTTAATTATTTCTCTCCTCACTTATTTTAATATAAAAAATTTTACTTTGTATTTTTTCATTTAAAATTTTATAACGCATCCATGTAATTATTAAATGTCTATAAACAGCAAAAAAAAAAAAAGGCTGCATTTAATTATAAAGAAAGAAAATACCTCATATTGTATACACTTGAAATAGTACAATAATTAACCAGTATCTATCAAAACACCTTTTTTTTTTTTTGAGACGGAGTCTCGCTCTGTCGCCCAGGCTGGAGGGCAGTGGCCAGATCTCGGCTCACTGCAAGCTCCGCCTCCCGGGTTGACGCCATTCTCCTGCCTCAGCCTCCCGAGTAGCTGGGACTACAGGTGCCCGCCACCTCGCCCGGCTAGTTTTTTTGCATTTTTTAGTAGAGACGGGGTTTCACCGTGTTAGCCAGGATGGTCTCGATCTCCTGACCTCGTGATCCGCCCGTCTCGGCCTCCCAAAGTGCTGGGATTACAGGCTTGAGCCACCGCGCCCGGCCCAAAACACCTTATTCGATCTTTGAGATGGTTAAGTCCTACCTGGCTCCCCAGGGTTTTAAAATGTTTTAATGCATTCCAGTTACAGAGTAAGACCAAGGGTTCTAGCTTTGTGCAGCAAAAGTTCAAATCCTTATGGATTATCAGGAGCATTAAGCCAGTGTGTGAAAGGGAACTCTGAAGACCCTAGTCATTGTGATGATGTGATCATTCACTAAAAGTAAAAGAGAACAAAGACGACAGTGATTTAAGCTGCCAAAATGTGCTGCCCTGCAGAACCATCAGTAATGTCAAGACAGTCAAGACATTAAGACTTCTTGGTTCTAAAACTGGCTTGGCATCTTAGCAGCCAAAACAAGATCTAGCAAAAGACTCACTCTGCACTTCATGTTCCAAAAACACTAACTATATTTTCTATTTACATTTACAATAGAGGCAAATTAGATCCACAACACTTTCTGAAATGTCTGAAAAACCATGGAGAAAGGGTGAGGTCAAATGGGGTATCATTTTTAAAATGGCATGAGTTTTAAAATGATGTAAGTTTAAACAAATAGATCCTCAAAAAAGGCCTTAAGGAAAATTCTGAGAGCTATTTCACACAGTAATATAATTATGTGATGAAGTGTTCTACCTAGAGAAGAGCTGGGTGAAGTTGAGATTTCCACATATACTTGTCACTGGAATATACACTGGTTTATGTGTGAGAATGTGTGGGTCTTCCTCCCTATTTCCCCAGGGAAAGGATGCTACTAACATTTCTGATTACTTTTCTTTCTTTAAACTTCCTTGAGATTCTTTTTTTTTTTTTGAGACAGAGTCTCGCTCCATCGCTCAGGCTGGAGTGCAATGGCACGATCTCAGCTCACTGCAAGCTCCATCTCCTGGGTTCAAGCGATTCTCCTGCCTCAGCCTCCCAAGTAGCTGGGATAACAGGCACCCACCACCGTGCCGAGCTAATTTTTTGGTTTTTTCTTTTTGTATTTTTAGTGAAGTCGGGGTTTTGCCACGTTGGCCAGCCTAGTAAAGAGTAGGAGCACTGGATACAGACCTGGGGTGAATCCTGTTTATTTAATTAATTAATTACTTAAATTAATTAATTATTTTTTTGAGATGGAGTCTCGCTCTGTCACCCAGGCTGGAATGCAGTGGCACGATCTTGGCTCACTGCAACCTCCGCCTCCCAGATACAAGTGATTCTCGTGCCTCAGCCTCCGGAGTAGCTAGAATTACAGGATACCACCATGCCCGGCTAAATTTTGTATTTTCAGTAGAGACAGGGTTTCACCATGTTGGACCAGGCTGGTCTTGAATGCCTGACCTCAGGTGATCCGCCCACCTCGGCCTCCCAAAGTGCTGGGATTATAGTCATGAGTCACTGTGCCTGGAGAGGTTCTTTCACTAGTGTTTTATTTTCTAGTTTCCTAAGTAAATGCTTCATAAATTCAAATAATCAACTTACTCTTCTTCAGGAAAAAACTGAAGACTACTTAAATAAATGCATCTTCATTTGTTTTTTCAGAACTTTTAACTTACGTGCTATTATAATCGTAGGGAGGTTTTATAACATCCAAAAATTGCAGCGCCACCATGAAGAGAACAGAGCCAGAACAAAGAAAATCTGAACAGATTCTAGAACTAAATAATCACTCAGTGGGCACTTGTTAACTAGTGCTTTTTTTCTGAATTGTACATGGGTTAGGAGTCACTTTTGGTGGTATGCCTTTCATGGTGAGTCAATATCAAATTTCTTTGCAGGGAGTTCACTGGATACGGCTGTTTGTCAAGCTCCAAAGTGCATGCACATAGCTGAGAAAAACAACAAAAGGGCCCAATGGCCCCACATCACAGCAGCTTTATACTGGCACAAGCCTAGTTCCCAACCCTGTGACGTCAAATGGCTGCCTTAAAAGTCTGCAAGTCAAGAGTTAAGCAGTTATAAACAGATTTAACAGATAAACACTAGATCAGGCCCATGATCTCATCTGGCAATCCTGCATATTTCCCATCTAAAAGTCCCAGCTGGGATCTTACTAATTGGGCCTCTTTAACCCACTTTCGGCAATATGCTAAATGAAACTTAAGGAGAAAATTTCAAAACTGATAAGAAACATATTGATATGGTGTCTAGTGGGAGCCAGTGGAGTTGAACTAGGCCATCTGGACGCTTATATTTGTAAAAAGTTTTGTTTGGTGGAAATAATTCACCTAACTCACAAGCTGTACAAATATTAAGATCAAAAGTCCTAACTTGCACAGGCTGTCAGGAAAACCTGTAACACAGGAAACAGAGACTGCCTAACCAAGTCGAAATGTTTCTGTGTAGCCAGTGCAGGTCTTGACTGCCCTGGTATCCCCTCCATATTTAACGGTCTGTCCCAGTACTTCTGGCCAAGAAAATATATTCATGGTATAGGTTTACTTACAGAGCATTTGCAAATGCTTTTGCTTGTTTTCCCTTTACTATTTCGAAGTAAATAATACCTCCATCTCACCAATGAGAAACTTGGTATAGAACTAATGAATTAATTATATCTAATTATAAAGAACCTTGGTAGCTGGAAAGCTCAAACTATTTAATATAACAAATTATGTATGAGACTGTAATCACTGTGATATTTATAAATAACTGTAGTGCTTATTTGAATGCCAGGAATTTATGGAAATGAAAAAGGGGCTAAGTTTTCCTGATCACATCAGCTGTTTTTTCAACATCTGACACTATCAAGTCTTTTCTCAGCACATTTTCTTACAAATTATCAAAGTTTTCTAAAATTCTCTCTTAACTGCAAATACTATTGAATCAAATTTTTTCAATAGTCAAGAGATAATTTAATATTTTATATATTTTTAGTTTAGATACAGTTTTTCCATTTATTATTAAGGTTTCTTTGCAATGGAAGTCTGAGTGGCAGCCATTTTACCTCTTTTAAACAAAACTGCTTTTCAACTCTTTATTTCAAAATCTATTTAGACCTTGACAAAATACTTTTCCTTCAAGTTCTGTCTTATTAAAAGCGCAATACAAGGGTTGAGTTTTTCCCGTTTCTGTTATTAATAAGTAAAACAAACGCAGTTCCATTACTTAGAACTGTCACAGAAATGTTACTTGTCCCTGCTAAAGGAAACATTTTAAGTCATGTGAAATTCCTACAGAAATCAAATCTACTATTAAAATCAGTCAAAAAGCATTTAGCAAGAATCCACGATTGCTTCATATCTACTAGAATGGTTATAATTTTAAAAACGGAAACAAGTTTTGAATGCAAAATGGTGCAGTCACTATGGAAAACAATTACAAACCAAAGTAAACAAAAAGCTAACATAATGATCACCACATGACCCAGAAATTCTACTCCTAGGTATACCCAAAGGAATTTTAACAGATTCAGATACTTACACACCAATGTTCACTGTGGCCTTATTCACAATAGCCAAAAGGTGGAAACAATCTAAGCATCCATCAACAAATGAATGGATAAACAAAATGCACATATCCATATAATACAATTTTATTCAGCTATAAAAAGGAATTCGATTCTGGTAAATGCCACAGCGTGGATGAATCTCAAAAATGTTATGCTAAGAAAGAAGAGCCAGAAGCAAAAAGACAAATATTTCATTATTTAGAATAGGCAAATTCACAGAGAAAGCAAGCAGATTAGAGATTACCAGGGGCTGGGGAAAAGGGAGAATGGGGAGGTATTTCCTGCATAAGGGCTATAGAGTTTCTGCTTGGGTTGATGAAAAAGTTTGAAAATAGTGGTAATGATTGCACAACATGGTGAATGTAAATAATGCCAAGAAAGCATACATTTAGAAGTCATTAAAATAGCAACATTTTAAATGTATTTTACCGTAATTTTAAAAAATAAGGTAATATACCAAAAGCCATTGTATTTTTAAAATGGGTGAATCATATGCAAATTACATCTCAAGAGCTATCTGGAAGAAAAACAACACTGAACTTGGAGGTTCACTGATAATTAGAGATCACTTAGATTAATGAGTACAGTTTGAGAGTAAAGCTAATTACTACACTAGCCTAAGCAATTTTGGTTGGGAAGGCAATTTGTAGTGATGTACGCAGACTTTTCTAGTTCTCATGTGACTTAATACAGTCTAAGATAAAACCTAGCCCAATAACAACTATCCAAAATCAGGGAAGGAAGGATAACAAATGAATGGCACATATACTAAAGAGTTCACAACTTTTTAAAGTAATGGTCAATTTCCAGACACCAGTAAGACAAGACAATGCCATAACAGGTCATTACAGAGATCTCTACATTAGCAGAGATCATGCGTAAGCCTGAATTGAAGGTTAACTACAAATCATTCTTATTTATAAAAATAAGATTCCTACTAGACAATAATGACAATTTGAGGTCCTCACAGTTGCTGGGAATAGCCAGATGGTTTACTCCCACATCTGTTGGGGATCTTTACCCTTCCACATTCCGTATTCCTTTTAAAAATTTGCACAAGTCAGAATTTCTCCTACATCTAGCTAACTCCCTATAGTAGTGCATCTAATTTACCTTCCAAAATTATAAACAAGTCCTAAAAATAATTTGATACTTAAGATTTTCAGTGCCCCCTTCCTTTAGCTTGGAAATTCAAAACAGGTACAGAAATTACAAAGTGAGTTAAAGACAAAGAATAGGTCAGATATTTTGCTGCCAGGTTAAAGACTGGATGGGGCTTTTAATGATGTGGATTAATGAGACCAAAGATAACCTGAAAAGAAGTCTGGGTGTGAGTTATTCTTTGCCTAACGTGGGACTTTTTGCTATAGAAACAAAACGTGCTGTATTTAACTTTAGAAGGTTTGAGTAGTTCCCTGATAAAAGTTCACTGTTACAACTTAATTCAATCTGAGCATGTTTTCCATACAATTATCAAAATGGCTGAATCCCAGTCCAAAATGGAAGAAAATAAATAGATTTTAAAATCAGTCATTTTGAGAAAAGACTAATCATTAATACTAACAACTGAACCAGACAGCAATCAAGACAGAAACAACAAAAAGAGAAAGTAAACATGGAGAAGTGGTTCATAACACTAAACTATTCTACACAGGGAAACTTACTGGATTCAGGTATATGTTTCTCAATAGTGGAGTAAAACAAAACATTACAACATTGAATTCTCTCTCCAAAGGAAAATAAGAAAATGTTGTTAAGAGAACCCTGGACAGATGACATGAGAGGAGAAAACTTTTTTTTTTTTTTTTTGGAGATGGAGTCTCGCTCTGTCGCCCAGGCTGGAGTGCAGTGGCCGGATCTCGGCTCACTGCAAGCTCCGCCTCCCGGGTTGACGCCATTCTCCTGCCTCAGCCTCCCGAGTAGCTGGGACTACAGGCGCCCACCACCATGCCTGGCTAGTTTTTTTTTGTATTTTTTAGTAGAGACGGGGTTTCACCGTGTTAGCCAGGATGGTCTTGATCTCCTGACCTCGTGATCCGCCCGCCTCGGCCTCCCAAAGTGCTGGGATTACAAGCTTGAGCCACCGCGCCCGGCCGGAGAAAACTTTTAATGGCTACAAGCATCGTATGTTTTTAACTCGTCAATTAGAAAAGACGACCTTGAAAAGAGCCTAATATGTTGGGTCACAAAGAATATACCTATTGGGCTTCATGATTAAATACATGACCTTGAATGGGTCTGCTCCATGGTCACACACCGAACTTTACAGTGGACATTTGTCCTGGACATTGTGAATTAAACAGTCTTTAACTGCCACAAGGAAAAATGCAGCAACATCCCATGTACAAAGCAAGCAAAAAGATGTATAAAATGGACAAGACTTAGATGCAAGAAGTTTACTTTTAGTTGCCTCCTAGTTGGAGCTCTAAACCTACACATGATGAGTGAATCATCCGTCCCCTCCAAGTCTGTTTCCCTAAATATAACATCAGGAAGATTTCTAACACTTCTACTACTTTACATAGAAAAGTTCAAAATGTCAAGAGATCAGCCAGGAGCTCAGTAAATGCCTTACACTCTTATGTAAGTCAGCTCTGGGCAGCAGTGGGATCATTATTCCACAGGTAAATATGGATTTTCTCTTAGGCCCACAGAATAGGACAGAATTAGACCTGTTTTATTTGGGGTTCTTCCCAAGTTATTAACACACAAGTAGCAAAGAGTATTAATGATTAAAGGAGAGGATACAGCTGGAGAAAGCCATACTGCCAGTGCAAAAAAAAGAATGGAGAGCCTAGTGCAAGAATAACCTAAAACCAGACCTCAGGACCAGACAACAGTGATCTGTGGCCAGCTGACACAGGGGCAAACAGGGTTAAACACCTCTATCATTATATTACAGTAGGTTCATTACCTGCTATTTGTAATGATAACCTTTAGGCACCAAGAAAAACTGAAACTATGTCCACTGTATTCAGTAGGGCGAGGAAACACAGTTTTTTGACTACTATCATTTAAACATTAAAAAAAAAAAAAAAAAAGCAAAAAAAATTTCAGCTTGGTGTCGTGGCTCATGCTTGTAATCTCAACACTCTGGAAGGCCAAGGTGGGAGAATCCAGGAGCTGGAGACCAGCCTGGGCAACACAGCAACACCCTGTCTGTCTTTATTCTTTAACAAACAAACAAAACCCTTCGGCTATCTCTAAAAAACAAAAACACAACCTACCACCTAAGGGAATGTTGCCTTGTCAGATGAGAGGTCACTATAAAAGCCTATTGTTCAGAAAATGAGTCAGTGACATCTTTATACACATAAGAGAAATACAGTAAAGCAATGAGAGCCAAGTCTGTGAAGCTTCAACTGCTTGTTACTTCCTTTGTAAGAACAATGAAAAGAACATGGTGAAAACTTCACCTAACATAACTTAAAGGACCCAGAATATTTCTGCATTTAGAAGGTGCCCACCTGGTTAAAATAAAACACTGCTAAATTGAAACTGTGGTTCTATTTTTAAGTTTACAGTGTCATTATACTGAGAAAATTCTGGTTTTATGTATTTAATGCAAAAATCATAAAACAACTGTTACATCAAAACATTTAATTATATACTGTGCTTCGGTGTATACTACTGGTGCTCAATAAATAATTGGTTTATATTTTGTTCTACAGGAGAGGAACAGAGTGAGTAGGCAGTTATTCTGACCAGGTCATTTATCCAAATCCAGAAAAATTCTGGACTCTGGAATTCCTGGAATCCTAAGATGTTCCTACATGCTTTATATGAAAAACCAACAACAATTAAGGTGTTTCTTCTCAGAGTGTACACATTTTTGTTCCAAAGTCTAAAACCTTTTAAGGTTGTGTATCAGTGACACCATTATATGAAGTATGAAGACTTTTGCTTGGACCTCTAAGTCATCACCTATACCATGTCTCTCCAACAGCACTCTGCATGGTCTACTCAAAGGAGCAGCTGCCAGGGGTACCTGCAGGTACCACAGCAACACAAAGGCCAGACACAAGTTCCCAGAAGCCTCCAAAATGGTACTTGTATTACAACAAGTCAAGTGGCTGCTTGCCTTTTAGGAAGCACCCTAAACACTGAGTGCTTCAATCAGCACTTGTTCACAGCCACTTAGGCCAACTGCCTAGAGCATGATGGAGCCAGCCTTCACTGAGACTCCTCACCTGAGGATTCATCCTCAGCATCTGAAACTACATTCTGCTTCCTTTCACCTTCTCTAACTTAGTTCCCTTAAGTTGTTTAGTTTTTCAACATATTAAGGAGGAAAAACATTCACCAAAACAATACTGGTAAAAGTCTCAAAACACACAGCAACAACACACCTACAAACCAAATACAGATATATCTACTCAATTACAAATGACTGTAATTTATTCTATTACAACACACATCTTTTGGGAAAGCCTTATACGTAAATTTTTAATCAACCAGAATAAAGACTATGAGCAGTTTTTCTTTTTTTTAAATGCTGCATATCTAAAAGGAAAGCCTCATGACATGAAAAAAGCCAGGATTTCAATCTATTCTGAGCATAGTCATTTAGAGTATAATGATGAGCAAGCTAACATCTCAAATATCTCCTCTGGAAAAAACAAAGCAGCACTACACACCACCATGGGATGGGATGGGCTGGATTAAAATAAGACCCACATCATCATATCTCAGATATTTTGAGCATTTCATTCAAAGCAATCAAAAAGCAGAGTGCTATTTAATAATCTGTACCTCTGATCACAATTCTTGGAAAAAGCTCTTTAGAGGGCTAATTAAATTGATGAATCCCTCCTTTAGATTGTGCAGTCATATTCTTTCCACTTGATTTCCCGTCCAAAGAGATTCCATTACTTCCCACCACCTCATATGGAAACCCCCTACAATTACATCATTAGTACTTACATTCAAAGCGTTCTTTGCAGCTTCTGCTTCTGAGCGACTGTCAAAACTGACAAAACCTACAGGCTGAGGAAAAAAAGAGAAATATGAAGAAAAAAATCAGATGATGTCTATTTTTCTAGGTCAAGGGTGACGTCAAACTGAAGAGCTAAGATAAAGAAATGACCACAGGCAATGGGCAGAAATAAGAAAGCCAAGTCCCGAAGAATCATGACTTAGTGGCTTAGCCAAATTTCTAACATGAATCAAAGGGATGGTGAGGGTAGTTCTTCAAGGGCACAGCTGGGGATTTAGAGAATCATAAAAAAATCTAGAAGTGGTTGAAAGGTGAATAGCAGTGAACAAGGGAATAGAGGAAAACTTGGGTTGGAGAGGCTCTACTTTCCTAAATCAAATTCACTGTACCTCAGTTTCTTCATCTTTTAAAATGGAAAGAGAACCGAATCACCTTTTGGTACACTGTAAGTGCAAGAATACAATGACACAATGATAAAACCCCTGAACTCTCACTGCATGACCAAAATTATAAAGTGAACATTCCTATCTCAAATCCTAAGGGATGCTTTAAAAAATCCTGTGCTGGTTGGACAGGGTGGCTCACGCCTGTAATCCCAGTACTCTGGGAGGCTGAGGTGGGCAGATCACGAGGTCAAGAGATCAAGACCATCCTGGCCAACATGGTGAAACCCCCGTCTCTACTACAAATACAAAAACTAGCTGGGTGTGGTGGTGTGCACTTGTAATCCCAGCTACTTGGGAGGCTGAGGCAGGAGAATCGCTTGAACCCGGGAGGTAGAGCTTGCAGTGAGCTGAGATCTGGCCACTGCACTCCAGTCCGGGCAACAGAGCGAGACTCCGCCTCAAAACAAAACAAAACAAAACAAAACAAAACAAAACAAAACAAAAATCATCTTCTTAATTAGGCTGTTCAGAGCTGTGGACTCCCTTTCTTGCAGTAGAGAAGGTTGCCTCCAAGATCATTCTTCTCATGAGCCAGAGAGATGAATAGTGATTGGAGAGGTGTGTATGCCAAGTGCTTAGCTTTAAAAAAAAAAAAAAAAAAAAGTATATAGCTATAATCTCTAAGCTTGTAGGAACTATCAGAATCACTGACTACCACTTCCATTTTGTACATTCTCTGCTCCACTCTGGACTTGGGACTCTGCCTTAGTTTAGAGGTTTGACAGACAGCATGATCCTTCACTATCTGATATTCACAGATTGTACACGTTTGTTTAACCTCACAAAAAGAAATGGGAAAGACTTGGGAATAAAAGTGAATTTAAATAATAAACCACTATTTTCACTGAACATACAAATCAATCTCAGTATACCACTGTGTTTATCTTCCTCTGGGACAGTCCCTGAAATTCCAGCTGATGATTATAGAATTATGAAGCATTTTCCTGTGCTAATTCCTAATACATCTCACTCTTTATTTTAAAGACAAGAAAACCCTCAAATCCTAATGGGAATAAAAAAAAGAACGTCAAGCCCCAGTAACATTACTGAAGAAAGTAAAAAAGTGATCTTTATATGCCAGTTTGAAATTCTTACCTGTTTAGATGTGAGCTTTATAAGAGAACCCTCATAGCCCTGAAAATAAAGAAAAACCAAGTTTAGCCAAAAGTAACTGTAGTAATACCATCTTGTTCATGTAAAAGTAATTTCTTTGTTGATTACCTAACTCCTCTTACAAATGTCTCCGAAGTTATCTGGGAAAGCAAATTACACACATGCATGTGCACGTGCACACACACACACACACACACCTGTTTGCTTTCTTGGGGCCTTTAAAAAAAATCAATCTATGGATTCATCTGTGTGTGCTTCTCTTCCTTCTATTTTTTTTTCATGAAATTACACAATGGTAGAAAAATGAATGTCTCTGTTAAGAGCAATCTTTTTGTTTTCTTGGTCTAGATAAGAATAGGGATTTTACAGAACTAGGCAAGAAAAGAGGGTAAATTTAATACGACAGGAAGGTCAGAGCATGTATTGATTTGGTCATGTATCTGCTATAAAATAACAACAATAAAACATTAAGAATATAGTTGGGGCCTTGCACGGTGGCTCACGCCTGTAATCCCAGCACTTTGGGAGGCCAAGGCGGGCAGATCACGAGGTCTGGAGATCCAGACCATCCTGGCTAACATGGTGAAACTCTGTCTCTACTAAAAATACAAAAAAAGTATCCGGGCATGGTGGCGGGCGTCTGTAGTCCCAGCTACTCAGGAGGCTGAGGTAGGAGAATGGCGTGAATCTGGGAGGCGGAGCTTGCAGTGAGACGATGGTGCCACTGCACTCCAGCCTGGGAGACAGAGCCAGACTCTGTCTCAAAAAAATATACTTGGTAAAACTCCCTGACCACATTTTCAAAACTGCCAGAAAAGGTTAAGCAGGCAATGATGTTGAATTTTGTTGAGTTCTTTTGCTTACTTACTGAAGGAACCAGCTTTCATGTTGCTATTCTGATTGGGACATGCAAAAATAATCCCTTTGGATTCTTATTCCAGCTCATGCTCAAGAAAGACAGAAACACTCCCTCCCTTTCACTCCCTCTCTTCAACCCTCCCGGCTCCTCAAGATAAGCATAACAAAATGTGTTTATTTCTGAAAATAATCAATAGCTGGTGGCTTGCATCAATGGATGACACAGGCGAAAAACACACCACTTGACATGATTGACCACTACACATATCAGTGCAGAGACAGATTTGCAGACTAGGGTCAGCCTCCAGGGACTTTAATTAAAAGAGGGTTGTCAGGAATGTACCAGGGTGCTGACTTTATCATCAGGGTTTCTGGGCAGGATGCTGAGACTGATTCATCCTTAAATCTTCCCAGCAGAAAACTATGTTGCCAATTAGCTACCATAAACATTTCACCTCAAAGGCCTTGAGCTCTTATGGCCAGAGAGGTCATGATTCACAGCTCTGCCTCTTCCTTTCTTCAAGGTGCTCTATTCTGAAAAAACCGGAGGTTTAAACACCATGAAGGTCTCGAAGGCAAAGGACAAGTGGATTATTTCACTCAAGTAAAACACCACTGGTAGGGATATATTGCATTCTCAAGACACAAACAGAAAAGCAGTATAACATAATAGTTCAGAACAGAGAGGACAGAGTCAGACGGCTTGGGTTTGAATCTTAGCTCTACCATTTTTTGTGTGTGTAAACTTGAGCACAATTTATTCAACTGCTCCAAGTTTCATTTTCCTCATTTGAAAAAATGAGACTCATCCACTTGAAAGGACTGTGACGATACTTTAATAATTCATGTAAGGGGCTTGGTGGTGAATGTCTTTCTCTCTATACACCCCAAAACATAACAGTATTTTATATACTAAGAAGATCAATTTGCTTTAACAGTTTTCATTCTATAAAAGGATAGAAAATGGTCCCTTTTATAAAAGTACAACCCGGCAGAAGAAACTCAGGAAATTCTATAAAAGGTGGCACTCTCTTCACACCACCTTCTCTTCCTTTCCCACTTCCTCCCACCTGACCTGGCGCCTGCCCTCTGTTCCCCTGGGCCATCATCATTATTGTTGCATTAAAGGGACGGCTGTCAGGTGGAGTTATGTCCATTATGACATGGTGCCCTCTTGGCACATAAGCTAGACTGTTTTATCTTTGTTGGGTCTAACTGGCTGCCCCTGCAACCCTCCTTCCTCCTCCTCAACACAAGAGTTTTTAGTTGTCATATCCTATTCCCTCTCCCTAAGAAGCTGAATCCTATCCCTCAACCTGTCATGCCTTTATCACTGGGGACCTGCTTCAATGAGGATGATCTTTAACCAGAAATCAAGACAGTCCATCACCTAATCATAAGTGCGGTCCCTGCCAGGCACTGCTAACACATCCGCATTGACCAACTTAAGACTTCCTGAACATAGGCCCTTCCAGGGAAGGTACATACACCTTCCAGGGCCCCGATTCAATCAGCTCCAGCTTTCTCCTATCCTCCAAAGGCCAACCTTCAAAAGGTTTCTTCTTGGCAGCATGGTTATTTCAGCATAGTTTCTAAGTGCTTGGTGTCTAATTTACTATGAAGTTTTCAATCCTAGCAACATTAAGGATCTATCAAGCGATCTTATTTCCATAGGAAGGACAGGTAACTGCACTAAATATTTCAATAAACACCAGGAAATATGACCCTCAACTCATAACTAGGTATCCTTTAAAATTTTGTTTTACTTTGTTTGAAAGTTTTGGCATGGAAAAAATAATCGTGGTTACGTTCTTAACCCAGTTCATAAAAACTTATTTACATTTCCAAAGAACAGTATCAACAGTACTATTTCAAATAATAAGGTAAGAAATTAGGAATAAATCTTCACTAACATTATTGCATTTGAAATATAAATATGTAATTATGTAACTATCCTAAGTGAGACTGTACATTAGAACAGTCTCCTTTACTCAATAACCTTTTTTAAATTTTTTTTAAATTTATTTATTTATTTATTTTTTGAGACGGAGTCTCGCTCTGTCGCCCAGGCTGGAGTGCAGTGGCCGGATCTCAGGTCACTGCAAGCTCCGCCTCCCAGGTCTACACCATTCTCCTGCCTCAGCCTCCCGAGTAGCTGGGACTACAGGTGCCCGCCACCTCGCCCGGCTAGTTTTTTGTATTTTTTTTAGTAGAGACGGGGTTTCACCATGTTAGCCAGGATGGTCTCGATCTCCTGACCTCGTGATCCGCCTGTCTCGGCCTCCCAAAGTGCTGGGATTATAGGCTTGAGCCACCGCGCCCTGCCTCATTAACCTTTTAAAAACATCTCTTTATGAAGTGCTTTCTCAAATATTTCATTTCTTGCTCCAAAAAGCCCTCAGGAAGCATACAGACTTTTGTCTCATTTTATAATTTCTGAAAGATAAAAAAGGTACCTTAAATGGTCTGAAAAGCAGATAGAGCTCCCGAGGTTTGATATCCAGAGGAAGGCCACTAACAAATAGGGTCCGGACCTGGAAAAATAAATTTAGGAAGTGATCAAGGGTGTGGACACTCCAGAGAGTTAACTCTCACCTGAAATCTCAAAAACATGTTATTCCAAATGTTCCACAACTCATACTAAATTCATGCTCTTTCCATGATACAATGAATACTTCACTGTTAAGATGCCACTAAGCCAACTCTTTTTTTTTTCCTTTTTAAATTTTAGGGGAGACGCAGCTTTCTGTGTAATCTTAAGGTACATTCCCTAAGCCAACACTTGAATATTTCTATGTGAATTATTCTGAGTGAATTACATCTAGCTGATTTAAACTTACAAGCTAACTTTTCCCAACTAGCCATTGCACAGTTATAAAAATGTGAAGGATGGGGGAAGGTTCCATATAATTTAAATATTAGCTTAAGAAAAAAATGACATGAGCACAGTAACTCTGCCACTCCTCCGCCCTAAATATATGGTCAATATAATGTGCTTCAAAAACAATTTGTTTCCTCCTGTTTGTTTTGTTGCTGCTTTCCTCATAGGCATTAATTACAATAACTTTAATAAATGTAAAAGTACAGTTAAGCCCAATGCACCTAAATAGTAACCAAAATGTATTAATTCTGCATCTGTTCAGTTCCAAAACAGCAGGGCCAACATCACTGACTACTGTTCCCATTGCGTTTTTGTTTTGTTTTGTTTAAACTTTTAAGTACTGGGGTACATGTGCAGGATGTGCAGGTTACAAAGGTAAACACATACCATGGTGGTTTCTGCACAGATCAACCTATCACCTAGGTATTAAGCCCAGTAACCATTAGCTATTCTTCCTGATGCTCTTCCTCCCCTCAAGCCCCTGACAGGCCCAATGTGTGCTGTTCCCCATCATGTGTCCCTATGCCCTCATCCTTCAGCTCCCACTTGTGAGAATATGTGGTGTTTGGTTTTCTGTTCCTGTGTTAGTTTGCTGAGGATAATGACTTACAGCTCCACCCATGTCCCTGCAAAGGACATGACCTCGTTCCCTTTTATGGCTGCATAGTATTCCATGGTGTATATGTACATTTTCTTTATCCAGTCTATCATTGATGGGTATTTGGATTGATTCCATGATTTTGCTATTGTGTATAGTGCTGCAATGAACATACATGTGCATGTATCTTCCTAACAGAATGACATATATTCCTTTGGGTATATATCCAGTAATGGGATTGCTGGGTCAAATGGTACTTCTGCTTCTACATCTTTGAGGAATCGCTATACTGTGTTCCACCCATTGTGTTTAAGGTACAGTCAACACATCAACACATAGGCCGACCACGACCAAGGTACCTGGCCACGGTGCCACTAATAAAAGTCATTCAAGACACATATGTAAATACATATAGTGCAAAGTGTAGAGTGTACACTATGTGCTTAGTGTCTACTAAAATACAGAACACAGGGGAAACACCAGAGAATGCATCTGAATAAGACTGTAAAGGATGGGCATTTACCAAATAGAGCCAAAAGATGAGGTGGGATGCCTAAGAATCACAGGCAGAGAAAAGCATTCACCAAGGCAGTGAAGTAGAGGAAGAAAAAATACATTCTCAGGAAAGGGCAAGCCAAAACTAAACAAGAAGCTTGGGGTCAAACCACACAAAACATCAAAAGCCACTTGCTCAGGAATTTGATCTTGATTCAATAGGCAAGGAACTGAATTATCATCATATTTTCTATTTCTTTTTCTCTACTCACATGGATGCAACATGACTGAAAATTTGATGCTCAACTGTTCAATTGTTAACCATGTATATACATGGAAGATTTTTCCTCAGTGAAAGACAGGGAGAATATTAGACAGACAGACAGACAGACAGACAGACAGACAGTGTGCTACCATGTCTGGCTAATTTTTTGGAAAGATGGGGTTTCACCATGTTGCCCAGGCTGATCTCAAACTCCTGAGCTCAAGAGATCCACCCATCTTGGCCTCCCACAGTGCTGGGATCACAGATATAAGCCACCTCGCCTAGCTTTAGGCTTTTTGTGAGATTCCCAACACTTTTCATTGCTTATTGTTTTACAGAAGTGCGAATCACCAAGCAAGGCCTATTTATTGACCCAGCACAGTACCCAGTAAAATGTCATGCCATTTGCATGTGTGTTTGATAAACACTATAAGACATAATTAGCCCCAGAATTCTGAATGCCTTATTTTATGATTTATAAGCAGCTTTATTGAGGTTATGATTGATATATAATAAACTACACATCTTGAAAGTGTACGATTTTATGTTTTGACATATGTATAACCTAAGAAACATCACAACCAAGACAATCTATCACCACCAGAAGTTTATTCATGCCCCTTTAATCCTTCCTCTTACTCTGTCCCACCATTCTCCATCCCTAGACAATCACTGCTCTGGTCTCTTTATATATATATGTTTCAAACACTTACACAGAGGGAACCACAGAGTATGTACTCTTTTCATCTGGCTTCTTTCCCTTAGCAGGAAGTGAAATTTACTTTGAGATTCATCTATGTTGTTGAATGTATCAACAGTCTACTCCTTTTTATTACTGAGAAGTATTCTGGAGTGTGGATACACCACAATTTGTTTATCCAGTCACATGCTGACAGACATTTAGGTTATTCTAGCTTTGGCTTTTACAAATAAAATGGCTTTGAACATTCATGTACAAATCTTTGTACGGATGTATACTTACTTTCTTTTTGGATAAACACCTAGAAGTGGAATGCCTATATATGAAAGGTACATGTTTTTTTTTATGCCCATCAATTTCTTGTTTTATGGTTCACAACATGGTAAATGTTCTGTGTGCACTTAAAACAAATGTGTATTCTGCTGGGGCTGGGTGGAATGATCTATAAGTATCAATTAGGTGAAGTTTGTTGTTCACGTTTTCTGTTATCTTTTGCATCCTCACTTTCAATACCCCCAACTTTGTCACCAGATAAACAAGTTCCTGGGGGTCTTTATGAAGTTGGCCGAGGCAGAATTGCTGACAAGTGTCAAAGATACAAACAGTGAGGAAATCCTGCTAATCTAATGTGCCCTCCCTGTCACCTGCAACTCTCCTCCCGTAGTCCAGAAAGTGAACACCATGTGTTCTACTTGGTTGTTCTGGTCAGGACAACCTGGGCAGAGCGAGCATATCATCTCCCATTCATTCAGATTTTGGGGAGTGCCTGTTTTCTCTCTGACACTGTGCCAGGTGCTAATGGATTACAGAGATTTCCACAAAAATGATATGGTAAGCAGAACCTACGTTCTAGGTGTCATGGTGCCATTTATCTAGTGGTGCATCTTACCATGTGATAAATATGAATTAGAATTTGAGGAGTTAACCTAGAAAATAAACTATTATTTATGATATTGTTATAGAGAAAAGGGCTTCATAAACGTCAATTTACCAACAGAGGTTACTTGAAATCTGGGGATTATCAACAAAAGGTTACTTAATATAAATTAAAGTTCATCTGTATCATACAATGAAATACTACACAGCCAATAAAAATGATGTTCAAGAAAAAAGTATATATAGTTCCACTTTCTTTTATAAAGTAGCCAACATATAAGTATTGATAGAGGAAAAAAATTTATCTTATAGTATGTGTACTCAAATGTTTCTATCATTTAGCCCTCAATGGTATAGTAACTGATTTTAATGTTTATTAGCTTATTTGTATTTTCCATCTTTCTAAAATAAATATGCATTAAATACTGTAAGTTTATTTTATTAGGTTGAGAACTACCTCAATTTATTACCTCCCTTTCTTTAAGGGACTAGAGACAAAGTCGTTATTTATATCAATATTATATTATAAAGTTTATGGAGGAAATTCTTTCTTAGGTAAATATTCCAAAATGGAAAGTGAAGAGATTCTTATTTTAGTGTTTCAATAGAAAATTGCTATACATAGGGAAAAAGCAAATCCGAGCTCCTGTCAGGCCTAAGTTTGCCATTCACCCACAGATGCCAAGAGGCTCAAAGCAACTCTGTTTTGTTCATCAAACTGGAGGCAGATCAGATGTTTGGCATTTTATTTAAACATGGACGAGACTTAGGTTTCCTAGAATCTCATGAAGTCCACTATTGTTTCAGAAATCTACCAGAATATCTCATCTCACTCACTGAGATATTCTTTCCTCCAGCAGAGCAGACTGACAAGGGGGAAATAATTTTTGAATACTTACATTATGTATTTGATTCCAACTAGAGGTCACTTAAATCCAAGGGCATAATGTGCTTGGAATCCTAGAGACCTCCTCAGACTAGGAAAGTCATCAAGCAAGTTTAAAAAAAATCATGAATAATGAATGGAAAAAATAGCTTCCTGAAGATCAAATTCATGCTTTTCTATGGTGATTGGGATCTAGAATCACAGAACTTTTTTTTTTTTTTTTTTTTTTTTTTTTTTTGAGATGGAATCTCGCTTTTTGCCCAGACTGGAGTGCAATGGCGTGATCTTGGCTTACTGAGACCTCTGTCTCCTGGGTTCATGCCATTCTCCTGCCTCAGCCTCCCGAGTAGCTGGGATTACAGGTGCTCACCACCATGCTCAGCTAACTTTTGTATTTTTAGTAGAGATGGGGTTTCACCATGTTGGCCAGCCTGGTCTCGAACTCCTGACCTCAGGTGATCTGCCCGTCTTGGTCTCCCAAAGTGCTGGGATTACAGGTGTGAGCCACCGTGCCTGGCCTAGAATCACAAAAATATTTTAAAATATTTTAGTTTCCCTACTCTTATTACCATCATACTTTTCATCTGAGCCACTAAAGGGCACTTCAGGGTTTTGGCTTTGCTAAGCCTACTGAATTCATAAAGACATGATTCCTGCCTTCAGAGAGCTTACTGTCAGTGAAATAAACTGAATATGTAATGGCTGCCTGTGATCACAGAAAGCTTAGCTCACTCACAAAGTAAAAAAAACCCAAGAGTAAGATACAAGCATAAGCAGCATGTAAATCCATGATGAAATACTCATTAACAAAACTGTTCCCCAAAAATAACAAATGAATTACTACGCCAACGGAACTCTGCAGCAAGTCAAAGCATTATCCAGAGCAGCCCTTAGTTTACCAGCAATGTCTATGGACACAGATGTGCCTGGCACTATGCCTATAGCATCCGCAGATGTTTACTTTATGGAACACATGGGGAAACATATTTCTTAGACAAGTACACAACATGCCTCATAGAAGTTCAAGAGATGAAACTGCTGACAGCTTTGTCCCAAAGGGACTCAAAAAGATTTGTGGATGTACCTTCAACTTCCTTTTTACCCCAACAGGACTGAAAGAATAAATGCTAGTAAAAATCATCCTGTGCTGGGCAGAAGAGCAAGAGTGTTCTTGGCTTAGCCATTATCCAGCATTCCTGCAGAGGCTACAGTCAGATTTGGATAAACTGGCCACGTGTTATTAAATGGCATTGCCAGCTCCCACTAGGAAAGGCAAGACACATTTTATTGACTGGCTTCTCATTTAATAAACTCCGATTCAGTAAGTAAAGTCATTTGTGGCAGTCTTGAGCTTCCCTGGAGAGAAAGGCCAAAAGCAGGCCTTGAAATGGCCCTCTCTTTAATAAACAGTGTATCTAATCTTGTTGGTAATCTAGGCATGAAAATAAAAGCAATAGAAAATGCTCCACTTCAGTACACAACAGAGAATAATCACACATACTTTTCAAGTAGCAGCCACATCTGGTAAACACATAGTATCCAAAGACTATGAGCATTTTCTGTGCATGTTCTAGTTTTTCATAAAAGTTTTAAGGTCATCTATCTAGTTGCTCTGAGCTGGCCTCTTGAGGTTCCTCTTAAATTCATGGCTCTGGGAAACATAATTATCTTCTAATGACTCAGGAATGACTATGTATAGTTACTTATTTGAAACACTCTCAGTAAACCCATGGTGTTAATGGCTATATTCATCTCTCTCTCTGCTAGCTTTCTCTTAATCTACCCATATTCTTTAAGATATAAATGAAGACCCCAAAGCAGCTTTTAAATGTGCTATACGTTTGAATCATTCTTTTGGAGAAACCATTCTTGAAACACACAGTGGATTCACAGATGAAACCTTTCTATGGGCGTTTTAGAGTTTGAAGGCTGTTTTTTGTAGTGTGTAACACAGTCCTAGGCACAGAGTGTATATGTTCTATAAATATCTCTTGACTGATTTAGAAATATACGTAAATCCAAGGATTTACATAATCCTGTATCCATGGAGATGTAAGTATTTGCTTGTAAACAGTTCAGCTGATGACATGGCAAACAAAATAAGATGGCATTTCCCAGTCACAACTGTATCAACAGAGTCACATAACATCAACTGACAAACACCCATATATGGCAAAAAGGCAGGAGAGATTAGTATTATAAGATAAAGATATTTAGAAGGAGGGAAAGGGAAGTAGGATAAAAATCAATCTGAATCAAGGAGAAAAATGTAAGACATAGACTGAAATCGAGACAGACCCAAAAAGAGAAAGTGTAAAAAAACTTCAGGACTATATAGACCAGAATAGTGATCAATATATGGTTACTAGGAAAATTGTTCACATTTTAACTTATGATAATTAAAACATACTTACAAACACATATGTCCAATTTCAACAAATGCAAATTCGTAATTAACAAAGTTTTTTTGGGGGAAAAAAAAAGCCCAAATTCATTAACTTGCACATTTAAAAAGCTGAGTAAGTAGATATCTAGATTTACTGACATAGAACAAGGTTCATAATTATTAAGGGAAAAAGCAAACAGCAGGAACTGCCCATATCCCCAGTTTAATTCTCTTAGGGTTTTTATAAGTTAGTACATGCTCAAGGGGGAAAAAAGGTATTAAAGGAATACATACCAAATTATCTATATGTTAATAGTGGAGAGGAAGGTAGAATTACAGATAAACTTCATTTTATGTATTTATACATTTTGGCATTTAAATTACAAGCATAAACAACTACTTTAAAAATGAGAACAAATCCAAGCCCAAATGTATTTCCTTGGTTTGGAAATACAAACTCAGCGTGTCCACTGTCCTTAGAAATATTCTTTCTCATTTTCCTGCCTGTCCTTGATCCTCAGGGACAAGCTTGATCTGGCAAAAATATATTCACGTAACTTGCTTCACATTTCAATTCTGACCAACAGTCAGTATTTACTTTTGAAAAAATAATCCTAACCAAAAAAGGGAACCAGTGACTAAGGTTGCCCCAGGAGCAGAAACATACTGGTTTCAGTCAAAGGAGTATCCTTGCTTTGTGACTGCTCTACTTAGACAAGAACAGAGGGATCACTCCCATTCCAAGACCTATGGCAGTGCCATCCCTCTTCTAACAGACCATGTAATATAAACTTGGGTTTCAGAAACTGAGAAGTTAAGGCCTCCACATAACTGTGCAGCATAAATCTCATAGAGCTGGGTTGTTTTAATACACAAGAGGGGCATCAGAGCCCAGTTTGTAAATTTTACACACTGGTTAAATTCTTTTACTCTTTTTAAATAATCTGTAAGTTATTTGTCTACTTTGTAACCATGAGCTGAAACACCAAGTTGCAAGACTCAACCCTGCTGAGGACTGCTGATCATCTCATTTCCAAAGAAGGCTTTGTTGTCTTGGTATGATTTCCCATTCAGGCCTTGCCACCATGAAAATGGATTATTGCAACCATTAAAATGGTCTGCCAGGCATTTCATTGTGATTGCAGCTCAGCAGAAATGAACTGGCTTTGGTCAAGCTCCAGTTTCTAGTCGGCACTGACTTCAAGAAAAGGAGGTGGTCAAGTTCTTACCTCCTGAAAATGGTCACCTATTGGACGTAAAGACCTGTTTCTTTTCTGTGCCCTGGGAAGGCATGCTTTGGTTCAGGAGATCACATTGCTATAGTCACCAAGGATTCACTAACCATAGGAATTAAAAAAGGGCCACCGGCCAGGCATGGTGGCTCATGCCTCTAATTCCAGCACTCTGGGAGGCCGAGGTAGGTGGATCATCTGAGGTCAGGAAATGGAGACCAGCCTGACCAACATGGTGAAACCCCGTCTCTACTAAAAATACAAAAATTAGCCGGCATGGTGGTCGGCACCTGTAATCCCAGGTACTTAGGAGGCTGAGGCAGGAGAATCACTTGAACCCAGGAGGCAGAGGTTGCTGTGAGCCGAGATCGCACCACTGCACTCTAGCCTGGGTGACTCCATCTCAAAAAAAAAAAAAAGCCACTGTGCTGCTGTTATGGACTCACAGGTTCCCAGGTTTGGGTCTCACTCGGGTCAGGCTGGAGTGCAGTGGTACGATCATAGCTCACTGCAGCCTACAATGCCTGGGCTCAAGTGATTCTCCCACCTCAGCCAACCAAGTAGCTAGGACTAATGGTGTGTGCCACAACATCCAATTAATCTTATTATGTTTATTTTTTGTAGGGACAAGGTCTTGCCCAAGCTGGTCTCAAACGCCTGGTCTCAAGTGATCTTCACACCTTAGCCTACCAAAGTATTGAGATTATAGGTGTAAGCTATCACACCTAGCCTATTTTAGTATTAATCATTGCTCTTTCCTTTCTAAAAGAAAAAGCCATCCATATATTAATAATCACCCACAGTGCATGACTCCCTAGTTTTGAGGAATCCACTAGTATTTACTGTAAGTGACAGTTACTGGCTGACACAATCTGTAGAATAACCAAATTCACACTCTGATTTAGGGCCTATGGAAACCAAGCTCCCTTTGCCAAGGTGATCACAAAGTTTTCGGTAGGATGATGGGAAGAAGGAAGACTAGTGGGAGCACAGATGGAAAAGAGAACAGTGATGTTCCATAATTCATAAAGGCAGGACCTGAGCACTACTCAGACATGCTTGGGGAATAGGGACAGCAAGTTAGCACTGGGTACACTGCATCACTATGTTCAATCTTTGAGGAGTCAATCCCAGCCCAATTCAATGCTGACTTCTAATCAGAATGTTTCATAAGCTCTGACTTTGATATGACTTCTTTTTTTCTTTTTTTGAGACCGAGTCTCACTCTGTCACCCAGGCTGGAGTGCAGTGGCATGATTTCAGCTCACTGCAACCTCTGCCTCCCAGGATCAAGCGATCCTCCTACCTCAGTCTCCCGAGTAGCTGGGATTACAGGCGCCTGCCATCACACCTGGCTAATTTTTTTGTATTTTTAGCAGAGACGGGGTTTCACCATGTTGGCCAGGCTGGTCTCAAACTCCTGACCTCAGGTGATTCACCTGCCTCGGCCTCTCAAAGCACTGGGATTACAGGCATGAGCCACCACGCCCCACCTGATAGGACTGCTTAAGAAGCAAACTCCAATTCAGGCCATTCCTCATGTCTGCCATATATCTAAAAGGGAAAGAGAAAAGGTGAGAATTCCTGGGGTTTTACGCTGCCAAAGTATAGGCAAGAGAAATGTCTGTACATGTTAACACTTAACCTTGTTAAGAAATTCCCTTAGTACTCTCAGACACAGAGGGAAAGAGGTATATCAGATACAAATCAAGAATTTAAGGTTTGAATTAGACTAGACAGGAAACTAGCTATATGTGTGTATACATGAGAGAACTTAACCTGAGTATTAGGAAATTCACTGAATGCTGTCAAACAAGAAATATGGTTGTCAAATCCTTAGAGTTCAACAATGAAGTTCCTTATAAAGGCAGGATGCTTCATCCCTTAACTCTGGTCCTGTTCTTACTCCATCCTTTAGTTCTTCTAACTAATTGTTAGGTGGCTTGCTCTATTTCAACTTTGGTCAGCCTATGAAATGTTACTTTTCACACAATTTCACTGCATACACTGCTAAAACATTAAGTTTTTTAATGTATACATCAGTCCAGTGTATTATGAATATAAAGTTGCATTCTAATGCCCTAAGGTGCACATGCCCTTATGGTTTAATCCTAAGTACCCTGAAGTTTAATGTCAAAATGATTACCACAATAAAGACTTTTCTATGGACTGACAAAATGAAATATAAGTGCAGAATATGAAAAAGATCAAAATTCTAAGACCGCTCTTCCTTTCTCCTTTCGCATAATTTGGTGACTCATTTTACAAATCAGAGTTAGTTAAAACTAACCCAGACAACACAGAGTTCTTCATGGTCATTTAAAGTACCAGGAAAAAAAAATTAGACACTAGCAGTTTACAGTTCCAACACTGCCCAGGACTCTCAAGTATTTGTTGCTTTTGATATTAGCAATATACAAACTCTGAGGAACTTCATCCCATTGCCAACTTCAGTTTACAATGCATTCCTAAAACTATGCACCGTGCTTCTAACAATTAGAGAAGGTGTGAACTAGAAAGCTGGGGTGGGGGGAGGTTTATTTCCCAATTATTTAGTTATCAGAAATTACCCAATATATAGTTTAAATTTCTTGGTGCCAGGTCAGTTAGTTCGCCTTTAAACTGAAAGTTCTTTCCCGTATGACAGTGAGCATCCCAGTACTTGGCAGGAGGTGATCAGTATCTATCAACTAAATGAGTGAATGTAAAAATTGAGTCAAAGTACTAAACCAGATATAAAAGAGAGGGCCATATCACTCATGAATATCTAGATATGAACACGTAAGTATGAAGAAAGTCATTAAAACTTTTTTTATTTTAAAGAAACAGGTTGTACTGGCGCAATCATAGCTCACTGCGACCTCAACCTCCTCGGCTCAAAAAGATCCTCCTGCCTAAGCTTGCCAAGTAGCTGAGACAACAGGTACTCACAGCGGGCCTGGCTAATTTTTTTGTTCTCTGTATTTGTGGAAATGAGTTCTCCCTATGCTGCCTAGACTGGTCTTGAACTCTTGGGATCAAGTGATCCTCCTGCCTCCACCTCCCCAAGTCCTGGGATTACAGGCAAGGGGCCACCAAACCTTGTGAGTTCGAGTATGTACTCAAGAGGCTAAGTGCTCAAAGCATATGGTTCACAGAACAACCAAAAACACATGGAGTCTGCTGGGATTCAAACCCAGGTTCTGCAACTCACAAGGTATGCACTTGGACAAATCACTTAACCTTTCCATTCCTAAGTTTCCTCATATTAAACTATGTCCACAATTTCTTTGATATTCCTCCCTTAAAGAAGTGGAGCTTAATCCCCTTCACCTTTAGTATAGTGAAACCTCATCTCTATTAAAAATACAAAACTTAGCTGGGCGTAATGGCAGATACCTATAAACCCAGCAATTCAGGAGGCTGAGGCAGGAAAACCACTTGAATCCAGAAGGAGGAGAATGGAGTGAGTCGAGATTGCATCACTACACTCTAGCCTGGGTGACAGAGCAAGACCCTGTCTCCAAAAAAAGGAAAAAAAGTATAATGTTACTTAATTTCATAATATTATTGATTTGTTTAATCATCACTTTTTATTGTAGTATATGATATTTTAGCTACTTTATATTTACATTAAAATCCATACCTGATTGTATCTCATATGACACAAAAACAATGATAATACTGGTGCTGGTGAAGATGCAGAGAAACAGAATCTCTCACATATATTGCTGTTGGGAATGCAAAAAGGTACAACCACACTAGAAAACGGGTTCTTATCAAACTATGCAATTTCCAAACAATCTAGCAATTGTACCCTTGGGTACCTATTCTAAAGAAATAAAAACTCATGTTCACACAAAAACCTGAATGGTTAAACAAACTAGATATATACATAACATGGGCTACTAGTCAGCAATGAGAATAAATAAACTACTAATACAAGCAACAACTTGAATGACTCTCAAGGGAATTACACTAAGTAAAAAAAGCCAAATCTCTAAAGATTACATAAGGCATAATCCCACTTATCTAACATACTCGAAAGCAACCTCAGGGATCTTTGTAGTGGGGACTTGTTCCCCACTAACTTGACTGTAGTGGTGGATCCATGAACCTACACATATAATAAAACTTCACAGAAACAAAATTAGTGGATTATATCAACTTCTTGATTGTGACATTGTGCTACAATTTTCTAAGATGTTACTACAGGCAGAAATTAGGCAAAGGGCAGAAGTGATCTCTCTGTATTCTTAGAACTGTACGTGAGGCAGGATGCGGTGGCTCACGTCTGTAATCCCAGCACTTTGGGAGGCCAAGGCAGATGGAAAATGAGGTCAGGAGATCAAGACCATCCTGGCTAACATGGTGAAACCCCGTCTCCACTAAAAAATACAAAAAATTAGCCGGGCGTGGTGGCATGCGCCTATAGTTCCAGCTACTCAGGAGGCTGAGACAGGAGAATCACTTGAACCCAGGAGGCAGAGGTTGCAATGAGCCGAGATAGCGCCACTGCACTCCAGCCTGGGCGACAGGGCGAGGCTCCGCCTCCCAAAAACAAACAAACAAACAAACAAAAACTGTACATGAAACTACGATGAGGTCAAATTTAAAAGTTTAGTTAAGCAAATTTCAGTATACGTTAAATAAATTTTAATATTTAAAACTTTTGAAGAAAAATTGTCCCTAAAAGTTATCAAGTCACTTTTTATTAGGCGCCTATTTAGATTAAAACTATATAAATCACTGTTTATGATGCCATAATGCTGTCAGGAATAAATAATTATATCATCATCAATGAAGAGATTGGTATCAGATGGTAAAGCTAGGCAGTAGAAGCTATGCAGTTAGGGGTGCATATGCATTTCTATTTTAAAGTCCCACCAGAAGACTGGTCTTTTTCCCGTTATTATTATTATTTTTTTTTAGATGGGGTCTCACCTTCACCCAGGCTGGAATGCAGCGGTGTGATCACAGCTCACTACAAACTCCACCTACCAGACTCGAGAGATCCTCCCCCACCTCAGCTTCCCAAGTAGATGGGACCACAGGTGTATGCCACCATGCCTGGCTAATTTTCATATTTTGGTAGAGAAATACAAAATGTCAAAACATTTATTGAACTCCTGAGCTCAAGTGATCTACCCAGCTCAGCCTCCCAAAGCACTGAGATTACAGGCATGAGCCACCACACCCAGCTCCGTTAATTTTTAATTTACTAGATGCAATAATCTAAAAGGCAATAAAATAAACATGACTCTTTAAAAAAAAAAAGAGGTATTTCAACTTATAATTTTCCTGATTTGTTTAATCACTACTTTTTATGGTAGTGTAAGAAATCTTAGCTACAGTCTGCTTTAACATCTAGACTTAATTCCAGATGTATCTCACGTAATATAGAAAATAAATAGCAAGAATATAAATGTAAAATATTTTGAAGCTAATACCAGGAAAAAGACTAAGAGAGTCAAGCCTAGGGACGTTCACAGAGCACAGATGTTTATGTAGCCTAACAGGGCTTTGGTGAGCTCTCCACTAGGAATCACCCACTTCTCTAAAACTGTTTCTACAGAAAAATTCCATTCAGCCACTATTTAGACCACCACATGGCTGAAATACAAGTTTTTAGAACATAACATTTTACATTAGTGCCTTTCTCTAATTCACAAACTAATTTACTTAATACTATAAAGCTCAGTGTTGACAATGAGTACTTCCAGTAAAAGAACAAACCTCCATTTTTAAGTTTAGATATTTGTAAGTTTGGATTGTTAGTTCAGATTAGCTTCTCCAATTGTATGCATTTCAAATTTCAGAATATATTCAATACATTTAGGCTACAATTAATATGCCCCAGCCTACTTAGTACTCTCCACCAAAGACATATTTGTTTGATCTGATAACCACCTAATTATGTCTGTTAACTATTTATGTGGTTGTATGAATCAAGTCAATATTAAGTTTATATGTTGCTTATACACATGTGTAATTATGTAAAGAGACACAGATCTTACAAGACTTGCTATGATGTAAAACTAGCAATGTTATGTGCCTGCTGGAAACAACAAAAGATAACAGATGTGAGAGGAAAAAAAAGGCGAGGTTTGTGGTTGAAAAATAACCTAGGTTAGCATGATTATATGTGCTTTTAAATTGATCTAAAGTATTTTTTTAAAGTTTATTGAGATATTTAATCTGGCATTATATAAATTTTCAATGACTATAATGGGAGGAAAAGACCGTTAAATTGAGGACTGTGGTTTAAATCATGCTTCTGTTTTAAAACAAACTGTTGAGGGCTTAGGGACTGATCTTGTTGGGCCTCAGTTCCTAATTTATGAAATGAAAGTGTGTAAGAGTTGATCTCCAAGTTCCATTCCAACTCCACAGGTATAACGAAAGGCTTTTGTTAAAAGCATACAGAGGTCACAAAACACCAGGTGGGAAGACCTAGTTCTTGCCATTGAGAACCTGTCAATCAAGCCATTATTCACCAAACATTTATTTAAAATGTACAATCTATTTATGGTTCATGTAATAATTAAAACAGAATGAAGCTGGGCAGTGTTCATGCCTGTAGTCCCAGCTACTCAGGAGGCTGAGTTCAAGGAAAGCCTGAGGAACAGAGATTCCATTATCTAAAAACAAAGAACAAAACAAAAAAACCCCACTTGGTGCAGTGGCTCATGCCTGTAATCCTAGCACTTTGGGAGGCCAAGGTGGGAGAATCGCTTGAGGTCAGGAGTTCGAGACCAGCCTGGCCAACATGGTGAAACCCCATCTCTACTAAAAACACAAAAATTAGCCAGGTGTGGTGGCACACGCCTGTAATCCCAGCTATTCAGGAGGCTGAGGCAAGAGAATCACTTGAACCCAGGAGGTGGCGGTTGCAGTGAGCGGAGATTGTGCCACTGTGCCCCACCTTGGGTGACAGAGCGAGACGCCATCTCCAAAAAAAAAAAAAAGAAAAAAAAAAAGGCCAACATGCTGGGTGTGGTGGCTCATGCCCATAATCCCACCACTTTGGGAGGCAACAAAGTGAGACCCCATCTTTACAAAAGCTAGCTCTGGATGTGGTGGCCCATGCCTTTGGTCCCAGCTACACAGGAGAGTGAGGCAGGAGGATCACCTGAGTCCAAGGAGGTTGAGGCTGCAGTGAGCCATGTTTGCAGCACTGCACTCCAACCTGAATGACAGTGAGATCTTGTCTCAAAACAGCAACAACAGTGTCTGAGGCCACAAATTTAAAGAATTTAGCACAGAATTGCCAGTGCAAAACAAGGTAAATGAACTGCAGAATTACTGATGTGCAACCAGTTCTTCACAGACACTGACCTAACAGCCAGGACTAAATCTACTTGTTTTTGTTTTTTTGTTTTTTTCTTGTGAAAGAATTACTCAGCAGACCATAGTGTTAAAGCTATAAACTCTGGAGTCAGATTGCCTGGGTTTGAATCCCAGCTCTAACACCAATTAGCTAAGCAATCTTGGACCAACTATTAATTAAACGAGTGCTTAGTGTCATCTGTAAAATAGGAATAACAAAACCTTCCTCATAGGGCTGCTAAGAGGAATAAATCAGTGAATATTTGTAGAACCTTCAGAAAAGTACCTGACAGGCAGACTAAGTATGACCCAAGGTTTTGTTAAACAAATTCTGTAGGCCCTCCATATCTGTGAGTTCCACATCATGGATTCAACCAACCACAGATCAAAAATATTCTGAGGAAAAAAAAAATGCATCTGTAGTGAACACGTACAGACTTTTTTGGGTCATCATTCCCTAAACATTATAGTATACCTATTTACACAGCATTTAGATCATATTAGCTATTATAAGTAATCCAGAGATGATGCAAATATACAGGAGGATGTGCATAGGTTATATGCAAATACCACACCCATTTTATATCACAGACTTGGGCATCCAGGTTTTGGTATCCTCAGAAGTCCTGGAACCGATCCCCCACAAATACTGAGGGATGAATATATAAATTCCTCAAGTGCTACCTTGTTACACTTTCTGCTAGCAGGGACAGAAAAAGTACTTAAAGAATGTAAATCAAGGCCAGGGCGGTGGCTCATGCCTGTAATTCCAGCACTTTGGGAGGCTGAGGTGGGCAGATCATGAGGTCAGGAGTTCGAGACCAGCCCGACCAAAATGGTGAAAACCTGTCTCTACTAAAAATTAGCGGGGTGTGGTGGTGTGCGCCTGTAATCTCAGCTACTCAGGAGGCTGAAGCAGGAGAATCACTTCAACCCGGGAGGCAGAGGTTGGAGCCGAGATTGCACCACTACACTCCAGACCAGAAGACTAGATGACAGAGCGAGACTCTGTCTCAAAAAAAAAAAAAAAAAAAAAAAAAAAAATGAAAATCAAATTTTAAAACTTAGGATTTTTTTTATCACCCGATATTTTGAGAAGTTACCCAAAAAACTGCTTCAATCGCTATTAAAGAAAAAGAACATTACCACTTAACAAACTGCATATCACTAAACAAATTAAACACAAATATTTCATTATTAATACTGAATTTCCAGTCTGAAATGCTTATTTATGCTACTACTACCACCACCACCACCACCACCACCACCACCACCACCTCCTTTCAGGAATTTGGAATTACTTTACAAAGTTTAACCTGTGACTGAGAATACAGATTTGTAATATATCTGTAAAGAGCACAAATAAAATAGCATATTTTATAGAAACCAGCTCAATATTTTCCATTTTGTGTGAATTTCAAACATCTCAGGCAGTTCCCAGAACTGTCCTCAACTGAGAAAGGATTCTCTCAAAATTGTCAGAACCTGGGGGCATAGGAAGGATCTTTCAGAGCAGACACGACCCAGCCTGTCAGTGATCTTTGGAACCTGGTATGACAGGGCAGCATTGGCCAGAACACAGGCAATGATATGTGCGGGCAAGACAGTTCTCACAGTGCCAGAGAGTCTGTGTTTTAGTACAACCAAATAAAGATACGACCAACATGCCAGATATGCAGTTCTGTTGTGCCAAGGTTCTGAAAGTTCTTTTTTTTTTTTTTTTTTTGAGATGGAGTCTCCCTCTGTCTTCCAGGCTGGAGTACAGTGGCATGATCTCGGCTCACTGCCACCTCTGCCTCTGGGGTTTCAAACAATTCTCTGCCTCAGCCTCCCAAGTAGCTGGGACTACAGGCGCACACCACTGTGCCCAGCTAATTTGTGTATTTTTAAGAGAGACAGGGTTTCGCTATCTTGGCCAGGCTGGTCTTGAACTCCTGACCTCATGAGCCACTGCGTGTGACCCAAAGGTTCTCAATCACTCTTTCAGGGCCACATCTAAGCTATTGTTAATTACAGGTTATTTGTTCCGACCCCAGTGAAAGAATTTCCAAATATTCTAAATATAATAAAACCCAATATCTCATCAGAAATCTTAAAAGACTGTATATGTATATGCCAAACTACAATATAACCATGATATTTAAAAAAATCTTTTCAGTGTGGTTAATACCACACACCACATACAATACTTTTTTGCTAACTGAAACTGTGTCAAAAGTACTATGGACCCAGAGAATAAGATTGTGAACCCCTAGCCTTACACCTCATCCCTCAACACCATCAAGTGTAAGCAGCGCCTGCACAACTGGCTCATAGCCCTTAGATGACCCTTTAAGGCTAGCACAAGTATCATTTTTTTTGCTCAAATATCTTTCATCTTTGCTGGAGACTATACCATTCATCAGAAATTTTCAATTTTATTTGCAGTGTCACCTTAGATGACAAAAATTAGAGATGTTAAAAAGCAACAAGCATCAGACACAAATGTAACATACACACAGAAAGACACACATCCGGTTTTTGAAATGCATTAAAAAACACACACACAACAAAATTATTGCTCTTCTGACCTCACACTCAACACTGCTAGCAAGGATCAGTTTCTTTCAACTATATCAAAACAAAATCCCCAAGCCTCTGGCCTTCAAATGTTCCATACATTACCTCCCTGGGTTCTACGGGGTCAGTCTTAATACCACACATTGCTTATTCCCAAATAAAAGCGCTGTCTTTCATTATTTTTATTGTATTTTTTTTTGAGACACAGTCTCGCTCTGTCGCCCAGTCTGGAGGGCAGTGGCGGGTTCTCGGCTCACTACAAGCTCCGCCTCCCAGGTTCACACCATTCTCCTGCCTCAGCCTCCCGAGTAGCTGGGACTACAGGCGCCCACCACCACGCCCGGCTAATTTTTTTGTATTTTTAGTAGAGTCGGGGTTTCACCATGTTAGCCAGGATGGTCTCGATCAACTGACCTCGTGATCCACCCACCTTGGCCTCCCAAAGTACTAGGATTACAGGCATGAGTCACCACTTCCGGCCTGCACTGTCTTTTATAATTATTCTTTACTTTCAGAGAAGGCTCTCTTCTACTCTTAGAAGCCCAAATTAAACTCTCCTTCCCCAAAGCAGCTTTCTCCACTGCTCCAATTCTTTCTTTTTCTCTTCTGTACTCCTACTTCATTGTTTATACCACAGTCAGGACTTACTGTTTTTTAATTGTTTCACAGGTTTTAGTTAAGTCCTTTCCAATTTAATGATAAATTCCTTGAGAGTAGGCAAGGTATCTCATTCACCTATCATTATAACTTTGAATCACAGATTTAAATTTCCTCAGACTGGGGATCTAAGTTTCCTCATGCATTGGAATGACAGGCTCACTCAGAAAAAGCCCTAGCTGGATAGTATTTAAATTATTTCATAGAAACGGTCAGGAATTTAGTTGTAATACGAAAAGGCTCCCTTCTCACCTATCCATCATAAGCACAAATTTAAACCCATGAAATGATTTACAAAATACAAGAATTTGAGGCCCGGCGTGATGGCTCATGCCTGTAATCTCAACACTTTGGGAGGGCAAGGCAGGCGGATCACTTGAGATCAGGAGTTTGAGACCAGTATGGCCAAAATGGCGAAACCCTGTCGCTACTAAAAATACAAAAATTAACCGGGTG
Organism: Rhinopithecus bieti; assembly: GCF_001698545.2. Lineage (NCBI taxonomy): Eukaryota > Metazoa > Chordata > Mammalia > Primates > Cercopithecidae > Rhinopithecus > Rhinopithecus bieti. Next base: position 1,287,454 of record NW_016803882.1, on the reverse strand, counting down.
TGATGGCGGGCACCTGTAATCCCAGCTACTTGGGAGGCTGAGGCAGGAGAATTGCGTGAATTGGGAGGTGGAGGTTGCAGTGACACAAGTTCACACCACTGCACTCCAGCCTGGGCAACAGAGTGAGACTTTGTCTCAAACAAACAAACAAAACAAGAATTTGAGAACTCAAATTAGATAACACTACCTAATTTAATCATGGATTGACACACACAAATAATAGATTCAACAATGTGTAACACAGTAGTACCCTAAAGTATTTGATAATTTATCTTTTTGAGACACAAGGATTACTCCAATACTAAATGAGAGGCCAACACATTTATTTCTTTACAAGAAACAAATCCTTTTGCTAAGTTCAAAAAGGATGGTACATAAACTATGTAATTATAAAGAAAAGAATGCATAATTCATTTCTCTAAATAACAACAATTTGTCGGAGGTTGAAGCACATTCACAAGTTTAATGTTAAGAAAAGGAGTTGCAGAATAAGACATGGCAAATCACACATATAACCTCTCCCCGTCAGCCCCTACACAAACACTCCTAATGTATTTTGAAGGGGGTGGCCTGCCCCTCCACACCTGTGGGTGTTTCTCGTTAGGTGGAACGAGAGACTTGAAAAAAGAAAAGAGACACAGAGACAAAGTACAGAGAAAGAAAAAGTGGGCCCAGGGGACCAGCGCTCAGCATACAGAGGGCCCACGCCGGCACCGGTCTCTTGAGTTTCCTTAGTATTTATTGATCATTATCTTTACCATCTTAGAAAAAGTGAAGTGACAGGATAATAGGATCATCGTAGGGAGAAGGTCAGCAGTAAGACATATGAATAAAGATCTCTGTGACATAAGTTTAAGGAAAAGTGCTGTGCCTTAATATGCATATGCAAACATCTCCATAAACCTTTTAGTGCATAACGAGCAGCATTGCGCTAGCAAGTCCCACCTTTCGCCCTAAGGCGGTTTTCTCCTGTCTCAGTATACAGAACATACAATCAGACACCGAGATGTTCCATTGCCCAGGGACGGGCAGGAGACATACGCCTTTCTCCATCTCAACTGCCAACAACCGCCAAGAGGCCTTCCTTCCTCTTGTACTAGTCCTCCTCAGCACAGACCCTTCACAGGTGTCAGGCTGGCTGGCGGGCAATCAGGTCTTTCCCTTCCCACGAGGCCATATTTCAGACTATCACATGGGGAGAAACCTTGGACAATACCTAGCTTTCCTAGGCAGAGGTCCCTGCAACCTTTGGCAGTGTAGGTGTCCCTGGGTACTTGAGATTAAGAGAATGGTGATGACTTTTAACCAGTGAGCTGCCTTCAGGCACTTGTTTAACAAAGCACACCCTGCACAGCCCAAAATCATTNCAAACATCTCCATAAACCTTTTTAGTGCATAAAGAGCAGCATTGCGCTAGCAAGTCCCACCTTTCGCCCTAAGGCGGTTTTCTCCTGTCTCAGTATACAGAACATACAATCAGACACCGAGATGTTCCATTGCCCAGGGACGGGCAGGAGACATACGCCTTTCTCCATCTCAACTGCCAACAACCGCCAAGAGGCCTTCCTTCCTCTTGTACTAGTCCTCCTCAGCACAGACCCTTCACAGGTGTCAGGCTGGCTGGCGGGCAATCAGGTCTTTCCCTTCCCACGAGGCCATATTTCAGACTATCACATGGGGAGAAACCTTGGACAATACCTAGCTTTCCTAGGCAGAGGTCCCTGCAACCTTTGGCAGTGTAGGTGTCCCTGGGTACTTGAGATTAAGAGAATGGTGATGACTTTTAACCAGTGAGCTGCCTTCAGGCACTTGTTTAACAAAGCACACCCTGCACAGCCCAAAATCATTTAAACCTTGAGTCACCACAGCACATGTCTCTTGCAAGGACAAGGTTGGGGTAGGGTCACAGATTAACAGCATCTCAAATACAGAACAAAATGGAGTCTCTTATGTCTACTTCTTTCTATACAGACACAGTAACAGTCTGATCTTTCTTTCTTTTCCCCACATATTTCATGACAGTCCACCATTTTACTATTTTAGATCTTGTTTCCTCGACATGCAGACTAAATGTAACACTTGCCATCTTCAGGACGCTATCCATGGAAAATACAATAGTATGAATAAGTTAATCGATAAGTTAATAAACTCATGCTAAGTTAATACTTATTAATCAAGTATGTTTAAGTCCTGGACAAACAATATTATGCAGTATTTAGTTATACATACTTTCTGGTTTTCAATACTAAGCTAGCAATCCTGAGCTCCCTCTTTACTGCTCTTGGGGTAATGTATGTTCAAGAAAACAAAAGGAATGATATCAGCTAAAAAATGTAATCAGAAAGGTAATCTGCTGAGGGAAGGATCACATAATTCAGTATTTCTTAAATATGCCTGATCACAAGACTGTCCAGGATGTCTGTTAAGAGACTGCTGGGGCTCCCTCCCAGAAATTCTGATTCAGTTGATCTGGGGATGAGGCTTAGGGGTATGAATTTTTAATAAGAAATACAGATGAATTTCCTGATCAAGCACATTTGGGAAACATGACTAAATCCACAGAAAGGTTTTCTAGTTTTAAAAGAACATACAAGGCCGGGCGCGGTTGCTCAAGCCTGTAATCCCAGCACTTTGGGAGGCCGAGACGGGTGGATCACGAGGTCAGGAGATCGAGACCATCCTGGCTAACAAGGTGAAACCCCGTCTCTACTAAAAAATACAAAAAACTAGCCGGGCGAGGTGCCGGGCGTCTGTGTCTGTAGTCCAAGCTACTTGGGAGGCTAAGGCAGGAAAATGGCATAAACCCGGGAGGCGGAGCTTGCAGTGAGCTGAGATCCGGGCCACTGCACTACAGCCTGGGCGACAAAGTGAGACTCCATCTCAAAAAAAAAAAAAGAACACACAAATAACATTCAATTGTACCTACTCCCACTGAGATGAGATTATGGCCCTTGAAAGCTCCTATTGCCAAGTGCCACTGAAGATTGTTGAGAAGATGTTCTTGATCTTGGAGCAGAGGCCTCGGAGTCAGGCCCTGAGTGAATCTCACACAGGCAGAGAAGAATTAGACCCTTTTGTATAAGAAACAGATTTGCAATTAGATTTTATAAGGTACTTCTGCAGTTATTTAGGAGGAAATAACTAAATCTGTGCTTATACTAGCGATAGCATGAACTTTCACTATTATTCTTTACTGCGAATAATGTAATAAGAGAACAATTCTTCTGAGACACCCCCAAAATTTCCAAGAAGCTAAAAGCTATTTTTTTTGTTTGTTTTGTTTTTTTTTTTTTTGGAAAAGTAGAATATACGAAAAGCAGATCCACAAACCAACAGTGATTAATGAGTGCTTTCTACATATAGAGAGTTATAAAGCAATTTGCATCCTTATTTTCATGTAGCATTTTACTAAAATGTAGATTCTAATTTAGTAGATCTAATGTGGGGGCTGAGATTCCGCATTTCGAACTAGCTGTCAGGTACACAGACCATATTACAAGATTCTTCATGAATGGTTACCCAAACATAAGGACCACAGGGAGAGTATGATGGCTATTTAAAGTGAAGAATCCTGGATACTCTAAGTAAGGTTGGGCCCCTGGAATTTGCCTCATTAACAAGGACTCTAAATGATACAGATATAGGCAGCCCATAGAACACACACTGAAAAATACCGCTACAGAGGCCACAACGAATCCACAAAGAAGGGGAAAGAAGACATCTGTATCAAGTAACCATACCTCAAGGCAGCATGAGACACCTGTTAAGAACAGTAACCCTCAATTTGCTCTGAAAGTCAGGAGATACTGACATTTTCGGAAGGAAATCTCCAAGGAAAAGATTTTGGAAGTTCTGACTAGCAAACAGTAACAAATGTGAAAAGGATAGTTTTTAGACAAATAGCATATCTCATATGTCACGAACAAGTGCCAGGGAGTCAGTCTCCCACATTCTCTGATACGATAAATGGTTTTGAACTAAAGCTAATTGTCCTGGTATATCCCCTGTAGTACAGAACACTACCAACAACTCAGTGATTGGCAGGAATTTGAGGGCTAAGGACCATTTGGCACTCTTCCCTACCTAGGCATCATTATAGAAGTCAAAGATGACAGAATTACATGAACCACACTGAAAGAAATGAAATACGGATCATCCCTATGCACTCACTAGTAGTATTTCTAAAAATTATTGTAGGGGGTGGCGGTAGGACAGATAACAAATATACTTGCAAAGATCATGTTCCTCTGGTGTCTGGATAAAATGCCAGGAATGAATATCTAACTATCACCTAGTGATATTCTACTTCCCAATACCCCCCAACCCCAGCCCTGCCCAGTGACATCTAGTCTAGCATTTTGTTTATTATGGCTTGGATGCCTTCTCTGTAAATGGTAACACTGTGTACAATCATCTCTGTACATCAAACATGAGTTATTCATTGCTTCCAGTTCTCCCGTACCTTGGACTTTACAGACCCTGATTTCCGGCCACTTATGACAGCCCTCGGGAACGCCCATATTTTTCATAACTAAGGACTGATGATGTAAAATGCCATGTTTGATCACCACCTTCTTCTTACAACCTGTTCGACCTTAGAACCTGTACTGATGATCTCTCAGACACGAGAATGCAGCCTTGTTAAGGCATCTCGTGAAGGAAGGCACAGTGATATGGAGGACAAAGCACTTGATAGGAAAGGCCTGTGTTCTAGTACTAATGACCCCTTGACTGCTGCTTCCTCCCTACAAGGTGCCGTCTATGGATGTGACATCTTTCTGAGGGACACTTGAAATGATACTGTGACTGAAATATGACAGAAAAGAAACACAATCATTATATAATGGTTTTGGGCTAACGACAATTCCTGGAATAACACTGTTCTACTTGCCTACCATTCCCCAGTCCCTAAAAGATGAGAGAGATTTGGGAGATTGGTTACAATTTGATATTTAAAAAAACAAATGGGCTAAATGTCTCAATGAATGAAACTTGACCCTGAAGCCTGTGCACGTATCTGTAGTTTCTCATTTTTCTCTATTCTTAGCAGTATATCCATCACCAACAGACTGTTTCCTGCTGGGAAAAAAATCAGTAAAATGGCAGTTTTCCCTGAGAAAGACACTAGTCTCACTCACACTCCCAGAGAGCCTGTGAGCTATTCCAAAGAGAAAACTGGCCGCGCGCGGTGGCTCAAGCCTTTAATCCCAGCACTTTGGGAGGCCGAGACGCTCCAGCCTGGGCTCTAGCGTGGGCGACAGAGCGAGACTCCATCTCAAAAAAAAAAAAAAAAAAGAGAGAGAGAGAGAGAGAGAGAGAAAACTGTCTGGGGTGCAGGAGACAGCGGAGATAATAATCCATATCTATCAGAATCTCAACTCAGTTCCTGTGCAAAGCACTGTTGCTTTGCTTGACAGACAGCATTCACATGACCTATATCAAAACACCCACTAAATAATGAAAGACATCTCAGTCTTGCCTAAACAACAAAGCCCCATGAGTACAGACACTGTGTCAATGGCTGAAGCAATTCTTTATGTCATTTTACACATGAAGTTTATTATAAACAGAACAGTCAATGGCAGGATATGATTAAACGATTTTAGCTTGGAGATAGGAGAAAGAAATCTTCCAAGTCTTAGGGCACTGAAATGGCAGGTGTGAATCTGAAGACCTTAGAAGCCCAGGAGAGTGAAATGTGTTGTTGTCCACCACTTCTACTACAGAGTCAGTTACAAAAAAATGAAACGCTGTTATAATCCAGCACCCTCAGCCTGTACAAGACCCTAGGATGGAAACATTTCTTTTGGCATGTAAAGTAATTAAATTTTCTACCTCCAGGGCTTTTCAAGGAGTCTATTTTTTCAAAAATATTAAGACACTGGCTAGTCACCCTATTTTTTTATTTTTTACTCATTGTAATATACATTGTAGGATTTTTACCAGATATATTATCTGCCTTTCATCAGTCAGTACCATAAAAGGCAAAGGAGAAGTAACTTTATTCTGAAGCTTCTTTATTTTTAAATGAAAGCCCTTCCTTTAGTTTTCAAAAACAACACACATACTTTTTTTTTCTTTCAGGCAGTGGGAAACCAAAAGCCACAAATGAGCTGGTCGCTGCATTTACCTGTTGTTATAAAAGACTGTGCCAGCTTTTAGAACTCCAGTTATGTTTTCACAACCATGCAGTTCTAGAAATACTACGCAGCACTTTATGAGATGACTTCTTCTCTTTCAAGTGTCATGAATTCCAAGACAAGAAGTGGGACTGAAGGCCTGGACAGCAGTGGAGGCATACTACCAAGGTTGCCACTCGCTCATGACCTGGGAGCTGCCAGTCAGTATCACAGGGACTGACTCTACCTGAAATGACCTCCCATGATGTCCTTCCCACCCTCCTCCTCGAAGTCCAGTTGTGGGTTTAAGGAGTAAAAGCAAACAGATACCAGGTTGAAACCATCCAGTGTTTCCACCAGACTGAAAATAAGTCTGCCTGCTACAGAATACCAAATCTAAGATAGTCCATCCATAAATCCATTTCATGCTGAATTGCTTAATTATGAATTCTTAGAAACTAGCATGCAAATGATTAAATAGTCTACCTCCAGGGTTTTTAAGCAACTTACTTTTAAATGAATATTAAAACGCTGACTAGTTACTACGCTCGTTGATTTTAAAGTGTCTATATGTGGCAATCTATACTTTTAATCCATTCTCCCATACCCTCACTTTAAGAGGAAAGTTATTTGGGAAAAGGAAACCATGCGCTAATTTATTTCAATGTGGCAACCTGCCTTCCATCTGTGAGCCGTGTAATACCTTCATTTGTTTAAAAGAAAGATAAACTGTTCTTTAAAAAGGCTTGGAGCCCTGCTTCTAAACAGGACATCCTAGTTGACCTGAAGTGTAACTAAAAGTAAATTGTAATTTTTCAAGATTTTCTGTTGAAACCAAGTTCTAACCATAAAACTGTGGAATCTGGTCCTGAAGGAGGTCTTTATAAAATAATGGAAAAGTACTCTGTGAAAGGTAAAATGCCTAAGAGGCTATCAGAGAAGCAGAAAACCTGGCCTCAAGCCCCATAGGAGCAGCAATGCACCTCCAGTGTATCACCTTGAGGCCCAGTTTCTCCTTGTGTGAGGTACAGGTGACAGTGCTTGCTTCTGTCTCCAATTAAAAGGAAGTGTGAGACAGGCACAGCGGCTCATGCCTGTAATCCCAGCACTTTGCGGGGCTGAGGCAGGCGGGTGACCTGAGGTCAGGAGTTTGAGACAAGCCTGGCCAATATGCTGAAAGCCCGTCTCTACTAAAAACACAAAAATCAGCTAGATGTGGTGGCAGGTGCCTGTAATCCCAGTTACTCCAGAGGCTGAGGCAGGGAGAATCGCTTGAACTGGGAGGCGAAGGTTGCAGTGAGCTGAGATCGTGCCATTGCACTCCAGCCGGGGCGACAGAGCAAGACTCTGTCTCAAAAAAGAGGAGGTGTGAGGAGGAGGATCCAATCAAGAGCTGGGTGGGGGCAAGAAACAGGACATTATTCAAGTTGCTTCAGGATATCTGAATATAAGACTAAGTCAGAAAAGATCATGTTAGAGTTTCCTACTATTTTAACAACGGCAAAATCCAAGTTTAAAAACATTATAGTTTTCCTTTCTGTTTCTTCTTTTCTTTCATTCTCAGTTAGGTACAACAAAGCACGGAACAAATACATGCCACAATGGGAACTGTTCAAAAGCCTGAGAATGTGCAATTAGTGGGTTCTTATCACTGTTTACCCTTGCAGAAGTTACCTGTCATTCTCCAGTACTCCCAGCTTTCATCCCAATTTAACAAGCCAAACTCCCAAATTTCTAGTCCTGGCTTCAATCCCACAGGCTAAGTAAAAAAGCTAGCCAGGACAGCAGTCAAAAGAAACAGAAGACAGAAAAGGTTCCCTCCATGGGTATGGTCTCGCAACGTTTTAATCATCGGGACACAGAGAAGAAATGAAGAGTATATAGAGTTGTATAATAGTTGCCAAACATACTACCAAGCATTTTATTACATGAACTCTTTATTTAATCCTGAATCCAACAGATACTACATTCTATTTCTGTCCCCATTTTATAGATAAGGAAACAAGTTCAAAATAACTTGGTTCAATGTAACTAGAAAGTGACAGAGCTAGGATTTGACTCTTGAACAAGACATGACTCCTGGATCCAAGAGCTGTCAACCATTACACCCATTTCTACCCACTGCTCTCTGTATACTTTCTCTAGTTTTTACACATTTCTACTGGTCTTTTTCTCTTCTTCATGCACTGCTGCTTTCATTTTGAAAGTCTATATTTGATAGAAAACATGCCTTGACTTGAATTCGAGAGGCAACCTAGTCAAGATGGGAGGGAACGGAAAAGGACCTGGTTTTAAGACTAGTACTGAAATCCTAAGCCAATGGCAGGAAGAGCAAAAAGAACACATACTTGGAATGCAACTGCCCTGCCAACATCTTGGTGTTTTCCACCTCAGTTAGGCTGTACATCCAAATATGCATACAGGAAGACCTCACATATGGTTAACGTTAAGGGCATGTGAAAAATGTCAAATACAGGTTGACTCTTCCAATGCTTACCCAACATACAACTAATAAGTTACATTCTAATATTCTAAAAGAATTAGACAAACATTATTTAGAACGAGAAACCTAATTTATTTTCCTATGTTCCATTCTGAATTAAACAATGGGAACAACTGTAAATCATCTCAACAATTTTTGTTATGTTTATTTGCTTTCCATGTCACAGTCCTCTTAACTTTTAACAGCACATGTATTCTCACAGAGAAAATTCAGGGAACACTGAAAGGATGGACTATAGATTGCTGAGGCAAGAGGACTAAGAGGCTTTTAGAAATTTCCTGTTTATATCAAAGAGCTATCTATAATCCATCACCTAGCAAAAAAAGTAATCACAAATGAGATATGTGACAGTTATGTATTAACATTGTTTTAAAATTCCCCAAATGACTACATATCATTTTAAAAATGAGTTAGATCTGCATTACTGATACAGAAAGTCGAAGATTCATTGCTAAGTTTAAAAAAAAGATGCAGATCCAATTTTGTATAGACACAATAAAGTTCTGAAAATATTTATTTCAATGAAAGTTGAATAGACGTTTACTTTCTCCCCTTTGTTATGGAATTCATATTTCTTTTTATCATATGTTTCACTTCTTAATATGGTAATGTCTCCTTATAAAGTCTTTCCTAAATTAAGAATTAGGAGATCTTTTTCTCCATGGGAGACAGGTTGGAAGGAAATATTTTGCAGGGATGCTCAAGACTGGTGATTTATAGAACCCAGCAGCTCTATAATGCAGTTGAGTCTTTTTCTTTTGTCAGATGTTTATAATGGTGAGTATCCAAAATTCACAAAACATTGCACTATTACACGCTTTACTATTATAACCGCTAACTTCCTCTAATATCTTCTCTATTTTATGTAGTAATAAATTTCTGTTGGGCACATCATTTCCTAAATTCCCTTGCTAGTTAATACTGTACAGGCTGAGTACCCTTCATCTGAAATGCTTGGGCCCAAAAGTGTTCAATTTTCGAATTTTTCCATATTGGGGGATATTTGCAATTACACTCTCTGTTGAGCATTCCCTTTGGGCATCATGTCAGTAGTCAAACAGTTTCAGATTCTGGAGGACTCTTTTGGATACTCAAACTACACTAGTAAATTCTGGCCTATGGTATGGACAGAAGTGATGCCTGTAACTTCTAGGTGGTGCCTTTAAAAGGGAACATTCCTTTGGTATGCAACAAAATCAAAAATAAAATAAAAAGAGCCTTTTTTCCTGCTTTCTTCTTGCCTAGAAGATGACTGTGGGAACTGGAGCACCCATCTTAGATCATAAGATGACAGCTACCTGATGAAGATGGCAGAGAATCAAAATATAAAGTCAGCTTGGGTGGGCAATAAACTAAAGTCCCATCTGTACCCCAACTACCCTCCACCGCACACACACATGCACACAAAAGCCACGTGTGGTGGCATGTGCCTGGAGTCCCAGCTACTTGGGAGACTGAGCTGGGTAAATCACTTGAGCCCAGGAAGCTGAGGCTATAGAAAGCTAGGATAATGCCACAGCACTCCAGCCTAGGCAATGGAGCAAGACCCTGTCTCCAAAAAAAAAAAGAACACACCAAAAAAGTCTGCTAAATATAGATCACTTTTCAGACTTTTACATGAGAGAGAAATAAATGCCTATTATGGTTAAGCCACATTACTTTGGTTTTCTGTTGCTGCTGCCACTATCATACTGCACCCATGTGCGTGCACACACATACACGCATATATTAGGGATTCTAATGCTGTAATCATTTATCATCTCATTTTTAAGAAAAGCTTATTTTAACTGATGGCTGAAAAAGTAGTCTACCTGTAGCAAGACTTAAAATAGAAAACACAGAAGTTAGTTTTTGAGTATCAAGTATGAAACAGAACAGCCTCATCCTTACTGATTGTTGGCCTTCATTCTTGTATTAAAGGCAATAAAATACAAGAGTTAAAACACTGTGAGACTGCTAAAAATAAAGTGTATTGCATGACCAAATCTACTTCACAGATTAACCACAATAAAGGGGAAAGTGAACGAAGGAATAACTACCATAAAATGATAAAATCATCTTTAAAGTTAATATCCCACACATCAGAGTAACATGAAGTTGCAAAGAGATAAGCGTATACAAAGAAACAAGCCTTACACTTGAAAAATGTGAGCTTTGGCAATTTTGATTTAATGCTGCAAGTTGTGTTTCATGTACCGTATTGGTGTCTTAACTGATTTCATTGTCTCTTTCTTTAGCAAAGTCTTCACCTAAATGTATTTACAGGCTGGGCACAGTGGCTCATGCTTATAATCCCAGCACTTTGGGAGGCTGAGGTGGGTGGATCGCTTGAGTCCAGGAGCTCCAGAACAGCCTGAGGCAACATGGTGAAACCCCATCTCTACAAAAAACACAAAAGTCAGCCCAGAGTGGTGGTCTGTAGTACACGCTACTCAGGAGGCTAAGGTGGTACACTCGCTGGAGCCCGCGCGGTCGAGGCTGCAGTGAGCTGTGATTGTACCACTGCACTCCAGCCTAGGCAACAGTGCAAGACCTTGTTTCAGGAAAATACATACATATATCTGTGTATATATCTGTATATGTAACAGACTAAAGATAACTGATGAAGAAATGGCAAGGAGAAAGAAAAGATGAAAACTCCAATGTCAGCTTTCCTTCTACAGAGAATTAAAAGAAACTAATAGATTACTAATTTATGCATAAAAATGGAATTTCAGATAAGCCAATAAAATAATCTAAAGATGTAATTCTTTTGAATTATCTAAATAGCTCTGTATTATAGTTACTTTTGTCAATCTGTCTATCTTGCAGACACAAGGATAGTAAGATTTACCTTCGGATTTTAACTTTGTCCTTCAGAGTTTCTGCTTCCAGTATCTGGTTTATCTTTTGAAAAGCATACATTATTCTTTCAGGCATTCCCACCATTGTCCTTTTGATCAGGCTTAGACTGGGTAAATATGTGTATTAAGTAGAAAGAGAGGATGAAATAGGTCTAATTATTTTTCACTGTAAGAGCTATAGTGTATTTTCAATAGATATTAACGGATCACAGGATAAAATATACCAGATCACTAGACTTTCAGGCCAAATGTAATGCAGCCATGAACTCACATGAAACATCAACCCCACAGTCCTAAACTCAGAAGCCACCTCTCTTTGGTAAGAAAAAAAAAAAATCTTAGAAGCATTTAAATTGCCTAAAATTTAAGAATTTTCTACACCATCATGTTCTAGAAATAATCCATTGGCAGCAAAGCAGATTAAAAGATTTAAGATGCACAGGGTGGCTCTCAGTTCTTACCATGTACTTAAGAGTAGAGGCAAGTCAAGGCTGAAGTCACAACTCACAACAAACGAATACATTTTAGAACTTATTTGAAATCTTTGAAATAGATATCTTAAAATGTTCAATTGTTTTGGCTAGGCAAAATGGAGTGAGGAGGAACGTGGAACTTTTCTAATCTGCCTTCTTTGTTCTGTCTTTCTTGTTCTTTTACCATGGGAAAAACAGACTTGAAACCCAAATGAGATAATATGCGAAAAATACACACAGATAGTTATGTTGGCCTTCGCTACATCCACTTGAAACCACTATGATTTAAACTACTCTTTTAAATAATAACAATCTAGTTATAAAGTATAGGAAGAATTCAGTTTTGCACATAACATTTATAGGGTGCTTAGTATACGCCAGGCCCTGTTCAAATGGTTTACATATGACTCCACAACCTTTAATCCACAATTACAAAATCTAAATGTTCTGAAAGCCTATAGTGGTGAGTCTGGGAGGAGGGCAGCGCAAACTCACTGGGTGGCAAAACCTGATCTAAAGTGATGTAAAACTATTCATAGTTTTAATTTATCTCACTTAGTATAGCATTCATGTTTCACTGAAGAAAAATGAATGTGCTTAATTACTATGTGCTACCTTAGACCTCACTGTATTATGTTACTTATGGGTTATGTACTATGTTATCTTTCACAATCTGAAAGAGGCTGGGTGCGGTAGCTCACACCTGTAATCCCAGCAATTTGGTAGGCCAAAGCTGGAGGATCACTTGAGGCCAGGAGCTCGAAACCAGCCTGGCCAATATGGTGAAACCCTGTCTCTACTAAAAACACAAAAATTAGCCGGGCATGGTGGTGCACCCCTGTAGTCCCAGCTACTCAGGAGGCCGAGGCAAGAGAATCGCTTGAACCTGAGAGGCAGAGGTTGCAGTAAGCTAACTACATTCCAGCCTGGGTGACAGAGACAGACCCTGTTTCAGCCAATTAATCAATCAACATAAAATCTGAAAGATTTTTAAGCAATCCGACACCAAGGATTTCAGATAAGCAACTGTAAACCTGTATCTACCCAATTACCCTTACCACAAGCCTATAAGATAGGAGCTATTTTGCAGCCTAGGAAAGTTAGGGTTAAGGAACCTGTCCAAAATTAAAACAGCTGGTGTTACAGCTTGATTTGAACTCAAGCAGTTCAAAGCCTGGGCTCTTAACCACTATACTACGCAGTCTTTTTGTTTTTACATCATGCACATTTAAATATTTTTTATTTTTTAGCCATAATTACCAAAAACAAATAGTGCAGGACACCTTTTTAAAAAACTATGTAAAACAGAATTCAGAGAAAAAAATATTAAGTATTACAGTTTAGGAGTACATAGACCTTGGGCCAATTGATTCCAATATTTTATAAAAAGGCAATATCCACGCAGCATATTCCAGAATTGGGTTGTGGAGAAGCTGCAGAGCTTGAGGTGACTGTCACAACTGCTTTCGGTACGGAGGAGCCACTGCCAGCTGTGTGGACAAGAATACTTAAAAGCACGTGCTTTGTTTCATTGCTCCATTGCCACAGGTGGGTATTTCAGGGGAATTATTATTAATTTCACAGTTTTTTAAAAAGCTATCATGAGTAAATAAAAGTAATGGTAGGAGTCATGGCTCCAAGAGGGAGAGCTTATTGCCAAGTCTTTCTCTAGCCTTGCCCTGGAAGCCCCAGTTCAGGTATCGGTCACCAGAAATGTCACCCTCTGACTTTTCCCCCATCCCATCTGAGGAAGTTTAACAGATCCCTTACAGGTACCGTGGCTCTCAGCACCCTTGGACTTCGAACAGCCGGTTCGGGCCCAAGAGACTCGCCGGGGCCTCCACAATGGCGGCCCGTGTGGGCCGCGCGACCGGAAGTGTGGCCGCGCACCTGCCCCAGCTTCCGCCTGCGCTTAGGGCTCAGCCAGACAATGGCAAAAGGAGAGATGCAGATGCGGTTCCCTGGAGGACTGGCCCCACCTAGAGCAAAACAGGAAGCATTCCAGGAAGACTGCGGGGGTGGGAGAATGCAATTAAAATGGAAAAGGCAGTGACTGGTGGCGAAGGTTTACAGAAACAGAAGATAAAGCGCGAGAAACCCTCATTCTGGAGCTGCCACGGTGAGGGTGAAAGGAGTGGGAATGAACTGAGAAAACCCTGCAAGGCTCCAGGATCCTAGGAGTGCAACAAAACGAAGGGCCAAGGTGAAAAGCGACTGAGACCGCCTAAATGTTTTATTTCATATTTTGGCTTAATTTCGCCTGTATCACCCGAGGGAACATCTAGCATAGGAAAGGCCCAAGAAATACTGTTTAGAATTGTTACTCAGTAGCCATGCGCTGTTAAGGTCAGACATTTCCTATGCTTGAGCCCAAGAGTTCGAGACCAGCCTGGGCAACCTAGCAAGACTCTCTGTATAAAAAGAAACAACAACAAAATAAAAAATAGGCCCAGCGCGGTGGCTCATGCCTGTAATCCCAGCACTTGGGGAGGCAGAGGCGGGCGCATCACGAGGTCAGGAGATCGAGACCATCCTGGCTAACATGGTGGAACCCCATCTCTACTAAAAATACAAAAAAATAGTTGGACCTGGTGGCTCACACCTGTAATCCCAGCTACTTGGGAGGCTGAGGCAGGAGAATCGCTTGAACCCAGCAGGCAGAGCTTGCAGTAAGCCGAGATTGCGCCACTGAACTCCAGCGAGACTCCGTCTCAAAAAAAGAAAAATAAATAAAGTTATTTCTGATATGGTATTAAGAGAATCCACAAATAAAAAATATTGATGGCAGATAAATCAGAACATTACTTTTTCCCTTTTTAATTTTTTGGAGGGTTTATTTTTCAGATTGAACGATAAGGAAACATATGTTGATACTACCCAGTGTCTGTAACAGAGGAAGTCAGGCAGTATGAGGGAAAAAAATGAATCAAGGAAGAGAGCGGAAAGGATCTACCACCTTATCCATCTTCTTGACTGTACAGTCTCCGGAGCATTTCCATTAATGGGCAAGAAACATCCCAGTGCATCGTACACCTGTTATTTGTAAACTCTTGCGACATGAATAATGCTTTCCTCACAATCTGTTCTACTGAACTTTACTTTTCTCTAATAGTTCTGCCAAGTTTGAGATCTGCAATTTTCGCTACCATGATGTTCCACTGCTTTTTCTGCCTAGGTTAAAAATACAGACTATGCTGAAAATCACGAA
Source organism: Rhinopithecus bieti (assembly GCF_001698545.2). Classification (NCBI taxonomy): domain Eukaryota; kingdom Metazoa; phylum Chordata; class Mammalia; order Primates; family Cercopithecidae; genus Rhinopithecus; species Rhinopithecus bieti. The sequence goes on along the minus strand of NW_016803882.1, from coordinate 1,272,308 downwards.
GAAACAATGATACACTGTACCAAACCCATTGTAAGTTTAAAAACCCCAAAACAGTGTTTAGGAGCAAGTGAAAGAAAAAAATTTTAACTCCAGCTTTGCAGACCGCACACGAATCTCACATTTATTCAACCCTAGGTGCTCAAAGTTATTTGATCATTACGGTTAATGTTAAAAATGGACAATTATGGCTACTATCAAAAATCAAAATAGTCCAGGCAGGGTAGCTCACTCCTGTAGTTCCAGCACTTTGAAAGGCTGAAGCGGGAAGATTGCTTGACCAGCCGGGCATCATAGCAAGACCCTGTCTCTACAAAAAAATTAAAAGCCAAATAAAAAAACAAACTAGCCGGAGGAACAAACTAATTGGAGGGGGGTGGTGTGGGGGGCAGTGGTGGTGACGTGTGACTGTGGTCCTAGCTAGTCAGCTACTTTGGGAGGCTGAAGCAGGAAGATCCCTTGAGCCCAAGAGTTTGAGGCTGCAGTGAGCTATGATCATGGCACTGCACTCCATCCTGAGATAGTGAGAATCTATCTCTTTTTTTTAAAAAAAAGTGAAAAAAAAAAGTGTTCTCAAAGATGTGGAAAAAATTGGAACCTTTATGCACTGTTGGTGGGAATGCAAGCTGCTATGGGAAACCTCAAAAAAATCCAAAACAATTACCCGGTAGTAGTAGACCCAGTGACAACGAAAGCAGTATCTCAAAAAGATATTTGCACACCCATGCTCATTGCAGCATTATTCACTATAGCCAGGTGGTGGAAGCAACCCAAACATCCCTTTAACAGAAGGATGGAAAAATACGATGGAAGCCTTAAAAAGGAAGGAAATTCTGGCACATGCTACGACATGGATGAATTTTGAGGACATCAGGCTGACTTAAAGCCAGTAACAGACAAATACTGAATGATTCTACTTACATGATGTATCTAAATAGTCAAATCCATAGAAAAAGGGAGTAAGAATGCTGGTTGCCAAGGGGTTAGAGGTGGGGTGGATGCGGAGACAGCAAGCTGTTGTTTAATGGGTATAGAGTTTCTGTTTTGCAAGATGTAAAAGTTGTGGAGCTCTGTTGCACAGCAACGTGAACATACTCAACACTACTGAACTGTACACTTAAAAAAAGGCTAGGGCTTGGCACCTGTAATCCTAGCACACTGGGAAGGAGGATTGCTTGAGGCCACGAGTTTGAGACCCGCCTTAGTAACAGAGTGAGACCCCATCTCCAAAAAATAAAATAAACAAATGGTTATGATGGTAAACTTTTGTTCTGTGTTTTTTACTACAACTGACTGATCGAATGACTGATTGATTGACTGACTGATTGATTGTAGAGACGAAGTCTCACTATGTTGCCCAGGCTGGTTTTGAACTCCTGGACTCAAATAATCCTGCCTCAGCCACCCAAAGTACTGGGATTACAGGTGTAAGCCACTGCACCTGGCTTTCATCTTTTTTTAATTATAAAAAGGAAGCACAGCCTAGGCAACATGGTGAAACCCCATCTTTACAAAAAATACAAAAATTAGCTGAGCAAAGTGGTACATGTCTATAGTCATACCTACTTGGGAAGCTGAGGTAGGAGGAATGCCTGAGCCCAGGAGGTCAAGACTGCAGCGAGCAGTGATGGTGCCGCTGCACTCCAGCCTGGGTGCTGTACTCCAGCCTGGGAGACAGAGAGACCCTTTCTCAAAACAAAAGGGAAAAAAAAAAAAATCAAAAAACAGGCAATTAGCAAGAGGGAAGCAAGGGGGGTGGGGTGGGGAGCCAAACTCTAAGAAAGAAGTTTTTCCTCCTAACCTTTAGAAGAATGTATCATCAGAATGTCAAAAGATTTTCTCACAGCATTCCTTGAGACCCTCACTGCAAAGTCAGTCAGCCTATATAAGTTTCTTGTAGGTGCTAAGCTATGGGTTTCCTTGTAAATCATGAATCAAAGGAAAATATTTTGCTTTATGAACAAAATTACTTTTGTACTTCTTGGAAATTGCCCATTCATGACTTCCCACTCACCTGTAAGGTCTGCCAAGAAACATGGAAGAAAGAGAACACATCCTCTCCTTTTGGCTTTAAGAGGTTTGCTTTTAAATGATACTATGAAATGTACAGAGAGCACACACAAAGTTTATCTCCAAACATTATTTCCTGAGCATAGTAACTGACGACACCTGTTAACTCAGTCTGAAATAAGAACAAAACAACAACTAGTACCATAGTATCAGATTATTTTTGACACTTAAAAGTAAACTCAGATACTCCCCCTCAGCAAACAAACATTTAAAATAAATCACATCTTCTTGTAATCCCAGTACTTTGGGAGGCCAAGGCGGATGGATCACATGAGGTCAGGAGTTTGAGACTAGCCTGATCAGCATGGTGAAACCCCATCTCTATTTCTAAAAATACAAAAATTAACCGGGTATGGTGGCACACACCTGTAGTCCCAGCTACTAGGGAGGCTGAGGCATAAGAGTAACTTGAACCTGGGAGGTGGAGGTTACAGTGAGCTGAGATTGCACCATTGCACTCCAGCCTGGGGTGACATAGCAAGGCTATTTCAAAAAAATAAATAAAAAAAATAAGACTGCATCTTCCTACCTCTCTATATAGATACTATGCAAACTTGATGACAAAAATCATGGGATATCAAGCCTATCTAATAATATCATTATTGCAAAGACGAATAAAAACATTTATTAAGGTAGAGTATATTATCTGCATTTCAAATGCCTCTCTCATTTTGCCCCAGTGTTAGAATAAGAGCTCAAGACAGTGATCACACACAGAAGTTAATTCCAGTGCAGAAGTAAATGTGGTAATTCTCACATTCCTCAGTATAGAGGTAGTCAGTTAAGCTTTTGCTTGAGCAAGTGTTTCCTCAATCAAGTCACAAGTTTCACATAAATGGCATTTTTGGCTGCTATTTTTCCTCCTTCCTTGCAGTAATGACCACGTCAACACATCCTGGTTCCACTTACGGTCAGTCTCCTTTGTTGTACAGGGAGGACAGAAGGGGAAAATTCACTTGGGTATACTCTGTACCTGATAAAAGTTATGACCATCCTAAAACATGGAAAGTAAAAGGCCAAGACAAGCAAATGGCTCACTCTGTTGCCCAGGCTGGTCTCAACTCCTGGCTACAAGTGATCCGCATGTCTTGGCCTCCCTAAGCGTTGGGATTACAGGCATGAGACTATGTTATTTAGAGAACCCTGCTGATTAGCTTATTTTACCAAAAACTACCAAGTTATTTATCAGAGGGAAGAGGAAGACAGGAATAAATAATAAGTAATAAATAGGTATAATTGTGCTCTGAGATTAACTTGCAAAATAGATAAATCATTTCCTAAGTAAAAATAACTTTTTTTTTTCTTTTTTTCAGACGGAGTCTCACTCTGTCGCCCAGGCTGGAATGCAGTAGCGCAGTCTTGGTCCACTGCAACCTCCACCTCCCAGGTTCAAGTGACTCTCCTGTATCAGCCTCCCGAGTAGCTGGGATTACATGCACGTGCCACCACACCCAGCAACTTTTTTTTTTTTTGAGATGGAGTCTTGCTCTGTCACCCAGGCTGGGGTGCAGTGGCGTGATCTGGGCTCACTGCAACCTCCGCCTCCCGAGTTCAAGTGATTCTCCTGCCTCAGCCTCCCAAGTAGCTGGGATTACAGGCAAGCAATACCATGCCCAGCTAATTTTTGCATTTTTAGTAGAGACGGGGTTTTGCCATGTTGGTCAGGCTGGTTTTGAACTCTTGACCTCAGGTGATCCGCCTGCCTTGGCCTTCCGAAGTGCTGGGATTACACCAAGCCCGGTCTAATTTTTGCATTTTTAGTAGAGATGGAGTTTCACCATATTGGCCAGGCTGGTCTGGAACTTCTAACTTCAAATGATCCTCTCACCTCAGCCTCCCAAAGTGCTGGGATTACAGGCATGAGCCACCACACCCAGCCAATAACATCATTTTTTTAAAAAGCCTTCAAAGAGTTCAATACAAAATTCTTCTGAAGTAAAGTTATTTTTCCAAATGGCAGCCTCGGATAAGATCAATTTTAATATTTTGACTTATAATCCCAACAAATCTAGGTCAAAATGCTACATATATCATGACAAGGGAGTGTAAACATGTAAAGGTTCAATACTTACTCAGTTACATTCAGGAAATATTTATTACGTGCCCATAAGCAAGAACCTCTTTTAGAACAAAATCCAACTCCTTTATAAATTCGACACAATGAATTCTTTTTAAAACAAAAACACAAGCAAACCACAACTGCATGGAAGAATGCAAGGGCACCAGCAAGCTCAGGCACACCACATACCCTAGACCCGGAGAAGCTGGGAAACAAGGTGACGTGTGTTGAGAAAACTATTGCAGTCCTAAGTGATATTAGTGTTAGATACAGGAAAGTGATCATCCTGCCCTGTTCTTGCATAGAACAGCTATGCTCAGAGCACAAGATTCCATCTGACAACTGGCAGGGTAAAGTTGGAGATTCAGAGAAAAGTGATCAGGCTAGTAAAGGAATCAGAAACTATGACCTATGACAGTGGTTGAGGGAAGTAGAGATGGTTAGCCTAAAGGAGAAATAAGCAAGGCTTAAGAGAAATTAGACAGCAGCTTTCAAATATTTTTAGAGAAGTGGGTTAATTATGGTAGTCATCCAACAAGGTAGAAATCATACCAAGCGTGAAGTCACAGGAACATCCTAAGAGTATGCAACCATTGGAACTGTCCATAGTAAAACGGGCCAGCTTGAGCAATAAAAGTCTCCTAGTACCAGAACATGTTTAGAGGCTGGGGAAAGTGAAAAAAAGACCTGATTAAAGGAGGAGGCTGATGTTGTTACTCTGAGAAAAGATAATTGTTTTATTGGAAAGACAAAGGAGCTAATTATTGGAAATAACTGAATTCCACATAAGGACTAAAAAGAGTCAGAAAAAGTGTTGTCTCCCTGTACTTACTCATATTCCCCCAACTCTTTATATTTCAGATCAATAATTTAAATAATCTAACCAGGCCAGGCACAGTGGCTCACAACTGTAATCCCAGCACTTTGGGAGGCCAAATCAGGAAGATCACCTGAGGCCGCAAGTTTGGAGGCTGCAGTGAGCTATGATCACACCACTGTATTCTAGGATGACAAAGCCAAGAACCTCTCTCTTAAAAAATAGTAATCCAGCCAAAGGTTGTTTCTTTTCCTTCCAGTCACTGATTTATCTTTGAAGACTCTTCAAGAGTATTCTTGATGTAGAGTCTTCCCTAACTAATCACTCCATTGGCCCATCCACCGCCACATAGGCTTGTGCATCCATCCCCATCAGATGCTGTTTCTCTTCTCTAAGCTTCCACAAGTTAGCTGTCTGTGTATATCACCAGCACAGTACCCTCTGACCTACAAGGATTATTGATATGAATGGAATCTTAAATTGTAGCAAAAGGTTTTGAACCTATGTCATGTATCATAAAATACTGGTACCATCAGATTACAAAGATCTGTGATTTATCAAAGAGAATTAACCAAATGAAAGGGCAACATATCCCAAGAGGCCTCCAGAGACTATCTGTTATAGCTTAGCACCTCCACAAGTAGTGTAGGTTGAGCATCCCTTATCTAAATGCTTGGGACCAGAAGTGTTTTCAATTTCAGATTTTGGAAGATTTGCACATACATAATGAGATGGTACCTTGCAGATGGTACCCAAGTCGAAACATGAAATTCACATACATTACACACACACCTCATATATGTAGACTGAAGGTAATTTTATATAATATTTTCAATAATTGTATTAATGAAACAAGTTTTGACTGTGTTTTGACTGCAAAGTTTTGACTGTGTTTGACTGACACATAGGGTGAGATGTGAAGCATCATGTCAGTGCTCAAAGTTTCGGTTTTGAAGCATTTCAGATTTTCAGATAAGGGATGCTTGACCTGTAAGCATTTAGATGGGATGGATAGATGGATGGATGGATGGATGGATGGGTAGATGGGTAGATGGGTGGATGGATGTCTTCTTTGGAAGTTCATCCTTCAGAAACATGTATTTGAACACTTCCATTTTATGTCTTTCTGCTGATCACAGATTAGATTATAAATTCCTTGAGGACAATGATGTCTTCCTTTCCCTGTCCCACGAGAACCCTTAGTTGCTGATCAAACGGAATTCCCTAAAATCCTTGCTGACAGAGAAAACTATACTTGAGAACTAAATGTGTGTGTGTTTTATGTGGGAATAACTCCTGTTATTTCTGCAAATCTGGACTGACTTCCTTTTGTGGCTTTTTTTTTTTTTTTGAGGCGGAGTCTCGCTTTGTCTCCCAGGCTGGAGTACAGTGGCGCCATCTCTGCTCCCCGCAGTGGCCGCAGTCCCGGTTCAAGTGACTCTCCTGCCTCAGCCTCCCGGGTAGCTGGGATTACAGACACTTGCCACCATGCCCAGTTAATTTTGGTATTTTGAGTGGAGACAAGGTTTCCCCACTTTGGCCAGGCTGGTCTCAAACTCCTGACCTCAAGTGATCCACCTGCCTTGGCCTCCCAAAGTGCTGGGATTAAAGGTATGAGCCACTGTGCCCAGCTTGCTGTTCTTTTTTGTTCTTTTTTCTTTTGTTCTTGTTTTGGTCTTATTCACAAAATGATAGTAACTCCCCTGCCCCTACTCTCCTGTAACAATCTTTGATACTCCTCATTTTCTAGAAGTTGTAGAAATTAAAAAATCACAGATCCCCAGTATTGGGCCTAAAATCAATCACAAAATTTCAGAGTTTGAAGGTTGCTTAGAGACTATCTAGTGTAGCTCCTTCATTTTATAGCTTAGAAGGATAAAGTCATATTATTGACCCAGGACTCTAAATAATTTTTTCACTTTTTCTTTTTCAACTACAAATGAAATGTAGATTCATCCACCTCATAGAATTTACTGCCTTGGATTTAGGACTACCTGAAATTAATGACTTCATTTAAATTAATTCAATTCAATTCAATTCAATTCATGACTTCATTTAATTGTTGAAATAGCTCATATTAGAACAGCTCATATTAGAAAGTCATCAATTAGAAAGTCATCAATTGGAAAGTCATCAATTAGATAACACATGTGTATAATCATGTGCGATCTAAGAATCAGGACATGGAAGTTCCAGGTCAAATTAGTAATTACAAGAAGAACAGCTACAATTTCATGGATTCCTACTATGTACCAGGTGGTGAATCAGATCCTATGTTCACGCAATTATCCCAGTGACCCTGCCAGGTAGGTAGAATTCACCTTCTTTTTCTTTTTTTGTTTTTAAGAGAGGATCTCGCTCTGTCACCCAGGCTGAAGTGCTATGGCCATGAATATAGTTCACTGCAACCTCTGCCTCACGGGCTTAAGAGATCCTCATACCTCAGCCTTCAGAGAAGCTAGGACCACAGGCATTCACCACCACACCTGGCTGGTTTTTTGTAATGTTAGTAGAGACAGGGTTTTGCCATGGTGCCCAAGCTGGCCTGAAACTCCTGGGGTCAAGCGATCCTTGATCCTGGTACAACTTTTGGGTGGAACCTGGTAAATTACTCCAGACTACATATGACAACCCAACAAAGAAAATGAACCCCTGATAAAAAGATATTTGACAAATCTAAACATAGGGAATGCTATATTTTGCCTCCCTTGTGAATGTTTATTTTGTTACACAATTAAGTGGCCATTGAAAGAGTAAGTTTTCTCAAAGTTCTGGAAAGTCATCTTAACTTAGGCCCCGGAAAGAAATGGAATCTCTTTTAGTAATGACTCTTATTTTCTTTGAAAGTTCATGTTTGGGTCAGCCAAGTTTTAAACGGTAAAATTATATTGCTGTGTTGTTAGTCAAGTTTGGGGGGAGTGAGGCCGCTGGCTATTTGGATCACTGTAGGACAGCTTATCTGGTTTTTAGCCTGAAAGAAGGGTCTATTCTTAGGCAAAAGACATCACTTTTGAGGAGCAGAAGCTTGCATTGGCTTTCAATTGAACGTACTCAAGTCTAGTTCTCCAAATAAAAGTTGCTTCCAAACCCTGTGTGATTTTTCTTGGGTCAACAGAATGTTTAAGCGAAAGGAATCTTCCTTTTGTTGCTTCCTTATGTTGCAATTTAGGCAAACAGAAAATAATGTGGAATCATTTTTTTTCATTTGTTTATTTATTCCCTGCCTTATTCTAACAAGAATAAAGTGGTCAGTAATAACAAAGAATAAATGTAAACTATTACAGTTATGAATGAGCCAGAAATTTTATTTGGTTTCATTACACCAGCTATCACCCTGACTTTAAACTATTTATTAGTCATAGAAACCTACACACTACACTTTATTAATAAAGCCTATCTGATTTTAATATAAGCATCTTTTTTCAATATAACTACTTCCATGGAGGTAGTTGTGATAGGAAGGTAAAACTGGTAAATGACACAAATTAAAATGATAATTCCCAAAGGATGAAATCATTCCCCTCCGAGGAGAATTTAAGTAGCCTTTGGCAACAACATCCTCAAGGGACACAGAAAGAAGTCATGGGCACCTCTATGGTCATGGCTCTGTGTCAGCACCAGATCACAAGAGGACCTGGTGAAGATTTCTTGCTTAAGAGCAAAAAATATTACGTAAATGAGATGCAGAGCTAACTTTTCTGCAATCTTCGATCTAATCAAAGACTCAGAGCGTCTCATCAGACAATGGGATAGAAAATAGTTACTTTCTGGCCGGGCGTGGTGGCTCACGCCTGTAATCCCAGCACTTCGGGAGGCCGAGGTGGGTGGATCACGAGGTCAGAAGATCGAGACCATCCTGGCAAACACTGTGAAACCCCGTCTCTATTAAAAATACAAAAAAATTAGCCAGGCGTGATGGCGGGCGCCTGTAGTCCCAGCTACTCGGGAGGCTGAGGCAGGAGAATGGCGGGAACCCGGAAGGCGGAGCTTGCAGTGAGCCGAGATGGCGCCACTGCCCTCCAGCCTGGGTGACAGAGCGAGACTCCGTCTCAAAAAAAAAAACAAACAAAAGAAAATAGTTGCTTTCTGTTGGGAGAGTCGGTTTATTTAAACAACTGCGGGATCACTTCAAACTTTGTTACCAAGTCAGAGATTGGTTCACAAGAAAAAGTCTTTGAAATGTCAAATTAAAATTTGTTTTTGGTTCTTTTTTGAGACAGGGTCCCACCCTGTTGTCCAGGCTGGAGTGCAGCCGCGTGATCATGGCTCAAGTGATCCTCCCACCTCAGCTTCCCAAGTAGCTGGGACCTCAAACATATGCCATCATGCCTGGCTAACATTTTTTTTTTTTAATGTTTTTGTAAAGACGGGGTCTCCCTAAGTTGCCCAGACTGGTCTCCAACTTTTGGGCTCAAGCAATCCTCCCACCTTAGCCTCCCAAAATGCTGGGATTACAAGTATGAGCCACAACGCCTGGCCCAAAAAATGTTTTAAACTCTTACTTGACATAGCAGACTTGTATAATCAGTAATAAATATACTGATAAGTACTATTATTGAAAGAGACGGCCGGGCACGGTGGCTTATGCCTGTAATCCCAGCACTTTGGGAGGACAAGACGGGCGGATCACCTGAGGTCTGGAGTTTGAGACCACCAGTCTGACCAACATGGAGAAACCTTGTGTCTACTAAAAATACAAAAATTAGCCGGGCATGGTGGTGCATGCCTGTAGTCCCAGCTACTCTAGAGGTTCAGGAGAATTACTTGAATCCAGGAGACAAAGCTTGCAGTGAGCCGAGATCACAACACTGTACTCCAGTCTGGGCGACAGAGTGAGACTCGTCTAAAGAAAGAGAGACGGAAAGGAAAGGAAAAGGAAAAGGAAAAGGAAAGGCATGCAGGGGAGTGGGTATAGGCTTTGACTCTAGATTCCAAGTCAGGCAATCTTTCCTACAAAATTTGAGTTGTCCCCTTGCTATGTGACACCCTATATGCCACATAATAAAATCAAGAACCAACATGCTATTTTTTCTCCCTCTGGATACACTCTGCCAGTTACACCATGTGCTCCCCAGTATATGTAGAATAATGCACGCTTCCCGGTGAACCCACGGCAACCCCACATCTTCCTCCTCTCCCATTCAATTCAAGGAAATGCAAGTGATTGAGACTAATAGAGAATACATCTGAAAACCGCTTCGCACATTAAAAATACACTCACAAATAATTACTTATACTATTGGATTTTAATCATCTGCTTCACTTTTCATCAACCTCACCAAATAAGAAGGTCTTTCATTCGTCTTTAAATCTTAGAAACTTGCATAGTGCCTACCACATGGTAGGCATTTAATATATATATTTTGGAATAAATGAACTATAAGACATAGGTATTTTTTAAATTAATAGCACTTTTATCAATTTCTAAGTAAATAAACATGAGGCTATAATTTTGGTCTTTAGGAGAAACTACTAAATATGGTATTAGTACATGTCCCTCAAAGCCATATGTGTAACTCAAACATGTATAAAACGGTTGCCACAATGATTACTCTACCACAGCCAACACATAAGTGAGATAGCTACTAGGAATTTAAACACTACTCTCTTCATACAGCATTTAAATAGCAGTGATTTTGACAATGCTGGAATTACTGCATTTCTGTTCTTTAGTACCGTACAATGGGAAATGGATCAAAAGTTATTAAACAACTCAGTACAAGATTTCTTTATAAACTCTGAAAAATGTACCAAAAAATACAGTGTAGGAATATGCACAATGAAGCCTCTTCTTCGCTGTTAGCTTGCAAATACCTTGGTTCCATGTTACAGAATAGAACCAAGACGTAAAACTTGTTTCTCCTCCAGAGATATTACGGGTATATAGTAGTATGTTCTCTTCTCTATTGACAACAGGAGGGCTTATAAGGTTTCAGATTTTTAATTTATTCGTCCATCCATCCATTCATCCACCCATCCATCCATCCGTCCGTCCGTCCGTCCGTCCGTCCGTCCATCCATCCATCCATTTAAGACAGGGTCTCACTCTGCAACCCAGGCTGGAGTGCAGTGGCACGATCACGAGTGGCTGGGACTATGGGCGGGCGCCATCATGCCTGGCTAATTCCTACATTTTTGTAGAGACGGGGTTTCACCATATTGCCCAGGCTGGTCTTAAACTGCTGGGTTCAAGCCATCTGCCTGCCTCGGCTTCCCAAAGTGCTGGGATTACAGGCATGAGCCACTGCCAGGCCAGATTTCAGATTTTTAAAATTTGCCAAGTTTCTGCATAGATTCTATAACTGTGTGGATATAACCAAAAGTATTTTTCCATAAATCAAAGTTACTAGGCTTGGGCATCTAATTTTTAAATTATTTAACTTCTTCTAAAACATTCTCTTTCACTTTAAAATTAAACAGTCACAAACTGAACTACATTTTGAAAAAGGTGACAACAGCAAATGTATACCATATGTAAGACATGGAAACCTGGAGATAATAGCACAATTTATTGGACTGCTGATCTTAGAAACTATGTAGACACCAAGAAGCCAAAACATGAAAGGAAATGGCTCCAAAGAAGTCAATGACAGGGAATTTGGTGGATGACTTAACAACCCAATTGCTAAGGACTTTTTGAGACCTACTATAACTGGTTAGACCTTGATTACAAAATCAGATTATAGACTGTTCTTATATTTCACTATAAAAATTTGGGGGCATGTATATCAATCACTGGATGGGGTAGTTGAGGCTTCTAACACTGTCATTAGCTTAATTGTTCTGCTAAAAAGGAAAACTAAATACCCTTCCAGGAGGCCTGGATTTCATTGCTTTTAATTTAGTCAAAATTTAGTTTAAAATGCACAAAGGAAATACTGCCTGAGGAGTCCAGAAAAGCTTTCTAGAAGCAAGCCATGTGCTTGAAGACAGACAGGTGCTCCTGTATAAAGACGGAATACAAGGTCCCTTCTGAGGCCCCCCAGCCAGTCACATGGCCATCCACGTGATGACAAACACCCCTCTCCACATCCCCAGCACAATGTTACATCACTCCACATTTTGGGACCTCAGTTTCCTCATCTGTAAAGCAAGAAGGGGCTGGACTAGTCAAGCTCCTTCTAATTCTAAAATACTATTCTATTTTATAACTTTAGCAGGATACTTCTACCCTGCCTACAAATAAAATACACTAAGGAAAGAGCTCCTTCAATGACATCTTTTTTCTCACCACCTTTGATAGGTCTTACAAGCAGAAACAGATGCTTCTGTGATTGTTTTTCACGGATTCCCATGTGCTTTGCATGTTCCTAGTGGAGCTACAAATGGCGATGCCACTACACACATACTCCCCCAAAGCTTACTGGGGCTACTCTGAAAAGGGATTTGAAAACACAAGGTTTTGAACACATTTAAATCATACTATTAAAAGAGTGTACATGAGTTTTCCTACCCTTTAAAAACAAACCAAAAAAAGTCTTGTATTCCCACAGTACCTACTTGTAAATGGCTTAAGGTCCTCACATAGATGACAGTTAACTTTAATATGAAGAAATGAACAGTAGATTATAGAGTATCCTACCAAGCCTCTCTGGGAGCCCTATAAATTTAGATTTCTTTACTTTATCTAGGCTGAGATTAAACTTGGAGAATGCAGAATTAACTCAATTTCTGTACATCTAAATAATGTTCTCTCCAATTATGCTGGGTTATTTTTAAGAGTTTCTCCTTCACTCAACAATATGCTTAATGTTATGATTAAATACCAAAATGGTTAACAACTGATTTTTTTTTTTTTTTTGAGACAGGGTCTTGATCTATTGCCCAGGCTGGAGTGCAGTGGCATGATCACAACTTACTGCAGCCTCCAACTCCTTGGCTCAAGCAATCCTCCCACCTCTGTCTCCTGAATAGCTGGGACTACAGGCACGCACTACCACGCCTGGCTAATTTTTAAATTGTTTTTAAATTTTTTGTAAACGTGGGGTCCCATGGCCAGGTGCGGTGGCTCATACCTGTAATCCCAGCACTCTGGGAGGACGAGGCAGGCGGATCATGAGGTCAAGAGATCGAGACCATTCTGGCCAACATGGTAAACCCCGTCTCTACTAAAAATGCAAAAATTAGCTGAGTGTGGTGGTGTGCGCCTATAGTCCCAGCTACTAGGGTGGCTGAGGCAGGAGAATCGTTTGAACCCAGGAAGGGGAGGTTGCAGTGAGCCAAGATCGCACCACTGCATTCCAGTCTGGCAATAGAGAAAGATTCCATTTCAAAAAAAAAAAAGATGGGCTCTCATTTGGTTGCCAAGGCTGGTCTCAAACTTCTGGCTTCAAGTGATCCTCCCACCTCAGTCTCCCAAACTGCTGGGATCACATGCATAAGCCATGGCACCTGCTCTAGTTGCTGAATATTTCACCATGCGCTAGGTACTATTCCACTTTACTCAGACTCTCCCCATCCCCAACAAGCGTACACCTGAGGAAACAGAGGCACAAAGAGATGGCAGTCACAAAGCTAGAATCTGCATCCTGTGTTCTAACCCCACAACCCACTTGTATAAACTCTGAATGGCAAACGTATCTAGCACCTGACACCATGCTGCGTGATCAAAGACGATTAAGACAAGCACTTGGTTTAGAGGCGGTGGAGTCTGCCAAACACATAAAAAATAATTACAACATGATATGTATGCTGTAACACAGACCTTTAAAAATTGCCATGGAAACAGAGGAAGAGAGAGAGTTTGCCAGGGGAGTTCGGCGAGGCTTCCATTTGATCTGGGTACTGAAAGACGAGCAGGCATTCCTGGGGTGGAGGAAGAATGGAAGGGCATTCCAGGTAAAGAACAAGATTTGCCAAAGTACGTAAAGGTGAGTGAACTCGGGGAATTCAGTGTGCCGGTAGAGAGAGACGGGGAGGGGACAGCACTGAGAAGATTTGACAGGCTAGCTACCTGGGCCCCTTTCAACAGCAATGCCCATTTGGCTAAGAGTGGCCAGTAAAGCAGGGTCCCCTTTACAGTTACCTCCTGAAGTGATCACATCTGATAGAGCTGGAGTCGGTATGGAGTTCTAAAGACTTTTAAATGCAAATAATTCTGGGTTACAAACAAGACTATAAGAACAATAGCTGAATTCACCGATTAGCTGAATTTTAGAGCCAGGAGGCCCAGGCTGAGGATCGCCCACAGAAGGGGAGCTCAGCCTGGTGTGGTGGCTCATGCCTGTAATCCCAGCACTTTGGGAGGCCGAAGCAGGGGAATTGCTTGAGCCCCAGGAGTTTGAGACCAGCCTGGGCAACAAAGTGAGACCCCTTCTCAAAAAATAAAAAATGGGGAGGGGCAGTAAACAAGTTCTGATGTTGAATTGCCATATACTCTAAAGCCTAGGTGTGTGGCCCTTAAAGAACCTTGAACAAAATATTGTGTGTGTGTGTGTGTGTGTGTGTGTGTGTGTGTGTGTGTTTGTTTTCTGGGGAGGGTGCCCATAGGCTTCACCAGACTCTCAAAGGGATCAACGATCCCCCAAAACATTAACAATCACTCCTTTCAAGCAAGCTGGGAGCCAGACCTCCGAGCAACCTCTACCACCTGGAGAAACCCCAAGACATAGTAAGCAAAAAAAAAAAAAAAAATTCTTTGCAAGTGAAGTGAAAAAGTAAACTCTTTCTCCCTCCCTCGCTCCCTTGACTTTTAGAAAGTACGACACTTTAACCTCAGCCTGTTCAACACCTTTAAGATCAGAGATAGGCATGTTTGCCTAACTTTATTCAGTTCCCATTATGCAAGCCTGCTACCTATTCAGGACTCCAAATGTTCATGTTCTGCCGATAAGGTATTCATTCACCCTTCAATTTGTAATCTAATTTTCCTAAGCAAAGCCTCCGTCTAAATAGTGAAAACAGTAGGAAAATGCAGGAAGCTGGATCCACAGGCCAGGTACTTAATTAACTTCTTAAAACTAATAGTTAAAAGAAACCTTAAAAATCCAACCACACTTCAGTGAAACTCACTTTAATTTTCTACCACAAGATTACAAGGATGACTGGCCCCTGGGGAAAAAAATAATCACCACAGAGTCTGAAGACACGAAACCTTATTTGTAGATGGGCAATTTGGCCCCCTGGTGGGACATGAACATTGAGCCAGCCTCTCCAGCATCTGTCAGCATCCTTACATCTTTCAGCACCGGCACTGCCAGATTTCACTGCTGAACTCCGTGCTGCATCTTTAAAGCAGTGCAGTCAAGAGACTGTAAGTCACTTTTCAGGAAGGAGAGAGAGAAGCCTTCAGGCACTCTTTGGGCACGGTGGGAAGCAGCATAGAGTGGTGGTTAAGAACAACACCATCGCTACAGTCAGCAGCTGCCTGGTCTCAAAGGCCAGCCTTGATCACATTAGAGCCATGTGACCTCAGGCAAGTTAATTTCCCCCTCTGCTGTTTCTTTACCCATGAAATGGGGCTCAGAACTGTACTTCCTCCTAGGATTGTTAGGAGAACTTAGGAACTTAATGTCTGTAAAAATGTTTAGAACAATATCTGGGACGTAGGAAGTGCCTGACAAATGGTACACTAACTCTTACCAAAATCCTTTAAGAAAAGTAGCTATTGGCCAGGCAAGGTGGCTCATGCCTGTAATCCTAGCACTCTGGGAGGCCGAGGTGGGCGGATTGCCTGAGGTCAGGAGTTCGAGACCCACCTGGCCAACATGGAAAAACCCCGTCTCTACTAAATATACAAAATTAGTGGGGCATGATGGCACATGCCTTAATCCCAGCTACTCGGGAGGCTGAGGCAGGAGAATCGCTTGAACCAGGGAGGCGGAGGTTGCTGTGAGTCAAGATCAGGCCATTGCACCCCAGCCTGGGCAACAAGAGTGAAACTCCATCTCAAAAAAAAAAAAAATTAAAATTACTCTACATATCAAATATACACATATAAATACTGAAATCATGGATGCAGAGAGGACTCATGCTATATATATGTTTCAATATATTAAGGTACCTAGCCTTAGCTTTTGAAGGAAGATAGGAATTTCCATAAAGGTAATAATAATGGAAGAAATGCCTATAATCTCAGCACTCTGACTGAGAGGCCAAGGTGGGAGGATCACTTTAGTCTAGCAGTTTGAGACTAGCCTGGGCAACACAGTGAGACTTTGTCTCCACAAAAACTACAGAAAATTAGTTGGGTGTGGTGATGCATGACTGTAGACCCAGCTACTTGGGAGGCTGAGGTGGGAGGACTGCTTGAGGCTGAGGCTGCAGTGAGCTGAAATCATACCACTGCACTCCAGCCTGGGTGGATGACAGAGTGAAACCCTGTCTCTAATTAAATAAATAAATGGAATAAAAAGTTAATATTTAATAATGAGCTAATGCTAATTTGTGTGTGTGTGTGCGCGTATACCCAAGAAAATAAAATGCAAGAGTGTCAAAAAACTTGGAAATACAACAGCCATGCTTCAAAGGACTAGAGCACAAAAATGTAATCGTCACCAAGTACTGCTTTTAGCATGCTTTAAAGGTTACTATGTCTAATAATAAGGGCCTTCTAGATCAAATTCTGTACCAGACACTGTGTAACATTTTACATATCTCCTTTAATCCTCACGACTCCACGAAATGGGCATTATTATCCTCATTCTCTTCTTACAAACAGATGAAAAAACTAAGGTCTAGAGAGATTAAAGGTCACCCAGCCAGCCAAATGGAGCAGAGTATGAACCTAGTTATGAATCCAATATAACCATGCACCCCTACTAACTGATTTATAATCAAATTTCCAGTGTCACAAAAGTTGGGCTTATTGACCGACTGCTCTATAACCTGCTCTCATTTCATGTCTCAATGCTATCCCCTTCCAAATAACAATAATAATGATAGCAACTTTCCACCTGTTGAGCACCTATTTACATTCTGTTGAGGCATGATCTCTAAGTATCGCTACCATCCATATGCAACTCTATGTTGTGGATTTTGTTATTCCCAGTTTACTCAAGAACTAGCTTCAAAGAAAGAAAGTAACCTGCCCAAGATAGCACAGCTAATAAGTGTCAGAGTCAGATTAGGAGACAAGGATGTCAAACCTAACACTAGCTGACCCAAAACTCATGCGCTATGAAGACATCAAAGCCGATCCAAGGTCCAGCATGGTGGCTCACGCCTGTTCCCAGCACTTTGGAAGACTGAGGTGGGCAGATTGCTTGAGGTCAGGAGTTAAGAGACCAGCCTGGCCAACATGGTGAAACCCCGTCTCTACAAAACATACAAAAATGAGCCGGGCGTGGTGGTGCACGCCTGACATCGCAGCTACTTAGAAGGCTGAGGCAAGAGAATGGCCTGAACCCGCGAGGCAGAGGTTGCAGTGAGCCCAGATTGCGCCACGGCATTCCACAGTGAGATTCCATTTCAAAAGCCCATCCAAATTTTCGTAATACAAACCCATCCTGCCTTTCTTCCCGAGAGAGATCAGCACTGGCACTGCCAGATTTCACTGCTGAACTCCATGCTGCATCTTTAAAGCAGTGCAGTCTAAACCCCTGCACCATCCTGCCTTTCTTCCTGAGAGAGATCTCTCTTGGCAAGGGACCCACGTGACTCCTTGTCTCTGAAAAACTAAACTAAGATTTACTATTTCCAGGAGGTTCTCCCTTCCCCACCCCCAGCCCTCAACTTCCTCCCCACCAATTCACCCTGCAGACTGTTTGGTCCTGAGACATAAGCAGAAATAAAGAACTAAAAGAGAGAGGAAAGAAGAAATGGATGGGAAGTGGCCGTTACTCCTACAATAGATGGCCCCTGAGCCCCTGGAAGCCCCGCCCATACTGGAGAACAAGCACAAGCCTAACTCAGGCTTTGCCAGGCCTTCCCCTCTGCAGCCCAGTCCTCACTGCCCCCTCTGAAGTAGCTAGGCAACTAGGCCCCGCATACACAAAGGGGAAAGAGGTGCCAAGCCCTGCCAGACAGGTATTCAAGCGAAAGCAGAACTGGTGACCTATAAATATCCACAAGGTGCCGGAACACATGAACAAAGAGATAAGGGACAAATATTACAGATGTTTGAGAGTCTGGATCTCCAGTCAGAGTAAGAATAAAAAGAGCTCAAAAAGAGCTCTGGTGCAACACTGGTAGACAGAGAACTGGTAGGCGAGGCTGGGAAACCAGATAACGAAGCCCATGGCGATTCAGAACCCAGAATAAACAGGCTGGAAGTGACGCTGAGCAGCTCTCCTGCCTAAGGCATGGACTTTGCAAGGTACATTTCAACTGCTCAGAGACCTGGAATGAGGTCCTGGTTCTCAACCCCACTTGGGATAGCTGCAGTGAACATGATGGCTACAAAATGAACCTATACAGAAAGGGACTTCCTGCGATCACAGAATTCCCTACTTCACCCATTTCCCCAGCACATGTAGTAGATAAAAAGAAGTATTTACTGAAAATGCAGCTCTGTCTCAGTAAAACACATCCATCCAATACCATGAATTATAAACTTGGGATATTTCTTTTTTTTAAAGGTGCATTTGTTATGTATCTTTCCTACGATTTTCTTGGGTGTGTTTATTTACACAAGAAAAAGATTAAAACAATGAGTCCAAATAGAAAGTTTTCTAAAATCCACCCTCAGATATCTATTTAAATTTGTTCAGAAACATACATTTGGGTTTCCCTTGCACATTAAGTTCCTACAAAGGAGGTGCTATGGAATACTCTCACGCCTAAATGAGGTGCAGGTTTCTATATAAAATAATAGCAGGCCAGGTGAGGTGGTTCACACTTATAATCTCAGTACCCTGGGAGGCTGAGGCAGAAGGACTGCTTAAGCCCAGAAGTTCGAGATGAGCCTGGGTAACATAGCAAGACCTCTATTATTAAGAAAATTTAGTAGTATTATTATTTAAGAAAATTTAGGCCAGGCGCAGTGGCTCAAGCCTATAACCCCAGCACTTTGAAAGGCTGAGGTGGGTGGATCACCTGAGGTCAGGAGTTCAAGACCAGCCTGTCCAACATGGTGAAACCCAGTCTAAACTAAAAATACAAAAATTAGCCAGACGTGGTGGAGGGTGCCTGTAATCCCAAGTTACTCAGGAGGCTGAGACAGGAGAATCACTTGAATCCAGGAGGTGGAAGCCGAGATTGCACCACTGCACTACAGCCTGGGTGACTGAGCAAGACTTGTCTCAAAAAAAAAAAAAAATTTAAAAGTTAGTAAAAGAAAAACAGTAGATAATCCTACCCATCCCAGCCCCCTGCTGCTTTTAAGAACTTTTCCAGGCCGGGCGCGGTGGCTCAAGCCTGTAATCCCAGCACTTTGGGAGGCCGAGACAGGCGGATCACAAGGTCAGGAGATCGAGACCATCCTGGCAGACAAGGTGAAACCCCGTCTCTACTAAAAAATACAAAAAAACTAGCCGGGCGAGGTGGCGGGCGCCTGTAGTCCCAGCTACTCAGGAGGCTGAGGCAGGAGAATGGCGTGAACCCTGGAGGCGGAGCTTGCAGTGAGCCGAGATCGCGCCACTGCACTCCAGCCTGGGGACAGAGCGAGACTCCGTCTCAAAAAAGAAAAAGAAAAAAGAACTTTTCCTCAATTACCTACCTGGTTATTACTTTATTCTTATCTCTATCATAGCAATCAGCTTTTTTTTTTCTCTTTTTTTGAGACAGAGTCTCGCCATGTCACCCAGGCTAGAGTGCAGTGTTGCAATCTGGACTCACTGCAACCTCTACCTCCCAAGTTCAAGCAATTCTTCTGCATCAGCCTCCCGAGTAGCTGGGACTACAGACGCCTGCCACCACACCCAGCTAATTTTTGTATTTTTAGTAGAGATGGGATTTCACCATGTTGGCGAGGATGGTCTCGATCTCTTGACCTCGTGATCTGCCTGCCTCGGCCTCCCAAAGTGCTGGGATTACATGCCTGAGCCACCGCACCCAGCCAGTCATCAGCCTTTTTAATCTTGTGTGTAACACTTTCCACCTAACCCATAAAGCATGTGAGGGTATGACATTATCCTTGGCACATAGTAGGTACCTAGAAAATTTGTAAAAAATAATTTGTGATGTTTGCCTTTCAAATGTAGGAATACAAAATATGATCTATGAAAATGATGTCTGCACTTAAGGAATTTTTAATAAGAAACACAAACATAACAAAAACACTACAGAGGATTCATGGAAACATCACCTGAAAGTAGTCAAATAATTCCTACATGTTCTTTAAGAAATTTACTTGAAAATGATTGCTGCACAATTGCCTGTCCAGAACTAAAGTTAAATTATCCTGGTGGCTGCTGTCTGGTGATAATTTTCTTAGTGCCAGGAAGCTGGTGAGAATGTGATTAAACATGTTTCCCCCTTGGCCCCACCCTAGATGCTATCAGGTTTGCTAACCAGAAGGTTCTGCAGCTGACCAGCTCACGCGCGCGCGCACACACACACACACACACACACCTCCCTAAGAAAACAAATTTTCACAAGAGTAATTACATACAAATTCTAAATCTCTAACCTGTACTTTTAAACTCATCATCTTCACAATTCAGCACAAATAAATTTAAAGCATGGGATGAAAATAAATCAAAATTAGCCATTTTCATGACTTCAAATAGGTATTTTAAACTTTTAACTGATAATGTCACTAAAATACTAACTAGTCTGTCAATTGATTGCAAGTTTCTAAACCATTCCTAACTACTGTTCCTAGACAGACCCTGGGACTCTCTTCATCTTCTGCCTTGATGGCCCTTCAACTCGCAACTACTCTGCTACAATAGAGCAAGTATTTACAGGGAAAACTCTACAACATGTAACACAAAGGCTTGACGGATTTGCATTCGCATTTTCCTTTTGTCACTCTATTCAAGTTCGGCAAATGTCCAATAGGTTGATTCCCTGCATAAGTAATTTTCCCAAAAGATATCTTTCTAATTGGGCAATCAAGAAGCCTCCCGATGAAGTCTACAACGTTGCTGAAAGTCAGAATCACATGCGATCAGTCCAGCCACTGAGAAACACAACTGACCGGCATGAAATATGTCCATCTAGCTCTGGGACCTTAAACTAGTAACTTCACCTCTGTGGACTTCAGTTTCATCTGGTGAATTGTCTCTTTTAACTACAATATTTCAAAATGGGTTTTGATATCTGGTGTGGAAAGTCCCCCCAAGAGTTCTTTTCCAAATGTTCTTGGTTTTATGTATAAGTCCAGCTGACTTACAGATTAGCTTGTCAAATTCTGTTTAAAGTACTTGGGAATTTTTATCAGAATTTCATTTACTGTTTAAATTAATTTGGAGAAAAGAGACAACTTTACAATATCCATCCACAGAAATACAATCTATTATCTCCATTTACTTGGTATTTTCTTTTTTTTTTCTTTTTTTTTTGAAGCAGGCTCTTGCTTTATCGCCGAGGCTGAAGTGCAGTGGTGTGATCACCGCCCACTGCAGCCTCAACCTCCCATGCTCAAGTGATCCTCCCACCTTAGTCTCCAGAGGAACTGGGACTACGGGCACATGTCACCATGTCCAGTTAATTCTGTGGGTTTCTTTTGTTGAGACAAGGTCTCGCCATGTTGCCCAGGCTGGTCTCGAGCTCCTGGGCTCAAGCAATCCATGCAAGTCGTCCTCCCAAAGTGCTGGGATTCCAGGCGTGAGCCACTGCGTCGGACCTATTCAGGTCTTTTTTGTCCTTCAGAATGCAGTATTCTTCAAGTTGTTCTTGCAAATTTGTTTTTCATTGCTATCAAGAATGGTATCTGTTTTTTATTATGTGTTCTAATTGATTAGTACAGGGTGAGAATCCCTTATGTGAAATGGCTGGGACCAGAAGTGTTTCAGATTTTGGAATATTTGCATACTTTAAAACTAATGAGATATGTTGGGGATGGGAACCAAGTCGAAACACAAAATTCATTTGTTTCATATACACTTTATAAACATAGCCTGAAGGCAGTTTTATAAAACATTTTTAATAATTGTGTGCATGAAAACCAAGTTTTGACTGAAATCTGTCACATGAAGTCAAGTGTGGAATCTCTCACTTGTAGTATGTCAGTGCTCGAAAAGCTTCAGATTGTGGGGCATTTTGAGATTAGAAATGCTCTCAACTTGTACTACTTTCCTATGCTGACAAACACACACACACACACACACACACACATACTTTTTTTTTTTTTTTTTTTGAGATGCAGTCTCACTCTGTCGCCCAGGCTGGAATGCAATGGCACGATCTTGGCTCACTGCCACCTCTGCCTCCCAGTTTCAAGTGGTTCTCCTGCCTCAGCCTCCTGAGCAGCTGGAACTACAGGCACACGCCACCACGTCTGGCTAATTTTTGTATTTTTAGTAGAGATGGGGTTTTGCCATGTTGGCCAGGCTGTCTTGAACTCCCGACCTCAGGTAATCCACCTGCCACAGCCTCCCAAAGTGCCAGAATTATAGGCATGAGCCACTGAGCTCAGCCATATTTTTAAAAACAAAATTAAAACCCTGTGATTCTGTGTTTATCCTGTCTGGCCATCTTACTGAAGTTTATTAGTTCTGGTTTTTTTTTATTTTCCAACTGATAATCTTGGATTTTCTAAGCAATTGATGACATTTTGCAAATGATAACAGGGGCCTGTCTTTAAAAGGACAAGCAAAAAGACTAGGGAAAATATTTCTAAAATATATTAAAGACAAAAACAATTAATGTTTACAACATATAAAGAGTGCCAAGACTGGGAGCAGTGGCTCACACCTGTAATCTCAGCATTTTGGGAGGCCGAGGTGGGTGGATCACTCGAGGTCAGGAGTTTGAGACCAGCCAGGCAGGCCAACATGGTAAAACCCAGTCTCCACTAAAAATACAAAAATTAGACAGATGTGGTGGGCACCTGTAGCCCCAGCTACTCAGGAGGCTGAGGCAAGAGAATCGCTTGAACCCAGGAGACAGAGGTTGCGGTGGGACAAGATCACACACTGCACTCCAGCCTGGGAGACAGTGAGACTCTATCTCAAAAAAAAAAGAAAATAATTAATAATAGTAATAAAGAGTGCCTACAAAATAAAAAATGCAATCTAACAGAAAAATAGACAAAAAATAACCATATTGTGGAAAAACTAAATATAGCCAGTGAAAACTTGAAAATGGTACACTTCTTTAATAAGAAAAATACAAAATACAACAATGAAATGCCCTCTTACAGCCAATGATTACAGAGTAAGAAGGACAATGTCTAAGCCAGGCAAGGCGGTGTGCACCTGCATCCCAGCTCATGGGGAGGCTGAGGAGGGAGGACCCCTTGAGCCCAGGGGTTTGAAGCTAGCCTGAGCAACATAGCAAGATCCCGTCTCTTAAAAAAAAGAAAAAGAAACAGAAACAATCTCAAATGTTAGAAAGTGTACTGAAAAATGGACAAGCTAGATGGGACTAGAAATTGATGTCATTGTAGAGAGCAATTCAGCATTATCAACTTAAAAATTAAATGCACATCACTTTCATCCAGAAATTCCATTTCTAGGAATCTCAATATTAAATAAGTTCTAGAATTAAAGAGTAAGTTATATTATAAAATGACGTATGGTTAAAAAAGATCTTTAAATAGCACTTAAGTTGTTCCAGTATCTATGTAGTTATTCTACATATATATGTGTTACGTATGGTAACACATATAAATAAAAACTATACCAACGTACCTATCGTGTTTCATGAAGAACACATAGGCAAAACAAAATTCACGTTTTTAATTACAAAAGTACACATAGTTGAATTCTAAAGAGTTAAAATGTTACAGCAGGAAATGGTTAATGTATCTGGGAATATCCACACATTGAAACACTATGTGGCTACTAAAAAGAATGTGTTACAGCTGTACATACTAACATGGAAGATCTAAACTTTAATGTCAAGTTAAAATTTAAGAGGGAGCAAAAAAGATAAAAGATACATTTACAGACATGTTAAGTACATAAAAAGATGCATATTAAACCGTTAACTGTGGTCACACTTCTGGACAGCAAATGGGGATGGGGTTAGGAAACTGAGGTACAATATACTGCATTGTTTACCGGATGTACTTCCACACTTTTACATGTTTAAAAGTCACAATTACTTAAAACTTCATCATTTTCAAAACAGAAAATGAGATGACACAATGACATTCATTTTTTTTTCTTTGCAACTTTCTAGAAGTTTCTGAAAAACAGGTTTTCTGAGACGTCTACCACATTGATTTCAACCACTTATAATCAGTTATCTGGGACTAAGCAGTGAAGGTTCACTGTGAATCAGTACCATGAAGGCACTAAGAAAAAACAGAGGGCATCAGACAATTCCAAACGTTCTGGTAAAAGCTTAAATACCCAGTAATCGTGATATATTCGGTTTTCTTTCTACAGAAGTAAAATATTTGAACACTGTAACAAACTTACACAACACACGATCTCATACTAACATTGAGGGAGGGAGAGTCAATATCTATCATAAATAATATAACTTCATTTTACTTTCCTCTTTAATCCATTTGATTATAGAGAAGACCGAGGAGAGAATCTAGCGACTCAGATCAGCCCACGAGCCTATAGGCACTGCCGGGGACCAACGAGCCCACTATCAAAAACACCTCACCATGCACAGACTCCGCCCCAATAACCAGCAGATCTACACAAAAAGCCATTCTCCTGCTCGCCTCCAAGAGATGAGCTGGGACTACAGGCGCCCCGGCCTCCGTCGCCCGGCTAGTTTTTTTTGTAATTCTTTTAGTAGAGGCGGGTTTCACCGTATTAGCCAGGATGGTCCCTCGTCTCCTGCCTGTGATCCGCCCGTCTCGGCCTCCCAAAGTGCTGGGATTTACAGGCTTGAGCCACCGCGCCCGGCGATTTTATTGTATTCTAAACTAGCTTCAAAAAAAAAAAAAAAAAAAGGTCTGTCTCTTGGAAGAACAAACACCCCCACCAAAAAACAAAACAAGGCCAGGAGAAGTGATTCACACCTGTAATCCCAGTACTTTGGAAGGCCAAGGCGGGCAGGATCACTTGAGGTCAGGAGTTCAAGACCAGCCTGGCCAACATGGCAAAACCCTGTCTCTACTAAAAATACAGAAATTAGCTGGGCATAGTTGTGCATGCCTGTAATCCCAGCTATTCAGGAGGCTGAGGCAGGAGACTTGCTTGAACCCAAAAGGCAGAGCTTGCAGTTGAGTCAAGATTGTACCACTGTACTCCAGCCTAGGCAACTGAGGGAGACTGTCTCAAAAACAGAAAAAAGGGCAGGGTGCAGTGGCTCACACCTGTAATTCTAGCACTTTGGAAGGCTGAGGCAGGCGGATCACGAGGTCAGGAGATCGAGACCATCCTGGCTATCTCGGTGAAAACCTGCCTCTACTAAAAATACAAAAAATTAGCTGGACGTGGTGGCACACACCTGTAATCCCAGCTACTCAGGAGGCTGAGGCGGGAGAACGGTGTGAACCCAGGAGGCGGAGCTTGCACTGGGCCAAGACTGCACCACTGCACTCCAGCCTGGGCGACAGAGCAAGACTCCATCTCAAAAATAAAAATTAGCCAGGCATGGCGGTGGGCGCCTGTAATCCCAGCTACTAGGAGGGCTGAGACATAATAATGGCTTGAACCCGGGAGGCAGAGGTTGCAGTGGGCAGAGATCACACCACTGCTCTCCAGCCTGGGCAACAGGAGACTCTGTCTCAAGCAAAACAAAACAAACAACAACAAAACAATGAAAATCACCAAGAGGGTAGGATAAGGGGCCAAAGAGTGTTAGACTGAAAAGCAACACTGTATTTTCTATGGATTAACATTTACATAAACATTAACTCCACTAATGGACAGTCTTTTCTACTCTTTATCATTTTGTTTAGTTTATCTGGCAAGGGGGATGCAAAACAAACCCAAGAAGAAACAGGGAACATGGCTAGGATATACACAATTCTCCCAACTCATAAACCACTAGGGTATTGGGAAACAACACTCTACATCCTGGCTCTCAGGGATTTCCCAATTCTGAAAATCCCACATTGCAATGGAACATATCACTTGGAATGTTACAAAAGGAATTCACTGTGTTACGTTAAAACTTAGTTCCCCATACACAGTAATTTTAAGTATAAGGCTAACGCAAAAACAAATTGACCAACTTCAGAAGCATTTCTCTTAGATGAAGACATCAGGATGTCTTTTCTTCTATGCAACATGCTCCTGGAATAACTCTTTCAAGGAGGCATCCTTTTCAAAGACCAGAGGAAAAGCTGCCAAACATCGCACAAGGCCGAGTGTGTACACACTGCCTTCTAACACACCAAGCAGTCTTACTCCAGGTTTTCCCAATGCCAGTCAAAACAGCCTTTCCAGCCAAGCCTATACTCCCAGGTCTGTCTTGGTCTCTCCCCATCCAAGACTGAGTTTCCTGAAGCACCCTCCCAGAACCTGATATCTGACAATTGATTATCCATAAAAATGCTTACTGGATAGATGAAAGAGATGATGCATTATCAGAAGCGAATGAAGCTCTATATATGACTAAAGCATAGGGTCTGCCGGAGAAAGTTGCAGATGAGACCATCTGGCAAGGGGACACAGTTAAAAGTTTTAAGCAGAATGGCAGAGTACATTTCCATTCTGTGAAAGGTTAGCTGGCTCTCCTGAAGACAGTAAGGACTGAAAGGCAGACAAGCTTGGAGACAGGAAAGTGGCTTAAGGCTGTGTAAAAGCTTTGCTGGTTGCCTGAAATAGGACAGCAGCAGCGTAGAGGTTAAGTCAACAGATTTGAGAGATTCTTGGAGAGTACAACTGTTGAATCTGGTGAAGGATTAGTCAGGGAGGGGAGGGGAAGGGATGGGCACCTAGGTGAAGGCTGTGACTCCTAGAGAGGAGGAACACAAGGGTGCAGGTCAGATAGTGGGGATAATGGGATCATTTACCAGACACATTAGCATCCAACTAGAAGTGGTGTAGACACTTGGATATTTGAATCTGGATTTCAGGACAGAAGTCTGAGATGAAGGGCACCATCCATGGGAATGCAGGACAATGAGAAATGAAGATGCAGGACAGAGTGCCAAGGAACACTACCATTTCAAACCAAATCCAGGGGAAAAGGGGAAGAGGGGAATGTAGGAGTGGGGTCAGTGAGGAAGAGGAAAGTCAACCAAGTGTGGTGTCATTGAAGCCAAGGGAAGGGAACATCAAGGATGGAAAAATCCAAGATGTAACCTCTGTCAGTCCTGGGATAAACTGTGAATTTTGTTTCCTTCCTCAAACTTTATTTTCCCAGGATCCTCAATAACATGCATTTTATTATTAATCAGAAAAAAAAATCTGTTTTTTAAGAAAATTATAAAAATCTGTTATGATACCCTCATAAATTAAAGAGCCACAGATAGTGTACTATCCACAGGACGGCCGGGCGCGGTGGCTCAAGCCTGTAATCCCAGCACTTTGGGAGGCCGAGACGGGCGGATCACGAGGTCAGGAGATCGAGACCATCCTGGCTAACATGGTGAAACCCCGTCTCTACTAAAAAAAATACAAAAAAAAGTAGCCGGGCGAGGTGGCGGGCGCCTGTAGTCCCAGTTACTCGGGAGGCTGAGGCAGGAGAATGGCGTAAACCCGGGAGGCGGAGCTTGCAGTGAGCTGAGATCCGGCCACTGCACTCCAGCCCGGGCGACAGAGCGAGACTCCGTCTCAAAAAAAAAAAAAAAAAAAAAAAAATCTGTTATGATACCCTCATAAATTAAAGAGCCACAGATAGTGTACTATCCACAGGACATGTGTTTTGAATTTGTTTTCTGGGCCTGGTGATGGATTAGTACAGATCTTTCTATCTGCTCCAGCCTCATGACCAATGATACACATTGCCCAGCCTCCTGGCCAAGGTCTGGGATCCCAGCAGAGCAGAGCTGGCTAACCCATACACAGATGGCCCAGTGACCTTGGGTTCATTAGCATACTGTTCTAATCAAGTGAGCTAACCAGCAACAGACGTGGCCTACTTTGTCCCACTTCCCACCACTAGTGAGGCCAAAGTTCCTCAACTCTGCACCATTTCCTATAAACAAGAGATTGCCTATAAACATCCACAGATACAGGAGGTCCAAGGCTCACCAAAAATATTTGTTCATTGTTTCTATATAGGATTTATGTTTACTTACAAGCTATCTGCCCTGGCAAACAAGTGTATCATTAATAAAAATGACGGTAGCCACTGAGCCAGCATAGATAGCAATCAATGACCCAATGCCTGTTGTTCTGATGACATTAAAAGGGGAGGAGGGAGTGGGGGAGGGGGCACAACAAAAATAAATATTTCTAAGGTCAATAAAGATTTAAGAAAAAAACATTCTGGCCAGGCGCAGTGGCTCACACCTGTAATCCCAGCACTTTGGGAGGCCGAGGTGGGTGGATCACAAGGTCGAGATCGACACAAGCCTGGCCAACATGGTGAAACCCCATCTCTACTAAAAATACAAAATTAGCCGGGCATGGTGGCACATGCCTGTAGTTCCAGCTACTCAGGAGGCTGAGGCAGGAGAATCGCTTGAACTCGGGGAGGTGGAGGTTGCACTGAGCCGAAATCACGCCACTGTATTCCAGCCTGGGCGACAGAGTGAGACTCTGTCTTTAAAAAAAAAAAGAAAGAAAGAAAAAATAAATAACATTCTAACATTCTAACCTTGTGCCACTTTCTTGATGCTCCCCACTGCAGCAAATATTGGTATTTATCTTACAGGATTCACCTGTGATAACACTCTTCTTGGAGTTGGCTGAGAGTAGCTATCATTCTCTCTACTTAAAAAATTTGAAAAGTATAGGGGTTATTTTACTTGACCTCAAGGGATCCAGAAGGAGATGCCAACTCTCCTTCCAGAGAGAGAAATAGGGATCAATTAGAACAATGCCAGCCAAGCATGGTGGCTCATGCATGTAATCCCAGCACTTTGGGAGGCCAAGGTGGGAGGATCACTTGAGGTCAGGAGTTCGAGACCAGCCTGGCAAAAACCTATCTCTATTAAAAAATACAAAAATTAGCTGGGCATAGTGGTGCATGCCTATAATCCCAGCTACTCAGGAGGCTGAGGCAGGAGAATCACTTGAACCCGAGTGGCAGAGGCTGCAGTGAGCCAAGATGGTGGGACTGCACTCCAGCCCGGGCAACAGAGCGAGGCTCTGCCTCAAATTAAAAAAAAAAAAAAAAAAAAAAAAAGAACAATGTCAATTAGAAAAAACTGGAATGTGCTCCAGACACAACCTTGAACTTCACTGGCCCCATCTTTTTAGGTGAAGGTGTTGAACAAATACGGTTCTTGGGTGACCTTCCAGCTCAAAAGGCCTATGATAGCCTAAATCGATATCATTATACTGACAACCTGGCTAGGAGGGAGAGGGAGAAATCTTTGAAAGTAGCTTTTGAGTATGTAAATGTCCATGTTTACATACTATTGTTGGAAAAGAAATGTCTATTTCATGAGAAGTTAACAAACTTTTATAGACCTCTCTATTGAATATTTGTGCATTTTAATTCATTGGTTTAAAACAAATGAAGTACTATTGGAATGTTGTATCTACTATTTTTCTCTCCTCCTCAATACAACAATTAAAAAAAGAATGAACTAACTTCAAATAATTCTTGGGATAAGTAGCCTATCTTTTCAGGAAAAGAAAATGTAAGAACTTAACTTGGACTACAGTATCTCTGTTCAAATGGATTTTACTATAATTGGTTTTGAGAGGGCAAGAACCATGGAGATGGGGTGCTAAAAATAGATGTAGTAAAGTTGGGGGGAAAGTACGTGCAAGACTGACACTAATAATTACAAAAAAAAGTAGTGTCATTCCTATTAAAATAAGAAATCTGAGCCCATTCCGGGAACAGTCATGGACTGCCACAGTCATCTGGGCTCAGGGCTGGCCCTGTTCCCGACAGAGGTCCCTCAGCCTCAGTGGACAGCCTTATAAGGCAACTGAGCTCAGAGAAAAGATAAGAACACCAAGCACTTAACATTTCCAGAGGCCTCTGCAAATATTAACTCATTAATTCTCACAGTGTTCTGCGAAAGCCCTGCTACTATCAGTTCCAAAAGACACTGGGGAAGAAAGATGCCTAATTACCACTAATTATAGCAAGATGTGTAAGGAGCTGGCAGCCCTTCCTGGTAGGCACCATGTTCACCACCAGATAAGCCTCAACTCTGTCAGTAACTGAACAAACAAACACTTGCGTACTATGGGACAGAAAGCAGGAGAGACATTTCCTTTTTTTTTTTTTGAGACAGGGTCTCGCTGTCACCCAGGCTGGAGTGCCGCGGATCATGGTTCACTGCAGCCACTGCCTCCCAGGCTCAAGTAATCCTCTCACCTCCGCCTCCCAAACAGCTGAGACTATAGGCGCATGCCACCACACTCAGCTAATTTTTAAATTTTTTGTAGAGATGGGTTTTCGAGATGTTGCCCATGCTGGTCTCGAACTCCTGAGCTCAAGTGATCTACCCACCTCCACCTCCCAATGTGCTGGGATTACAGGCGTGAGCCACCATGGCCAGCCAGGAGGAAAATTTCTCAATTTTGACAGTAAGTAAGGAACACACACCACCCTCCCTCCTCTGTCTTCCACAGAATCTCCAGAAGATTCCAATCCTTAGAATAAGACTCTGACTTAACAGCCTCCAGGAGAAGCAAAGCACAGGCCAGGGTCTGGAGTAAAGACACATACAGAAGGAAGTGAGATGTGCTTTTCCCAAGTTTGTTTCTATTCACCAAGATGACACTTTCACCTTCATGAATAAACTCGAAAACTGTGATTACAGTGCCAGTATGAAATAAGACAGAGATCTTTACAGTCTGGAGAGGATTAAGTGGCTTCATTAAAAATTATTAAGAAAATTTCATGGCCAGGCGCAGTGGCTCACCCCTGTAATCCCAGTGTCTTGAAAGGCCAAGGCAGGATGATCACTTGAGCCCAGGAGTTAAAGACCAGCCTGGGCAAAGTAGCAAGACCCCATCTCTTGAAATAATCTCTTGAATAAATTTTCTTTAAAATAGCCTGGCATGGCTGTGTGCACGTGCAGTCCTGGCTTTCCAGGAGGCTGGGGTAGGAAGATGTCTCGAGCTTGGGAGTGAGAGGCTGCAGTGAGCTATGATTGCATCACTGCATTCCAGCCTGGCTGACACAGTAAGATCTTGCCTCTAAAAAAAACAAAACAACCAACCAACCAACAACAACAACGAAAAAAAAAACAGGAAAAAAGATAAAGAAAATTTCAATGTCAGTTATCAAATAATGTTTATTGACCATCTATACCATATGACATTTCGTGGTCAGGTGCTAGAAATATAAAAGATTAGCAGTTAATTTTATTTTTATACACACACACATACATATATATATATTTTAAAGTCACCCAGAGATATAAAAGAGTAGTAGTTGGCCAGGCACGGTGGCTCATGCCTGTAATCCCAGCACTCTGGGAGGCCAAGGGGGGCAGATCACGAGGTCAGCAGATCAAGACCATCCTGCCTAACATGGTAAAACCCCATCTCTAAAAATACAAAAAATTAGCCAGGCGTGGTGGCATGCGCTTGTAGTCCCAGCCACTTGGGAGGCTGAGGCAGGAGAATCATTTGAACCCAGGAGGCGGAGGTTGCAAGGAGCCGAGATTGTACCACTACACTCCAGCCTGGGCAACAGAGTGAGACTCCATCTCAAAAAAATAAATAAATAAAATAAAAGAGTAGCAGTTAAATGTGTGTGTGCGTGTGTGTGTGTGTTTTAAGTCCCCCAGAATGTAAGCTTTGCCAAAATGTATAAGTCCCCATGGAGGCAGGGCTCTTAGCTTTGTTCACTAATTTATTCCAACCGCCAACTAGTGCCAGGCACACAGTAGGTATTCAATATATACTTGTTGGATGAACTGTCTTTTGAAAAACTGAGCTCAACATCTAAATGAATACACGTAGACACATAAAAGAATGTAAGTAAGGCCGGATGCGGTGGCTCATGCCTGTAATCCCAGCACTTTGGGAGGCCAAGGCAGGCAGATCACAAGGTCAGGAGATCGAGACCATCCTGGCCAACATGATGAAACCCCGTCTCTACTAAAACTACAAAAATTAGCTGGGTGTGACGGTGCTTGCCTATAATCCCAGCTACTCAGAAGGCTGAGGCAGGAGAATTGCTTGAGCCAGAGAGTCGGAGGTTGCAGTGCGCCAAGATCGTGCCACTGCACTCCAGCCTGGCAACAGAGTGAGACTCCATCTCAAAAATAAAATAAAATAAAAAATAAAGAACGGATTAGGATGCATATTCACTGTGCTAAGTCAGTAACTGACTCAACAGTCCTATTGGGGGAAAGCCCAAAAGATAAGCTTGGACAGAAAAAAGTTGAAGTAACTGAAGAGGATTAAAGAAAACACTCTAGGCCAGGCATGGTGGCTCACACCTGTAACCCCAGCACTTCGGGAGGCCGAGGCAGGAAGATCACCTGAGGTTGGGAGTTCGAGGCCTGCCTGACCAACATGGAGAAATCCCTTCTCTACTAAAAATACAAAATTAGCCGGGCCTGGTGGCTCACACCTGTAATCCCAGCTACCTGGGAGGCTGAGGCAGGAGAACTGCTTCAAGCCAGGAGGCAGAGGTTGCAGTGAGCTGAGATCACACCATTGCACTGTAGCCTTGGGCAACAAGAGCAAAACTCTATCTCAAAAAAAAAAAAAAGAAAAGAAAAGAAAACACTCTAGGCACTAGACATTGAGGGACCCGGAGGTGGAATGCTTTGTAATAACAGACACATCTAGAAAGTGTCAACAACCCAAATATATGTGAACAGATGAATGGACAAACAAAACGCAGCACATCCATACACCAGCGACATCACTCAAATAATGGGAAAGGTACCAACTCATGCTGTAAGATGGATGAGCCTTGAAAACATGATGCTAAGTGAAAAAAGCCAAAAGACCAATCTTGTATCATTCCATTTGCATGAAATGTCCGAAACAGGCAAATCCATAGAGGAAAAAAGGCAGATTCGCAGTTGCTTTGGGTTAGGGAGAGGAGGAAATGCTGACTGGTTGGTTAATGGATTTGCGATTTTTTTCAGGGGTTGACAAAATGTTCTAAAATTAGATAGTGGTGATGGTTCCACAGCTCTGAATATTCTAAGAACTATTCAAGTACACACTTTTTAATTTGAATTTTAAGAGATGAGAGAATTATTTCTCAAAATTGGATCTTACTATCACCAAAACATGGTGGTGTGCAACTATACAGCGCTCTACGGTCTTCAGAACACTTTCACATACATCAAATCTTCAATCAAGGAGCTTCCGAATGTTTTTCGGTGCAACTGATTTATGGAGTAGAGCCTTTGATTTTGTTTGTTTTGTTTTGAGACAGAGTCTTGTTCTGTTGCCCAGGCTGGAGTGTAGTGGTACGACCTTGGCTCACTGCAACCCTCTCCTCCCAGGTTCAAGTGATTCTCCTGCCTCACCCTTCCAAGTAGCTGGAATTACAGGCGCCTGCCACCATACTAGGCTAATTTTTGTATTTTCAGTAGAGACAGGGTTTCGCCGTGTTGGCCAGGCTGGTCTCAAACTCCTGGCCTCAGGTTATCCGCCTGCCTCAGCCTCCTGAAGTGCTGGATTGCTGGCATAAGCCACCGTGCCCAGCTAGAGTAGCGCCTTTGGAAAAGGAGCCTGCCATTCATGTTAGATGGACTAAGGGTGGGGAAAGTCCATTGAGGTTCTGGGGCTCTAACTTAAGGATCTAGACAGGCAGGATGAAAGAAGCAGAGAAGACTAGATTTTGGCAAGAGGAAGCCCAAGGCCATTTAGATTTTCTTAAACTAGGGATCCTGTAACTGGTCATCTCCTTGACAAGATTAGTTTCCACATTACCGATCGCCGAAAGCTTACACAAGTCCTGTGTTGCAAGCTCTTCCGTTTAGGGAGGCAGGATCCTGAGCGACATGGGCCTAAGGAAGAGAACTCTTGTTCCCTTGAAGTAAACTTCTCTAGTACCTCTAAACTGGCAGTGAGGTCTAGTGAAATTGATGGATTTTGAACTAACTGACCGGGTTCAAATCCAGGCTCTGTTATTTATTAGCTGTGACCCATGGCAAGTTATTCAACTCACTGAGCCTCTCAGTTCCTCCTCTATTGGGAGGAGCGGTGGTGGATAACTACCCCACAGCACAGTGAAGATGACCGAGTTCATACCCCGTGATGTGAACAGTGCCGAGAACAAAGTCAAAAAGGTCCCCTTGTAACCATCAACTGTCAATCTTACATCAACTGCACTCTTCCTCCCTAGCACTTATTACAGTCTGTTATTGTCTATTTATCCATGCTTAACTGTTTAATATACACTTCCAACTACACTCTAACTTCCAGGATGATCAAGGACAATCTGTTTGCTGCTCACTGCACCAGCAGGGACTAATCCAAGTAGGAGTTGAGTACCTTTGGGATGACTAGATCATCTAGGAATTACACATTCAGCTAAGAGTCACCACGGCTGATAAATAGCCATGCTGTTCTGAAGAGGCAGAATGAAGAAGCACTCCCCCACCAAAAAAAAAAAAAAAAAAACAGGAAAAAATAAGCAAAGTTATGGAGTAAATGGCTTCATCCAGAAAGTTAAGGCCGGGCATGGTGACTCACGCTTGTAATCCCAGTACTTTGAGAGGCTGAGCGGGGACGATCACTTGAGCTCAGGAGTTCAAGACCAGCCTGGGCAACATGGTGAAACCCAGTCTCGACTAAAAATACAAAAATTAGCTGGGTTTGGTGGCATGCGACTGCTATTCGGGAGGCTGAGATGGGAAAATTGCTTGAGCCTAGGAGGCAGAGATTGCAGTAAGCCGAGATTGCGCCACTGCACCCTGCTGGAATACAAAAGAAAGTTAAGGAAGAATAACCAAAGAAAAAAAATCCTTATTTTTCCAGTATGGTAACCTGAACAGCTTGCGTGGCCTTGCATACCTAGGACCCAAAATGAGTTGGGAAAAAAAAAAAAAGACTTAGCTAACTGGCATTGAGTTCTGCAGGTGTCTAACTTCTTCCCTGGTTGTATATCAATCACCTGTGGAACAGCCCTGATTGGAAAACCAATGACACTGACAAATAATAATACCTTTTTTTTGAGTCAGGGTCCTGTTCTGCAGCCCAGGCTGAGTGCAGTGGCGCAATCATGGCTCGCCGTGGCTCTGACCTCCTGGGCTCAAGGGATCCTGATCCTCCCATCTCGGCCTCCTGATAGCTGGGACTACAGGTGCATGCCGCCACGCCTGGCTAATTTTTGTATTTTTTGTAGAGACAGGGTTTTACCATGTTACCCAGGTTAGTCTCAAACTCCTGGGCTCAAGCAATCCTCCCACTTAGTCTCCCAAAGTGCTGGGATTACAAGCATGAGGACGATGCCCAGCCTAAAATTTCTTTAAAATATCCCCAAATACATACAATTCATTCATCAAAAAGTAATAGAGATAGCTTTTCCCTGCTCCTGTAAATGTGCTACACTCATTCCTACTTTCAAACCTTTTTTTTTTTTTTTTTTTTTTTTTAAGTGATAGGGCCTCACTCTGTTGTCCAGGCTGGAGTGCAATGACACGACCACAGCTAACTGCAGACTTGACCTCTTGGGCTCAAGCGATCTTCCCACCTCAGCTTCCCAAGTAGATATGACTACAGGCACACATCACCCATGCCCGTTCATCTTTTTTTTTTTTACTTTTTATAGAGGCAGCATCTCATTATGTTCCCCAGGCTGGTCTCGAACTTCTAGCCTCAAGCAATTCTCCCACCTCAGCCTCCACCTCCCAAAGTGCTGGAATTGCAGACATGGGCCACCACGCCAGGCCCCAAACTTTTATGATGGTGAAACTCTCCTAACCCAGTACCCATTTCTATTTAAATATTACCAGTTCCTCAAGGTCCACCTTTCTTTCTCAAAGCCTTTTATTCTGGTCCACACTGATCTCTTACTGAATTTCTAAGCCCTTTCCACCCATATTACACAATGTTGTCCATTTAAGTAGGATCAAATGTTATTCTCCCATTGTTTCCTGTGTTGACTGAGGTCTTTCCAAGAAGGCAAGAAAATTGCTTCTCAGTAACGACTTCTCCATCCCCCAGAAAGGCCAAGAAAACAGACTCTCAGCCTGTCTTTAACAAATATCAATGACTATGCCCAAGGGAGTCATACATACCTCTTCCACAACTAATGTTCTCTTCACCTACACCATCTGCCAAACAAAACCAAGGGCTAAAGGAAAAGAAGACATCTTTTATTTTGCAAAGGAGTTCCCAATTCCTTTGAGAAAGGTGTTATGATGCATATAAATTTAGCACTCCATGACCTCAATTGGAATCTACTGAAATAAACACTAAATGAGATGCAAATTCCACTCATATATAACAATTAGATGAGTCAATATTGAGATTTCCATTACATCTGCTCATTTCCTAGAGTCACACTTCAACACATGTGTGTAGGCTTTGTGGAGGGCGTGCACTTCTCAGAATGTCTGTTAACAATTAAGGAGGCCTGTGGGCTGGGGTTAATGGTGATTGCCCTGCCCACACGGGGAGACCGGAGCTACACTCCTCAGACAGGATTTGACTCTTGGTATGTCGTGGGCATCCACAGTGAAAACAGCCCCTTCAGGGAAGATGCGATTGCCCTGAATGGTCTCTCCTCCATCCTGAGTAATACTTAAGGAGCTGCAACATGCTGGAGCGCCAAGGCAGCATCCTCAATTTGAAGGAGGAGGAAAAGGATCATTTTCACAAGGAGATATACACCACGGTCTCTACCTAATAAAAGGCATTGTGGGGCAAAGCATGGTAGCTCATGCCTGTAAGTCTCAACACTTTGGGACGTCAAGGCAAGAGGATTGCCTGAGGCCAGGAGTTAGAGAAAAGTCTGGGAAATGTACTGCAACCCCTTTTCTACAAAAAAAATTTAAAAATTAGCAGGGTGAGCCGGGCGTGGTGGCTCACACCTATAATCCCAGAACTTTGGAAGGCTGAGGCAGGCGAATCACCTGAGGTCAGGTGTTCGAGATTAGCCTGTCCAACATGGTGAAACCCCATCTCTACTAAAAATAGACCAATTAGCCGGGGTTGGTGGCAGGAGCCTGTAATCCCAGAACTTTGGGAGGCTGAGGCAGGCGGATCACTTGAACCCGGGAGGTGGAGGTTGCAGTGAGCCAAGATGGTGCTGTTGCAGTGAGCCAACATGGTGCCACTGCACTCCATCCTGAGTGACAAGGGTGAAACTTTGTCTCAAAAAAAAAAAAAAAAAATTAGCAGGGTGTGGTGACACAGCTCTGTGGTCCCAGTTACTCAGGAGGTTGAGGTGGGAGGATCGCTTGAGCCCAGGAGGTTGAGGTTACAGTGGGCTCTGATCATGCTACTGCACTCCACACCCTGGGTGACAGACAGAGACCCTGTCTCCAAAAAAAAAAAAAGGCATTGTTGATTCAACTGTAATTATAAAATTCTTTCCAAGGATGTACTTGGCTCACTGTCCACCAAAACTTATGTCAAACTGACCAGACCGTCTCTGTTCTCACCTCAAGAGCAAACCAACCTTGTGACCAGAAAAGCAGGTAAGAGAATAATATATGCACCGATTCTGAGACATGTTTCCACACTGTAACATCTTTGAAATCAGGATGCATCTAAAATAAAGTTTTAACTGGCAGTGTTATTGTTCTACCTGACAAATGTTAGAGCTGATTCAAATTCTGTACATGCACTCAGAACACCTAAAATACTGGCCTCATCGTCAGACATTAATAGCCAGGAAAATATAGCAAGCACCTAACACACAAAAATCACACACTTCATGGTGTCTGATAAACTCAAGAATGACACCCCCAGAAATTATCTGCTAAGCATTTTTATACCCAGTGAAGTATGAGAAACAACTGGGATATGTCTTCAAATGAGGTTAAAAAAAAGTCACTATGTAACATCCAGGTGTTGTACAGATGAGGCTGGAATATTAATTCTGAATCACAGATGGAACACAAATATGAAAAACTCTACAGTGAGGGGGCAATCTTCTGATATTTTTGAACGGCAGGGGCAGAGGATGCAGGGAATGGGCCCACTGATTATCTTACTACGAATGGGAGTTAGTACAGTGTTCTAGAGAATATTTGGCAATAAACATCAAATATCTTTAAAGGAATGCATGCCCTTTGACCCAGAAATTCCACCTCTAAGAGTTGAAGCTAAGGAAATCACTAAGGGTGTATATACAGATTTAGCTAGGAGGATGTACAGCACTGTTTATATCACTTAAGCTGGAAATATGTTTAATAATAAGCCCAATAATAAGGGGTGGGTCAAATACATTAAGGCATATCCATAGTATAGCACAATAGGAAGATTTTAAAATTTGGCTGCAGAAACATATCCAATTGGCCAGATGCAATGACTCATGCCTGTAATCCTAACACTTTGGGAGGTTGAGGCAGAAGGATCACCTGAGGCCAAGAGTTTGAGACCAGGCTGGGCAACATAATGAGACCGCGTCTCTACAGAAAAAACAGAAAAACGTAGCCAGGCATGGTGGTACACACTTGTAGTCCCAGCTGCTTGGGAGGCTGAGGTGTGAGGATCGCTTGAGGACAGGAGTTCAAAGCTGCAGTGAGCTATTATCGCATTGCGCCACTGCACTCCAGCCTGGAGGACACAGCAAGGTGACGAATCAAAAAACAGAGAGAAATGTATCCAATGGCAAGCAAAGATGTTCATAACATCCTTTTAAGTGAAATAAATGGAAAACTTACTATGATCTCATTTTTGTTCAAATAGATGCATGTGTGCACACACAGAGAAAAGAACGTGTAAAAGACAGTGAGGTATTAACACTAGTTGTGGGGGAGTTATAGAATTGTCTCCTTTTTTAATCTTTTTTTTGCTTACTTGTGTTTGCTAATGGGGGTGAGGAGAGAAAGGGTAACTAAGATTGTGTTTTAAAAAACAAAAACAGTGAACAGAAACTTGAACACAATGTGATCCAATTAGATGAACAAACAGCTTATGAATCTTGGTAGTTTCAACTTAAAATATAAAATGAATTAAACACCTCATACATTTATCATTCTTTTAATCCCTAAAATGAAGCAATACATTACTATCTTTCCTTTAAGAAATGCTGGGAGAAATGACCAACAGAAATAAGCATAAGACAGGGCTTAAAATAGGCAAAAATATCCCAGGAGAAAACTTTCTGCTCCACACAGAAGCTCTGCTGAGGACCACCTGGGGTAGAAGGTAGTTCTGCACATTTTTAGTACAACGAAAGACCTGCGAAAATACCCTAGAGCTTTTGATAAAGGCAAACTATTTCAGGGCTTTACATGAACAATAACACTTACTCTTTATCTCAGCCCTATATGAGAAATTTCCTAACTTATAAGACTAAAAATTAATCCATTAGGCGTGGGGAGGGAGGAAAGGTATTTACGGCAAGCGTTCTAAAGACTATGATTGCAATGTCAGTTTGGAAAGTACAGGGCTTTGGAGTTATGTGGCGAGATGTCAGAGTACTGGTTTCAGGAAGGAGGGTCCCAGGTCAATCTGCTGCATTTCCATTCCTGAGTCTCCTGCATGGAGCAGCACCCAAGCTTTGAATGGGCTGACTTTAGTATCAGTAGACGGAAAAGCAACACTTTTCTTTGGGAGGCCAAGGCAGGCAGATGACCTGAGGTCGGGAGTTTGAGACCTGCCTGACCAACACGGAGAAACCCCGTTCTCTACTAAAAATACAAAATGAGCTGGGTGTGGTGGCGCATACCTGTAATCCTAGCTACTCCGGAGGCTGAGGCAGGAGAATCGCTTGAACCCAGGAGGCAGAGGCTGCGGTGACCTGAAATCGTGCCATTGCACTCCAGCCTGGGCAACAAGAGCAAAACTCCGTCTCAAAAAAAAAAAAAAAAAAGGAAAATAACACTTTTCCACTGACTTCAAGGTAAGCTCACACCAATAGGACTCCTCTATCTATCTAATCACAATCCAGGATATTACAAGAGAAATTCTCATGTTGATTAAAGGCCAGTGGGGTTTAATGGAATGTAGAAGAGGGGACAGTTAATGGTTAAAACATCTTGGATGTACATTTACCAAAATCAGAAACTCACAGTATTCCAAAGCCCCACAGCACTTTGCAGTCTTTGCTCCCTCCCTACTGGCTTTTGTTTTTGTTTTGAAGATACAGAGTCAGCAGGCTGGGTGCACTATGACCAAATGGCAACAGATGCTGGTCTTGCAAAGGGCAAGAACTTCCCTTTGATGATTTAAGAACATGGAGAGAATGGACAAACATGCCTGCTCAGGACATTTTCACTTTGATTCGGGGTTAACCACCAGTTACATGAATACCAAGAGCTATAGAAAAAGCAGTTCCTGCACCCAATAAAATCAGACACACTACATTCCTGAATCCATCTCGACCACAAATGATCCCAGGAAACGTGTCTCCACTGCATAAGTTGTCTTATTCGCCATGCTTTAGAAGGCTGATACACAAACAGTTCTTAACGCACAGGATCTGAGAGCCATTCGTCTGACTCTCAATATTGCATGGTGGCGAGCAGCTTAGAGAATGGATCACACTTATTTTTTTTTATCTTTTAAAAATACAATCAATGCAACTGGGCGTGGTGGCTCATGCCTGTAATCCAGCACTTTGGG
Organism: Rhinopithecus bieti; assembly: GCF_001698545.2. NCBI lineage: Eukaryota > Metazoa > Chordata > Mammalia > Primates > Cercopithecidae > Rhinopithecus > Rhinopithecus bieti. The sequence continues at coordinate 1,231,666 of NW_016803882.1, read as the reverse complement.
AGGCCAAGGCGGGTGGATCACCTGAGGTCCAGAGTTTGAGACCAGCCTGGTCAACACAGTGAAACCCCATCTCTGCTAAAACTACAGAAATTAGCTGGGTGTAGTGGCAGTCACCCGTAGTCCCAGGTACTCGGGAGGCTGAGGCAGGAGAATCTCTTGAACCCTGGAGGCAGAGGTTACAGTGAGCAGGGATCATGCCACTGCACACCAGCCTGGGCGACAGAGCCAGACAGAGCCAGACTCTGTCTCAACAACAACAAAAATACAAGCAATGTTACCACAGATAACAGGAAAATAACTGATACTTTAAGAATGAAAAACATATGCCAATTGTATACCATATACCACCTCCTCTAAATGAATCTAAATTAACATATATTTCCATATTTGTAAATTGGTATCTTACCAATTGTTATGTTATACATTAACCTTTCTCAAATCAGGAGTTTAAACAATGTATTAAGAAAATGGGCCAGGCATGGTAGCTCAGGCCTATAATCCTAGCACTTTGGGAGGCTGGGGATGGGGCGGGGAATCACTTGAGGTCAGAGGTTCAAGACTAGCCTGGCCAACATGGTGAAACCCCATCTCTACTAAAAATACAAAAAAATTACCCAGGTGTGGTGGCATGTGCCTGTAATTCCAACTACTTGGGAGGCTGAAGCAGAACAGCTTAAACACCCAAGGCGGAGGTTACAATGAGCTGAGATCGCACCACTGCACTCCAGCCTGGGAAATAGAGCAAGACTTCACCTCAATAAAAAAAAAAAAAAAAAGAAAGAAAATGAAGAAAACGGCCAGGTGCAGTGACTCACGTGTGTAATCCCAGCACTTCGGGAGGCCGAGGCAGGCAGATCACCTGAGGTCAGGAGTTCATCACCAGCCTGACCAACATAGTGAAACCGCGTCTCTACTAAAAATACAAGAGTTAGCTGGGCGTGGTGGCATGCGCCTGTAGTCCCAGTTACTCGGAGGCTGAGGCAGGACAATTGCTTCAACCTGGGAGGCAGAGGTTACAGTGAGCCGAGATCACACCACTGCACTCTAGCCTGGGCGATACAGCAAGACTCTGCCTCAAAAAAAAAAAAAAAGAAAAAAGAAAAGAAAAGAAAATGAAGAAAACCTACCAACACTTCAGACACTGGGATTTTCAATGAGAGTAACTTTTCCCTATCAACTCTGGAACTTACCATAATCACATCTCTTTTGAATACTGCACTGCTGGCTTCATATCTAAGATAAAGAGTCTTCCAAGCCTTTAATATATAAACAAAACTCTTTCATAATGGGATCTGAGTTGCAGCTTTAATCTTATCTTCAATTCTGTAAAGCATCTGGTGCTGTGAAGTAAATAAACCAGCCCCCTACCCTCAACACACAGTCCCCACCAAACACATGAGCCAGCCTTTCTAAAATAGTTACAATAAAAGCCTACAGTGGTGGTGTAACAAACAATGCTTTTCTTAGAAAAGACGTTTGTCGTTTTCAAGTTCTGAAAACGAAGTAAACCACAAAACTATTTTCAACAAGATCGTGCCTGTTCTTTAATTTGTAGTGATTCTATATTCCTGAAAAAAAAAAAAAAAAAAAAAAAACAGCAGTATCCCTGAAGGAGCAGAGAAGTTCATCGCCCCCTCCAAGATAGCAAGAAATTTATAAATAGCAAAATAATTTTGATAAGACCGATAAGACCTATCCCCTTTTCTAGCATTTTAAATCTGGGATCTCCTTGCGCAAATACTGATACAATGAATGGTCACTTTGAAGTGAGGAGAGGAGGGAACATTCCACTGCAGGGCAAGGCCTGACATTTCTTCATCACAGGCCCAGTACCTCGCACAGCAATGATTACTAATTCCCTCTTCAGCTTAGATTTAGAAAAGAAGTTGATAGCAACATAAAAGGTGAGGCAAAATTAATATAGAGTTTATTTTGGCCAAGCTTGAAGATTGCAACCCAGGAGCATGGGTGTCCCGAATACACATTCCAATTAAAAAGCAGTTACAAGTGGCTTTTTAAAGGCAAAAAAAAAAAAAAGAAGGAGGGACAAGTGAGTGGGCTGATATAAAGTTGTTTACCAGGAATTCTCATTGGTTTACACAAATTACACTGATTAGTGATTGGCTACCTACATTGTTAAACTATAGAGTGAGTTACAGTGTGCAGTGCGGCATTATTAGGTTAATTTACAGTGACTTGTAGCAACAGCAAACAGTGAACACAGAGAGGTGAATATGCAGCTCTAGGGGGGAGTAGGACGTGACTGTGGTCTAATTTTAAAGTCCCTCTGGACCTGATCATTTAAAGGGACCTGCATTCCTCAAAGTTCATTTTCTCATTAACACAGCAATTCAAATCTTTGATTTATTTACTGGGTATTTATTAGAAAATCATAACACTCTAACTTCTACCTATGGATAAACAGATCATAAAGATACATATGGTAAATCTATCACAAACATATATACGGGCCAGGCACTGTAATCTCAGCACTTTGGGAGGCCAAGGCGGGCAGATCACTTGACATCAGCAGAGTTCGAGACCAGCCTAGCCAACATAGTGAAACCTCATCTCTATTAAAAATTAAAAAAAATTAGCCAGGCACGGTGGCAGGCACCTGTAACTCCAGCTAATCAGAAGGCTGAGGTCAGGAGAATCGCTTGAACCCAGGAGGCAGAGGTTGCAGTGCGCTGAGATCACACCACTGCACTCCAGCCTGGGTGACAGAGCGAGAAAAAGAAAAAAAAATACATATGACAAATAGATCCTACAAAACCCCTCTCATACTTTCTTCATTTTGTACTTACTTCTGGTCATGAGCTTTTTCAAACAAATTCTGAAAGCCCAGGTTAAAGCTGATACCCAGAACATCACATTGGGTATCATTCTGCCCAACCTGGTTCCTTCTTTCCTATAGGGGACGTGAAGCCACGCACTCCTGAAGAACCACCTTGGCTCCCAGGGTCTTTTTTTGCACTTCTTTGGATCTCACAGTAAGGGTCCCCTGGTATTAGATACTTGGGAGGGCGTGCAGGGAGACAATGTTCTCCATTCTCCCTTCCCCCATTAGGATGGCTAATGCAGAGATTCATTTCGTAGCTCTGGTTTTCTGCATAACCCCTCCTCAAAACACAAAGACTCAGGATAGGCCTTAAAGAGTCCTTTTGTTTAGAAAGGGTCATTTCCTGCCGTTCTCTCACACCCAGAGACTCCCACCCAGTTTTCAAGGAGAGGCACTCATTTGCTTAGGAAAAAACAAAACAACTTCAGGTAAGGAAAGCAGTCTTAAGAAAATCTTTTCAAATATACAGGAAAGAGTTTCCAAAGTCTAGTGCTTCACTCATTTTGGCTTATTTTGTTAGAATCGTAATTTAACAAAATAGAGGCAAGGTCTAAGGGTTTTCACTTAAAAGGCTCAAAATTAAAACCATTCCCCCCAAACAGCCCACCCTGGATGTGTCTTGGCACGCCACGGCAGCTTTCTGCATCACAATGGGGAAATGGAAAGTGGAATGAAAGTGGAAAAATGAGATTTATCGTTCTTTTAATGCACAACAGGCGTTGTCTATACAATCCCTACCTTTTAGTTAAGGTAACAGGTTAAAATGACTTGTCAAACACAAGCAGCTTCAGTGGCTTGTCCTAGATCCCTCAGAAACAAAGATAAGGAGAGAGAAAAAAGAATACTCATGAATTGATTGGTCAAGAACTAACTTCTATAAGGATTTATATACTCTTGGTTCTAAGACTATCAGGTAACAGATGATGGTAAAGTTAACCAAGTTTGTTGAAGGTCAAGTGTGACATAAATGCTATAAATGAGGATAATCCAATGGTCTGCATTTTCATCAGTGCACTAACTACTCTGCTCAACTAACAGGTGACTTATTAGCCTGATGCCCTATGTAATGACAACTTATATTTCTTTCATCCTGAAATGTCATCTGGTATATACAATGAATAGGAACAGCTCCTGAGTCTGTGAGGTTGACACACATGGGCATAAATTGTGGCTGTGAGGTGGCCCCATAAAGGCTCACAAGGCAGATTAGAAGGTCCTTCATGGCTACACATATAGATGGCTTAATGGCTGGATTCTTCCGGCTAAAGCCAGCATTATGCTGAGCTTCAGATCTTTTTCCTCTTGTAGGCAAATTGAAGAAGGTATATTGAGCTGGAGGCTAGACCCAAAGGATCAGAAGTGGTAAGTCTATCTCCAAATCAGTTCCACCTGGGTTATTAACAGTAACCCTAACAAGCTAACAGTCACATCTGGAAAACAGGAATCAAATTCACCTTGCCCTACTTGTACTTACGCATTCCCTATACACCAGACCCACATCCCTCTCTCCTGGTTCTGTGGAATTTGTAATAGGTTTCCCATTCTAAGAGGACAAAAGGGAAGGATTCGTTTATGTGTGAAAAACTGCTGCATACCCCTACAAGGGCTTTATCACTTACCGTCTGAACAACATTTCCAGCTTAAAGGACGCGAGATGACAACTGCGGTTTTGTATGTAATAAAGTGGGGATGGGGACCAGAAATGATCATCTTCAAGGCAGAAATACAAAGTTTAATCTGAAAACTGCTGAAAAAGGTTCATGATGACACAGTGTATCGGACAGGCTTTGGCCTTTGTCAAGCAGATTTACATTCTAGTCAATTCACCAAAAAAAAATGTATTGGACAGTTCTGGGCATCGTCCTAGGCACCTGAGGTTTGTACAGTGTTAAACAAGGCAGGCAAGTCTCTGCTGCCAGGGAGGTACATTCCAAGGGTACCAGAAAAGTACAATCAGCATATAAGGCAATGTCAGGAGGTAAGAAGTACTATTTGGAAAATAAAAGGGTTGGGAATATAGGGCTACTTTAAACTTGGAGGTCAAAGGTCTCTCTGGGGTGACATCTGAATTGAGATCTAAATGAATGGCAAGGATGAGGCTGATAAGTCTGAGTGCAGGGCTTTCCGGGCACACAGAATGGCTTGCACAAAGGCCCTGAGGCAGGAACAAGTTTGGCAAGTTGGAGACACCTAGTGAAAGCCCAGGCAGCTGGAGCATAATGAATGAGGCTGTGATTCTTGGCAGATGAGGTCAGAGAAACCAGCAGGGCCCGGATCACATGAACCTCATATGCCACTGAGAATTTTAAGCTCCTATCCACCAGCTGTAAAACCTCAGACCAATTACTTAATCTCTCAGAGCCTCAGCTTTCTTATCCCAAAACATGGGATGGCAGCACTTCACATGGTTTGTCAAAGAGCAATGTTAAAAGCAGAGTAGACACCAGCTCCATAAATGTTTGATCCATCCGTTAATATGCAAAATCCATTCAGTGTTTTTACAGGTTTGATTACATCTGGATATGCACCTGGTCTTTTTTTTTTTTTTTTTTGGAAACCTAGTCTCACTCTGTCCAAGCTGGAGTGCAGTGATGCGATCATGGCTCACAGCAGCCGTGACCTCCCCAAGCTCAGGCAATCCTCCCACCTCAGCCTCCTAAGTAGCTGGGACTACAGGCACACGCCACCATGCCTGGCCAACTTTTTTGCAGAGACGGGGTTTTACCGTGTTGCCCGGGCTGGTCTCGAACTCCTGGGCTCAACTGATCTGCCTGCCTCAGCCTCCTAAAGCGCTAGCCTCATGAAGTGCTAAGTGTGAGCCACCCGGCCCAGTCACTGCACCTGATCTTCAAGATCAGTGATCCCACTGATGTTCTTATGCATATTAGGAAAAGACTGACAAGGAAATCTGTGCAACAAAAATGGGTCTCCTCTATAATCCCAGCACTTTGGGAGGCCGAGGCGGGAGGATCGCTTGAACCCAGGAGTTTAAGACCAGCCTGGGGCCGGGCGCGGTGGCTCAAGCCTGTAATCCCAGCACTTTGGGAGGCCGAGACGGGCGGATCACGAGGTCAGGAGATCGAGACCATCCTGGCTAACACGGTGAAACCCCATCTCTACTAAAATACAAAACTAGCCGGGCGAGGTGGCGGGCGCCTGTAGTCCCAGCTACTCGGGAGGCTGAGGCAGGAGAATGGCGTAAACCCGGGAGGCGGAGCTTGCAGTGAGCTGAGATCTGGCCACTGCACTCCAGTCCGGGCGACAGAGCGAGACTCCGCCTCAAAAAAAAAAAAAAAAAAAAAAAAAAAAAAAGACCAGCCTGGGCAACACCGCAAGACTCCATCTCAAATAAAAACAGGTAAAGAAAAAAAAAAGAAAGAAAAGAAAAATGTTAAGAATGGTCTCAGGGTTCACTCTGATAATTCTTTTGCTTATTACTGGGAAAAGTCTTGGAGGTTCTAGAAAAAGAATTCGGTGTGGAAAGGTAAGAGGAGAGCAGTGGATGATCGGGTCTGGGAGTAGCTGACTAGATTCCAGCCCTTTGCTGATTTTCTTCTTTCTACTCAGATAAGCAAGACCCCGAGGGGCAGCGAGTACCAGCGGTTTCAGTCCCGTCACCAGGCATCCTGCAGCAGGCACAGGACGGAAGTGCATGTCCTCACTCCCACCTCCCCAAACACATCCTGCCTGGCTGGGAGGGATACTGTATTTAAAAACAGATGCCTCTTTGGAAACTCACACATTTTAAGTCCCGTAAATCACACATGCTGGGTAAAGTAATTACACTTTTGTAGCACTTCCCCTCTGAGCACAAAGGAAATTCTGCTGCTTCTGTAATTAGATAGCACTTTCTGTGTACACTTTCTCCCGGGGGGCCTCCACTGTCTATCCTATAGGTGGGCGTAAGAGGAATTTTCACAAAACAGGATCCTGTGGATTCAAGAAAAAAAAATGGGTTGTCTTTAGGATTTCTCTTAGAACAACATTGGCCACTGCCAGCCTATCTACCCCAGTGACACGAGGATCTGGGAAATTCAGTGGAACGTCACAAAAAAAATCAACTCATGAGAAATAAAAGTTAATTAAAAGTAAAGTTGTCCTATAACTTATTTGCAGAGGTTGGTGACCCAGACCTCATTTTGGAGATTCTCAGATGTCTCATACCTTTGCAAAATCCTAAAGGCTGACACAATGGAACTGCCTAAACATTCCCTTTGCATTTTAAATTTGTGTTAACAATACTGTATTACAACCTGGAATTTGAATCCATCTTCCTGGTGCGATTGGCATTTATTACTGCCATTTCCTTTTTCTCTTTAGCATTTACACAAAATGCACCATAATAGGTGCAGCAGAGTTAAAACCTAAGAGAAACACAAATGCAAGTTGTTTTCTTTTTAAGTTCCTGGACTGCTTTGAGCTGACACTTAGCTGGGCTGAAAAAGGCAGCAAATGTTTAAAGTATAAATTGAATAAAATGAAAATATGGCCAGGCATGATGTCTCATGCCTGTAATCCCAGTACTTTGGGAGGCCGAGGCGGGTGGATCACCTGAGGTCAAGAGTTTGAGACCAACCTGACCAACATGGTGAAATCCCCGTCTCTACTAAAAATACAAAAATTAGCTAGGTGTGGTGGCATGTGCCTGTAGTCCCAGCTACTCAGGAGGCTGAGGCAGGAGAATTGCTTGAATCCAGGTAGCAGAGATTGCAGTGAGATGGCACCACTGCACTCCAGCCTAGGTGACAAAGCAAGACTCCATCTCAAAAGAAAAAGAAAAAAGAAGAAAATGAAAATATGACCCACGGATTAGATGTCTTTGGGCTGCTGGCCAAAGGCTCATCCTACTCTTCTTTTTCCCCAATAAAGTCAAAAAAGATAAAAGCAACTTAGAAATTTTATCCTGTAAAAAAACTCACGCCTCTCCAGATTTTATGGTAGCTTGATCTTTTCTTTTAGGTGCAGGGTTGGCAAATGTAGAGTTGGAGAAGTAAAAGCCTGGGAATTAATGGCAAGTTTGAGAGATAAACAGATTCCTGGGTTTTGATCAAAGCAAAAAAAAGCATATGAGAAACACCATACACCAGATTTTCTAAGCTCCCCTCAGGCTTTCGAATGGCTAAGTATACCAAACCCTTCAGAAACAGGCAGATTATATGTAATACATTTTTATGTTCCTAAATTAATTTTAAGTTTCCCCATTTTTCTTGATTATTTTCAATTCTCTCCCTTTCTCAAACACTTTTTAACATTACTCCAAATTTTCACTAAATTGTATATCTCTTTCCTTGCTAACCCTCACAAGGTTTACTAGAAAGTATGAATTCCATTTTCTGGGCACTCACTCCCAGTATGCACATTTTCAATTATCAGCTCTATGTTCTTGAATTGTTCTGAAAATTGCATTTCAAGATCAGACCTCTCCTTTGCACCCCAGACTCAATAACATCTTCATCTCTTAGGTACCTTATTTTCTTACCCTTTCCCCATCTCTATTTTCTATTCCTACAAATACAACCGCCACTTAGCTAGTCACCCGAAGGAGAAACCCAAGAGGCTGCCAGGCTGTCTCCTTGCTTTCTCTCCCGCACATCTGACAGTTATCAAGGCCCCGAACACCTGGCATCTATGCCTCAGCTGTCATGGCCAGGCTGCTGCCTCACTTTGAGACCAGGACTCTTGCAGCAGAAACCTCACTGCAAGAATGGTTCTCAACAACGTTTCCAAAATTCACCGCATCCCCCTGCCCATTGGGACATCCTAGAATGCGGCCTTCTGGGGCACATCCACCCCGGTGCCCCAGCAGAGGACAGAGTCCAGTTCCCTAGTGCACAGGCAGCTTCTCCACCCATTGTGGGCCAATGGCCCTCCCCATTCTTCCCTCCTGCCATGCCTTGCTTGCTCTTCCCCAAAAGGGTCTTTTGAAGCCTATGTTCATTCACAGAGCGAATTCCTTGCCTAGCCCATCTTTTCCCCACTCTCTGAATCCTTTTCTCATCAGTCAGAATCTTAACTGAGGTTTAGCTCATATGTCGTCTTTAAAGAAGAGACTCTTCAAACTTCTTTAAAGTTTTCTATGACACAGCTCCATCCCTTCCCTGGCAGGGTTGGCTGTGCTCAACTCAAACAACTACCTCTACTTTAATCCCGTGCTTGGTTATCCACCTGTTTGCTTACACAGAGGCATCACCATTAAACTGTGAGCCACTTTAAGACAGGAACTGCCTCCCTCAGATCTTGGCATCCCTAGAATCTGCACATGAAGACCCTGGCTCCATAGCTTTTCACTGCTTCAGCCACTTCCCCATCAAAGGAACACAATCATCATCATCCCTTCATCAGCTTGTTGTGAGGCTGAAATAAGATAATATATGAAGAGTGCTTGACACATAGTAAATAATAAAAGTTAGGTGATAATTATTTATTTAGTCAATAGATAAAAAGATTTCTGACAATCAATTCTGCAGGCTAAAGATTTCAGTATTTCCTTTTTCCTGCTATCGGCAACACTGACAAGCCAGGCAGCTTTCTTCTGATACCACAAACATATCCCCTTTACTCAGCTTCACGTTTCAGATAATATCAAGGATCTCCCACCTCCACCCCTAAACATACACAATACAGTGCATTAAAATTGTTTAAAATAATCTCCTGGTACACTTTTAAAGATAGGAATGTGAGTGCGAGGAGTTATCCCCATATGACAAATAAGCTCATCCCCACCAGTGGCATGGAATTGACACCTTCATACCAACATAGCATCCATTTTAAATACCTGGTCCCAGATGGCCTCAAGCCCACTGAGCTATGCAGCCACTTCTGCACCAGCTATTAAGGTTCATTCTCCTCATTCCTTCCTAAGTTTTTTTCTTTGACCAAAGCAAGCACTGTTCAAGAGGAACATTTGCATTCCCTTTCCCCTACCCCCAGGCAGACACTAAGGTGCCAAATGAAACTGAACACAAACATTCCAAAGTGGCTGTCACACAGAGCAGGCTTGTTTGGGAACACAGGGAGCTCCGTGCTCTTCCACCTAACCAAGGTTTCTGGAAGCCCTCATCCAAAAGGTCAAATGGAATTCCACAGCAGAAACCAAATTCTAATGGTGAAAATTCAAATGCACCTTGGGACAAGCAGTCCCACACTGACAGTGGCTATCTGATGGACCAGGCAGGCTCACCTGTGCTGGCAAATGGAGGTTCCTGATGACAAAGGGATAGAAGTAATTTTCCAGCGGATCCATCCACGCCTTCTCTAATTCCCAGTGCAGACTGCAGAAGGGATCCTCAACATTAAACGAGTGGCTGCTTCTTAACAGATTACCTATACAAACTCAATCACCAACCTCACCGATAAGGCTATTTCATATACATTTACAAAGAATTATACATGTGTATATATGTAAGTGTGGATGTGTACAGAGGGGATTTACCTGGTGCCGGGGTAGGTGTTGAGCATTGGGAATACTGTAAAATGGCACAGACCCATACAAAATAAATACCTGAAAAAATAATAACCAGGAGTTAAATGAACATAACAGAAAGTAATTTACTGAAATTCTAAGAAAAAATCATCTCTATGGGATGGGACATTCAGGCGAGGGGGATCTTGCAAAAATGTAGGCTGAAAAACTTGAATCCTGGCTTGAAAGCAGCTCAGACCAGATTAAGAAAACGGAAGAGGAAGACTGAGGCTGAAGCAAGGGATCACAGTACACAGGTAGGTGAGGGCAATCCCAAAAGCCATGTGCGCACTTGACTTTGTGTAGTACCAAGGAGCACTGAAGGATTCGTGGCACTGGAGGGCCCAGCAGTATGGTGTAAGGATGGACTCTGGAAGAGCGTCACAACATCATCAGGATAAGGGAATGAATAAGAGAAATACTAACGGTACTAAGGAACACTGTGTCTGAGGAACAAGGCAGGCCTGATTCTCGCCGCCAGGTTTGTGAGCAAAACTAAATGTGACCAACCTTGGTTTCGTGAATATCGCAATTTCAAGGAAACCCTCAAAGCAAAATATTTAATTCTTTTGTTCACATGATCATTTTAGAAAACTTAAACACTGAAAAGCATCAGAAAGTAAACAGCAATGATCTGTAATCTACCAGATACATTTTATTAATGTTTCGTTTTATGAAAATATATTTATTTGAGAACTGGCATCACACAGTATAAAACTTTAAAATCAGTTCTTTTCATTTAATATTACATGAGAATAAAAATATAGTCTTCAGAATGTCTGGAGTCACTGAAGCTCAAAGGGGTAAGGACAGGTTCTCCTCTCCAGCCTTTAGAGAGCACGGTGGCCCTGCCAACACCTTGACTTCAGGTTTCTGACCTCCAGAACACAGAGAATAGTATATAACTACATATGTATAATACATATTTTATAACCCATGTATTTTCTCTTTAAAACGGAACCTTTAGTGGCTGCATAATATTCCCCTTCTGGAATTATACAATGATTTCGTTAGCAATTTCCCATGTTAGATACAGAGTGCCTCTGAATTGTCACTGTCATAAGTCACTCTGCAAAAATCATTCCTATATATAAATCTTTGATACTGTTTCCTTAGGGTAAATTTCTAAAAATAAAAGTACTAAATCAAAGGGCCTGAACACATTTTGATAGTGTCAGTCCTTTCTGAAAAGCTACACTAATTTATATCACCACCGCTCTGCACAAAAGTACCCACTTTATTGCTTTATCACCAGCACTGAACACTTTTATCTGTAAAGCAAAAATTAATATGAACCTACAAAAATCATATGAAAGCATCTCCAGAAAAGAGCTTCCACCCCTTCCAAACTACCCATCTGAAAACTAAATGCTACTGGCAACGAAGAAGCCTGCAGATACACACAAGGGTTTATCAGGGAAATGTTTAAACCACTACTGAAAAAATAACTCAAAAGTGCACGCTGTACTGGCAGGGGTCATGGAGCATCAGTTGTCACCAAATCCTAGTCTACAATTGAAATATATGTTTATTGCATTGAATTGGACTATTGGACTCGGAATAACAGAGATCCCCAATCTTGGTTAAATTGTATAAAACCATTCTGTACCTTCCTGAAGTCATAATGTAGACTGACTTTAATGCTCAATGAAAATTTGAGGTTGCCTGATACTGACATTACCCTCTCTGTAGCAATTGTAAGAAACAATTTTCTTTACAACCCCAGTATTTTGGCAAAATTAGTAAACACTTTAAAAGAAGGAATGCAAAGTAAAGGTTTGTATTAACCTCTGAAGAACTGACTTTACATGATTTCTGCACATCTTTTTGATCAATATTCCAACACTTCCATGTTTTTTGCTTCTTTAGTTTTACTGTAAGTACAAGTCAATTCAAAGCAATTTAAGGAGAAATTAACACCAGAGCTTCAATATAATAAAAGGCCTTTTAAAGATGTTTTATAATCGGCCTGAAAAGTACTCAATGACATGGATAAAAGTAGAAATAAAAACCAAATCACATTATTTAATCTAAATTTCTCTTTTGAAAATTCAGTGACCAACAAATAAGTTACTTCTAGCTATAAGACAGAAAAGGTCTTCATATATTTGAAAATACTTTAAACTCAAATTATAACTGATTAGCCAAGACAATTATGGATCTATTACTTATATATTAATTTTTATAAAGTCTGATTGCAAAATTAGAGAAATTTTAGGAATCATTTTATCAATTGTAAAACATAAGAAATGGTATGATACTCTAAACTATATAAACAAACCTTGTAAATCTGAGATTTTGACAACTGATTAGCCTTTACAGGACAACTTGCTTAGGGGACACACACGCATAATACATTATACGTGTATTATACACGTATTTAATGTAATACATTAAAAACCGGAAAGCTAAATGTATCATCTCTCTTACACAACTGGCTAGCCAAATCCTAAAATTATTTTTCCTCAAAGTTTTCAATGCTATCTAAAGTAGAAGTATTAACACATGTTCTGCCCAAGTTCTCAAAACTTCCAAACCTAAAAGCTGCAAAAAATTCTCCTAGATCCTGAACTGTTCATTCTATACAATTAGAACCAAAGAGGAATTTCAGCAATTATTTCAGGGTAAGCATTAGAAACTCTCAAAAGCAGCTAAAATACACTGGTTGATAAAAGGAATTCGTTTCAAAACTAGAAACACAGAAAAAAACAAACCTGGATTCTACAATGTGGAGAAAGCGGAAACCACCCTCATGATCTGTGAAATAAACTATTTCCCCTTAATGACGATTGGACTCATTTTTCCATGTCAGTTCAATGGCCACCAGAAATTAAAAGA